>NC_090390.1:32871280-33226365 GCF_036365525.1 Heterodontus francisci | reverse complement strand
ATCAAAGATGTGGTGCAGTTCCCTAAGCTTCTGTGGAGCTTCAGTGGAACCATGTAGGAACATGGGAATGGGAGGAGGCCATTTCGTCCCTTGAGCCTATTCTGCAATTCAATGAGATCATAGCTGATCTGTGACCTAACTCCATAAACCCGCCTTTGTCCCATATCCCTGACTAGCTTCAGTTAACAAAAATCAAGCAATCTGAGTTTTAAAATTAACAATTGATCAGGCATCAATTCTCATTTGCAGAAGGGTATTCCAATCTTCTACCACACTTTGCATATAGATGTGTTCCTAATATCATTCTTGAAAGGTCTAGCTTTAATATTTAGACTATGCCTCTTAGTCCTAGACTCCTCAACCAGCAGAAATAGGAAGTTCCAGAAGATTCGGACAATGGACAAATCTAACATTGGGAAAGGTTGCAGAGTCCTCATATATTTAGACCTATTGGTAAAGCAGAACTGGAAGGGGCCAGCCTTTGTTTGGAGGTATTGTTTCAGGTATGTACAATGTTGCAAACTTCTTTAAAGCTATCGGAGGATGTCCAGTGCCCCTGGGACTATATACCACTGATGGGTCAACTTCTGGAGAGGTGAAGAACCAAAAATTGACACAGACTATTAAATGAGAAACAAAACTCTTTGAGGCTCTTGGGTCTTTCCAGGCCCCAGGTTATGTTTTTTTTGGTACAGGCACTCTATCGACCTCTACTCAAGAGGTCACTTAGAGGTACACATGGTATATTGAAGGGATGACTGAAACATGTCTACATAGAAAACAGAATTGGCAACAAAATATTGCACCATTTAACACATTGAGGAAGGAAAGGGGAGGTGGAGTAACTGTACTAGTTATAGATAACATAATGACTGCCGAACACAAGGATGTAACCAGCAGTAAGATAGATACAGAATCCATAAGGATTGAGTCAAAAGATAAGAAGGGATCCACCACCCTAATAGGGGAATACTATAGACCACCAAATTGTAGAAGGGAATTTGAGATAAAAATATGTAGACAAATCTACGATGTGAGTAATAGGAATAGAATGATAGTCATTGGAGATTTCAAATAGCCCCAAATAAGCTGGTAGGAAGAAGTAACAAAAGGACCAAAGGGAATTGAGATTTTACAGTGCTGCTTTCTCACTCAGAATGCATGAAGTCCAACAACTAAAGAATCATTGCTGGATCTTGTAATGGGTGATGAGCCAGAACAGATAGAGAAACAAGAGTAGGACAGCATCTTCGTGGTAGTTATCATAACAGAGTAAGATTCAAGATTAGGATCAAGAGTGACATAAGTAGGTCAAATACTAAGGTAATTGATTGGAAAAGAGCAAATTATGAGGAAATGAAGGTGAAACTAAAAATGATGAACTGAGAAAAAATCTTGAAAAACAAAGGTAAAAGAAAGTGGAAAATCCTTAAAAAGGGAAGCAATAGAGTCCAAGAGAAATGCATTCTACTAAAAGCTAAAAACAAACAAATGAATTATGGGGCACTGTGGATGAATAAAGAACTAAAGGGAAAATTGTATCAAAAGAAAACAACATTGTGCTTAGATATTAAAAGAGGATAGGACAAAAGGGGATCTGAGGAACTTAGGAGAGAAGTTTAAAATAATCAGGAAGGCAAGGGGAAATGATAAAATCAAAAAGAAATATAAAAATAAATAATAGTGTTCTGTAGGCAGATAAATAACAAAATGAAAATTAAAGTAGTGAAAGGGCCGATGAAGGATGATCCAAGATACATCCACAGGTAATGACAGAGAAAAGACTGAAGTATTGATTAACACCTTTGACCAGAATTTTACAGTGGTGGGGGGGCACCAAAAAGTTGGTGACAAGCGTGCCTCTGGCGGGCATGGAGATCCAAACTGGAGTTTATGCTCCCAAGGCCCTTAATTGGTCTTGGGCAGGACTTCCCCCTCATTAAGGCAGGATGTCCCACCGAGAGGCCTGCTCAGGTTGGGAAAAAAGAACCCGACCTGAACCCAACCGAACCACAGCGGACCTGAGCCCGACCCGGCCCGAGTCCCTCCAATTTTGCCCTGAGCCCGGCCCAACCCGACCCGAGCCCAACCTGACCATCCCTTTACTTACCTTCCGACTGGGAAGCTTCACGTAGCTGCAGCACCTGCGCGATGACGTCATAGTGACATCACTCACTCACTGCGCAGACTCAGTTTCATCCCAGACTCCCAGCTCAGGTAAGTTTTTTAATTTCAATACTTACCAGCAGAGCACTTACCGCGTGTGTGTCCAGCCCAACCAGACCCAACTCAACCTGGACACGGCCTGACCTGACCCGAGCCCGAACGCCGTACCTTGAAGATGCGTTCGACCCCACCCGAACCCGACACATGTCTCCAGATCCTGTTGGGTTCGGGTCGGGTAGTAGGCCTCTAGTTTCACCTAATGGAGCTCCGGGCCAATCAGCGAGCTGGCAGCTCTTAGTCCCAGCAGCACCACCAGGGGTGGTGGCCACTTCTGGGACTACACCCATCTGCAGGGGGAAGATGACGGACGGCCCCGGATAAAAGATAAGCTTTTAGAGCCTCGCCGGGGACAATTGGTCGGGTCCTGGCGAGGCAAATGGGGCAGTTAAGGGGGTGGGGAGAGCATTGTGTATTGGGGGCTTTGGGGGCAGCCCTCCGAGGGGCACAGGGAGACCGATCAGGAGGATCCCCCACCCCCCTCAGGTCCCCAGAAGGCTGCCTGGTTTTATCAGGCGGGTTTTCTGAGGCCTCAGCCACCCACAGATCAAATGTAAAATACCCGTGGCGGCGAGCAGAGGCCCGTAAGTGGCAGCTAATTGGCTATTCAAGGGTCTTGATTGGCCTAGGGCAGTCGGGCCATTTATCACCACTGCCGATACGCGTAAATTGGCAGCAGAGGTAGAAGAAGGTCGTTTTACTCCATTTTACGCTCTCGCCACCAGCCCGCTCTTTTAGGGGTGTAAAATTCCGGCCTTTGTCTCAGTTTTTACTAAAGAAGACAATGAAATAGACACTTCACTAGAGGATGAGCTTAGAAAGAACATTAATACAACAGGGATTAAAAGGAAGAAAATAATTAACAAACTAGCAAAGTTGAAAATGGTAAGACCCAGGCCTTTATGGTATTGATCACACAAACTCAAGGAAAATAGGGAGGAGTTTGCAGAGGCACTAGTTTATAGATATTAAAGTCCATAGAAGAGGGGATAGTGCCAGAGGACTGGTGAACAGTGAATGTTGCTCATACATACAAAAAGGGTGATAGAACAAAACCTTGGAACTATAAATCAGTCAGCTTAATGTCAGTGACAGGAAAGATACCGGGATCTATACTTAAAGAAGTGATAGAAGAGCATCTAGAGAGAGAAACTATCATAAAAATAGTCTGCATGGATTCCAAAAGACTAAGTTGTGCTTAACTAACCTGATAGAATTCTTTGAAGAGGTATAGCAAAGAGTAGACAAGGGTAACCTCAACCTGTCTGCAGCTTTTGACATGGTTATCACACCATCCTCCTCCAATGCCTCTCCACTGTCATCCAGTTAGGTGAAACTGCAGTTGCCTGGTTCCATTCTTATCTACCTAATCATAGCTAGATTATCAGTTGTAATGGCTTTTTTTCTTGTCCCCACACTCTTACCTCTGGTGTCCCTCAAGGATCTACCCTTGGCCCTCTCCTATTTCTCATCTACATGCTGCCCCTTGGTGACAATATCCAAAATCACAGTATTACTATACACATGCAAACTAATAACACCCAGTTCTACCTCACCACCATCTCTCTCGACTCAAAGGTTGCTAAATTTTCAGACTGCTTGTACAACATCCAGTACTGGATTTGTAGAAATTTCTTGCAACCTAACATTGGCAAGAACAAAGCCATTTTCTCAGTTCCCTAGCTATCGACTCCATCCCTTTCCCTGGAAAGATTGAGGCTAAGTTATTCACCTTCTTACACTTAACACACTAGCAATAATTACTTTGTAAAGCTAAGGTATAGCAGGACAGCTCTGCCGAGTTGAATGTACAGCCTGTGGTATGTGGGAAGTCACGGACGCACCATGTGTCCTTGACAAACACATCTGCAGGAAGTGTCACCAGCTGCAGAAGCTTGAGCTCCAGGTATCAGAACTCAAGCAGCAGCTGGAGTCACTGTGGTGCATCCACAAGGCAGAGAACTACATGGATAGCATATTTAGGGAGGTGGTCACACCACAGGTTAAGAATGTGCAGGAAGAGAGGGAATGGGTGACTGCCAGGCAGTTGAAGAGAACCAGGCAGATACTGCAGGAGCCCCGGAGTTGATCTCGCTTGCTAACCGGTTTTCTATTTTGGATACAGGTGAGGGCAAGGGCTCCTCAGAGGAATGCAGAAACAGCCAAGTCCCTGACACCACAGGTGGCTCAGCTGCACAGGAGGGGAGGAAGAGGAGTGGAAGGGCAATAATAATAGTGGATTCATTAGTTAGAGGAACAGACAGGCATTTCTGCGGCTGCAGATTTGACACCAGGATGGGTGTTGCCTCCCTGGTTCCAGGGTCAAGAATGTCACAGAGCGGCTGCAGGACCTCAAAAGCAGTAATCTCAAGATTACTCCCAGTGAGCATAGGAACAGGAAGATTAAGCAATTTAACACGTGGCTGGAGAATTGGTGCAGGAGTGAGGGCATCAGATTTCTGAGACATTGGGATCTGTTTTGGGGTGGGTGGGACCTGTACAAGATGGACGGGTTGCCCCTTAGCAGGACCGGGACTAACATCCTTGCAGGGAGATTTGTTAATACTGTTGGAGAGTGTTTAAACTAAATTGTCAGGAGGTTGGGAGCCTAAGAGGGAGCGCAAATTGGAGGGAAGCAAAACTGGTAACAGGAAGTAAGGAAGTAGGAAGCAAAATTGGAAGGCAGCTGAGGCAAAGGCAAACATCAAATAGGATCAGAATGAGGAATAATTTTAAGGCTGTTAAGGGCAGACTATCTGAATACAGGCAGCATTCGCAACAAGGTAGATGATTTGAAGGCACAAATGGGTAAATGGGTATGATTCAATTGCCATTACCGAGATGTGGTTACAGGGTGACCAGCACTAGGAACTAAATATTCAGGGATGTTCGTCATTAGGAAGATAGGTATAGAGGAACAGGATGTCGAGTAGTGCTGTTAATAAGGGACGAGATCAGTATATCAGTGAGAGAAGATCTTAGGTCGAAGGAGCAAGATATAGAATCAGTTTGGGTGAAGCTAAGAAACAGCAAACATTGGTGGGGGATGTTTATAGGCCACTAAACTGTAGTGGTAATGTTGGGCATGGTATAAATCAGGAAATTAGAGCTGCATGTAGCATGGTAATACAGTAATTATGGGTAACTTCAATTTACATATGAATTGGGTAAACCTAATTAGCACTAATACTGGGGAGGATGAATTCCTGGAATGTGTACGAGATGGGTTTCTGGATGTTGAAGAACCAACTAAGGATCGGGCTATTTGAGATGTAGTATTATGCAATGAGAAAGGACTAATCAATAACCTTGCTGTAAAGGAGACATTAGGAAATAGTGACCACAATATGATAGAATTCTACATGAAGTTTGAAAGAGATATAGGTGGGGAGGCGGTGGCGTAGTGGTATTGTCACTGGACTAGTAACCCAGAGACCCTGGGTATTGCTCTGGGAACATGCGTTCAAATCCCACCAGAGCAGAAGGTGGAATTTGAATTCAATTAATAAATCTGGAATTAAAAGCTAGTCTAATGATGGCCATGAAACCATTGTCGATTGTTGTAAAAACCCATCTGGTTCACTAATGTCCTTTAGGGAAGGAAATCTGCTGTCCTTACCTGGTCTGGCCTACATGTGACTCCAGAGCCACAGCAATGTGACTGACTCTTGCATGCCCTCTGAAATGGCCTAGCAAGCCACTCAGTTGTATCTAACTGCTACAAAGTCAATAAAAAGGACTGAAACCAGACGGACCACCTGGCATCAGCCTAGGCACAGGAAAGGACAACGGCAAACCCAGCCCTGTCAACCCTGCAAAGTCCTCCTTACTAACATCTGGGGGCTTGTGCCAAAGTAGGGAGAGCTGTCCCACAGACTAGTTAAGCAACAGCCTGACATAGTCATATTCACGGAATCATACCTTACAGACAACGTCCCAGACACTGTCATCACCATCCCCAGGTATTTCCTGTCCCACCTGCAGGACAGACCCACCAGAGGTGGTGGCACAGTGGTATACAGTAGGGAGGGAGTTGCCCTGGGAGTTCTCAACATCGACTCTGGACCCAACGAAGTCTCATGGCATCAGATCAAACATGGACAAGGAAATCTCCTGATGATTACCACCTATCGCCCTCCCTCAGCTGATGAGTCAGTACTCCTTCATGTTGAACAGGACTTGGAGGAAGCGCAGAGGGTGGCAAGGGCACAGAATATACTCTGGGTGGGGGACCTCCATGTCCATCACCAAGAGTGGCTCGGTAGCACCACTACTGACCGAGCTGGCTGAGTCCTAAAGGACATATCTGCTAGACTGGGTATGCGGCAGGTGGTGAGGGAACCAACGAGAGGGGAAACATACTTGACCTCGTCCTCACCAATCTGCCTGCTGCAGATGCATCTGTCCATGATAGTATTGGTAGGAGTGACCACTGCACAATCCTTGTGGAGATGAAGTCCCGCCTTCACATTGAGGATACCCTCCATCGTGTTGTGTGGCAATACCACCGTGCTAAATGGGATAGATTTTGAACAGATCTAGCAATGCAAAACTGGGCATCCATGAGGTGCTTTGGGCCATCAGCAGCAGCAGAATTGTACTCAACCACAATCTGTAACCTCATGGCCCGGCATATCCCCCACTCTACCATTACCATCAAGCCAGGACACCAACCCTAGTTCAATGAAGTGTGCAGGAGGGCATGCCAAGAGCAGCAACAGGCATACCTCAAAATGAGGTGTCAACCTGGTGAAGCTACAACACAGGACTATCTGTGTGCCAAACTGCGTAAGCAGCATGCGATAAACAGAGCTAAGTGATCCCATAACCAACGGATCAGATCTAAGCTCTGCAGTTCTGCCACATCCAGCCGTGAATGGTGGTGGACAATTAAACAACTAACTGGAGGAGGTGGCTCCACAAATATCCTCATCCTCAATGATGGGGGAGCCCAGCACATCAGTGCGAAAGATAAGGCTGAAGCATTTGCAACAATCTTCAGCCAGAAGTGCCGAGTTGATGATCTATCTCGGCCTCCTCCTGAAGTCCCCAGCAACACAGATGCCAGACTTCAGCCAATTCGATTCACTCCGAGTGATATTAAGAAACGACTGAAGGCACTGGATACTGCAAAGGCTATGGGCCCTGACAATATTCCGGCAATAGTACTGAAGACCTGTGCTCCAGAACTTGCCATGCCCCTAGCCAAGCTGTTCCAGTATAGCTACAACACTGGCATCTACCCGGCAATGTGGAAAATTGCCCAGGTATGTCCTGTACACAAAAAGCAGGACAAGTCCAACTCAGCCAATTACCGCCCCATCAGCCTACTCTCAATCATCAGTAAAGTGATGGAAGGTGTCATCAACAGTGCTATCAAGCGGCACTTGCTTAGCAATAACCTGCTCAGTGACGCTCTGTTTGGGTTCCGCCAAGGCCACTCAGCTCCTGACCTCATTACAGCCTTGGTTCAAACATGGACAAAATAGCTGAACTCAAGAGGTGAGGTGAGAGTGACTGCCCTTGACATCAAGGCAACATTCGACCGAGTATGGCATCAAGGAGCCCGAGCTAAACTGAGGTCAATGGGAATCAGGGGGAAAACCCTCCGCTGGCTGGAGTCATACCTAGCACAAAGGAAGATTGTTGTGGTCGTTGGAGGTCAATCATCTGAGCTCCAGGACATCACTGCAGGAGTTCCTCAGGGTAGTGTCCTAGTCCCAACCATCTTCAGCTGCTTCATCAATGATATTCCTTCAATCATAAGGTCAGAATTGGGGATGTTCGCTGATAATTGCACAATGTTCAGCATCATTCGTGACTCCTCAGATACCGAAGCAGTCCATGTAGAAATGCAGCAAGACCTGGACAATATCCAGGCTTGGGCTGATAAGTAGCAAGTAACATTCGTGCCACACAAGTGCCAGGCAATGACCATCTCCAACAAGAGAGAATCTAACCATCTCCTCTTGACATTCAATGGCATTACCATCGCTGAATCCCCCACTATCAACATCCTAGGGGCTACCATTGACCAGAAACTGAACTGGAGTAGCCATATAAATACCGTGGCTACAAGAGCAGGTCAAAGGCTAGAAATCCTGAGGTGAGTATCTCACCTCCTGACTCCCCAAAGCCTGTCCACCATCTACAAGACACAAGTCAGGAGTGTGATGGAATACTTTCCACTTGCCTGGATGGTTGCAGCTCCAACAACACTCAAGGAGCTCGACACCATCCAGGACAAAGCAGCCCGCTTGATTGGCACCTCATCTACAAACATTCACTCCCTCCACCACCGACGCACAGTGGCAGCAGTGTGTACCATATATAAGATGCACTGCAGCAACACACCAAGGCTCCTTAGACAGCACCTTCCAAACCCGTGACCTCTACCAACTAGAAGGACAAGGGCAGCAAATGCATGGGAACACCACCACCTGCAAGTTCCCCTCCAAGTCACGCACCATCCTGACTTGAAACTATATCGCTGTTCCTTCACTGTCGCTGGGTCAAAATCCTGGAACTCCCTTCCTAACAGCACGGTGGGTATACCTACCCCCAAATGGACTGCAGCGGTTCAAGAAAGCAACTCTCCACCACCTTCTCAAGGGCAATTAGGGATGGGCAACAAATGCTGGCCTGGCCAGCAACGCCCACATCCATGAATGAATTTTAAAAATTCTGAAACTTGGGTCTTAAATCGGAACAAAGGAAATTATGAAGCTATGAGGTGCAAGTTGGCTCTCGTGGATTGGGAAAATACATCAAAAAATTTGACAGTAGACAGGCAATGGCTGGCATTTAAAGAATTATTACACGGTTTACAAAAAATATACATTCCTCTATGACAGTGAGTGGGCAAAGACGTGGCAAATGGAGTATAAAGTGGGAAAGTGGGAAATTATCCACTTTGGCAGGAAGAATAAAAAAGCAGCATATTATCTAAATGGTGAGAGATTGCAGAGCTCTGAGAAGCAGAGGGATCTGGGTGCTCTAGTGCATGAATCACAAAAAGTTAGTATACAGGTACAACACGTAATTAGGAAAGCTAATATTATGTTATTGTTTATCGCGACGGGAATTGAATACAAAATTAGGGCTTTGGTGAGACCACATCTGGAGTACTGTGTACAGTACTTGTCTCCTTATTTAAGGAAGTATGTAAATGTGTTGGAGGCAGTACAGAGAACATTTACTGGACTCATATCAGGAATAGGCGGGCTGTCATTTGAGGAAAGATTGGACAGGCTAAGCTTGTATCCACTGGAATTTAGAAGAGTGAGAGGTGATTTGGTTGAAACATATAAGACCCTGAGGGGTCTTGACAGATTGGATGTGGAAAGGATGTTGCCTCTTGTGGGAGAATCTAGAACTAGGGATCACCCATTTAAGATAAAGATGAGGAGCAATTTTTCTCTCAGAGGGTCGTGAGTCTTTGGAATTCTCTTCCTCAAAAGGCAGTGGACGCAGAGTCTTTGAATATTTTTAAGGCAGAGGTCGATAGATGCTTGATAAGCAAGGGCGTAGTAGGTTATGCAGGGAATGTGGAGATGTAGAGTAACCAGTTCAGCCATGAAATTATTGAATGGCGGAGCCGGCTCGAAGGGCCAAGTGGCCTACTCCTGCTCCTAATTTATATGTTCGTACACAAAAAAAAAGGAAAGGTGAATCAACTGTGGCTAACAAAAGAAGTTATTTTTATTTTTTGTTCTTTTTTATTATTTATTTGTTTATTTTATTTTAGTTTGTTGCATTTGTACTCTATGCCTCTATTTATAAAGCCAAGGATCTCATATGTCTTTTTTGTAGCGTTCTCAACTTGTGCTGCCCTCTTCAAAGTTTTGTATACTTGTTTGTGAGGAATACCTTAAAGAAGGAGAGGTAGAGAGGCAGAGAGGTTTAGGAAGGGAATTCCAGAGCTTAGGGCCTAGGCAGCTGAAGGCACATCTGCCAAGAGTGGAGTGATTAAAGTGGAAGATGCCAAGAAGCCAGAATTAGAGAAGCACAGAAACGTTGGAGGGTTGAAGGGTGGAGGAGGTTTCAGAGAGAGGCAGGGTTGAGGTCATGGAGGAATTTGAAAACAAGGATGAATATTTTAAAATTGAGATGTTGCCAAATTGGAAGCCAATGTCGGTCAGTGACACAGTGGTGATGGGTGACCTGGACTTTTTTTTTTAGAGATACAGCACCGAAACAGGCCCTTCGGCCCACCGAGTCTGTGCCGACCATCAACCATTCATTTATACTAATCCTACACTAATCCCATATTCCTACCACATTCCCACCTGTCCCTACATTCCCCTACCACCTGCCAAGTGCAAGTTGGTGCAAGTTGGGATACGAGCAGCAGATGAGCTTTAGTCAGAGGTCCCGTGGTGGGATAAAGCTGACATTGGTAGTGTGGAGTCAGCTTGGAGCATCAACGAGCTGTTGTCCTGGATCAGAGACAGGTGTGAAGGGCGAGTGAGTCTGGAATCTATTTGAATTATACAGCATCAACGGATGCACTGCTATAGGTATTCTTGTGGGAATGAAGAGCTAGAAGATGTGCAGAATTGATCACAGGGCAGAAAATAGTGGCAAAGTTAGAAAAAAAATAAGATGCAGAAACAACAAAGAAATGGATTACAGTCCAGGAGAATGAATTTCTAGTCAATAGTAACACCATATTTGAATCTGAGAAACCAGTAGGACAGTCACGTAAGTGGTGAGAGGGTAAACCAGGGCAAGGGAGTTCCGAGATGCCCCTTGAGGCCCCAATGAACATTCCTGCTCCTACTGGCCTACAAGGAAACCAAAAATTTTTGGCAAACTTTCTTTCTGGAGCGCTCCTGGCCCATAATCCAGTTTCTGTCTGGTTTGGCATAGTGGAGCAGCTGTCATTGCTGCATCACTCAGGCCTCCAGTTAAAATAGCAGATTGGGGACCCACTAACATCCAGGTTGGGGCAGGTGTTCCAATTTATATTGCAGGTGGTCAGATCAGGACAGGAAATGAGGGGGTAAATACAAAGAACAAAGAACAGTACAGCACAGGAACAGGCCATTCAGCCCTCCAAGCTTGTGCCGATCTTGAAGCCTGCCTAAACTAAAACCTTCTGCACTTCCGGGGTCCGTATCCCTCTATTCCCATCCTATTCATGTATTTGTCAAGATGCCTCTTAAACGTCGCTATCGTACCTGCTTCCACCACCTCCCCCGGCAGCAAGTTCCAGGCACTCACCACCTTCTGTGTAAAGAACTTGCCTCGCACATCCCCTCTAAACTTTGCCCCTCGCACCTTAAATCTATGTCCCCTAGTAACTGACTCTTCCACCCTGGGAAAAAGCTTCTGACTATCCACTCTGTCCATGTCACTCATAACTTTGTAAACCTCTATCATGTCGCCCCTCCACCTCCATCGTTCCAGTGAAAACAATCCGAGTTTATCCAACCTCTCCTCATAGCTAATGCCCTCCAGACCAGGTAACATCCTGGTAAACCTCTTCTGTACCCTTTCCAAAGCCTCCACGTCCTTCTGGTAGTGTGGCGACCAGAATTGCACGCAATATTCTAAGTGTGGCCTAACTAAAGTTCTGTACAGCTGCAGCATGACTTGCTAATTTTTATACTCTATGCCCCGACCGATGAAGGCAAGCATGCCGTATGCTTTCTTGACTACCTTATCCACCTGCGTTGCCACTTTCAGTGACCTGTGGACCTGTAGGCCCAGATCTCTGTAGTAGGCCCACATTTGTCTTTGCTAATCTTTTCGTGTTTACACATCTATAGAAGATTTTACAGTTCATTTTTGTTTTATGCTACTTTACTTTCATATTCTATTTTCTTTTTCTTCATCAGTTTCTTGGTCCTTCTTTGGTGCATTCTAAAATGATCCCAATCCTCAGGCTTACTACTTTTTGGCAACTTTATAAGCCTCTTCCTTTGATCTAATACAATCTTTAACTTCTCTTGTTAGCCATGGTTGGATCACCTTTCCAGCTGTCTATCCCTGGGTCCTCCTCTCTCCTGCTCTTTTCGGCGCTGCTGTCTGTCTCCGGGTCCCCTTCTCTCCCACTCCTTGTCATGTAATTCATTATAGTATGAAGAATGAGAAGAGGCAATATAAACTAAATAGTACAATTTTAAAGGCATGCAGGAACAGAATACGTATACATGACTTTGAAGGGGGCAGTACAAGTTGAGAATGCTGCTAAAAAGACAAATGAGATCCTTGGTTTTATAAATGGAGGCATAGAGTACAAATGCAAGAACAATATCCCACAAATCTATTTTAAAATGTTTTATTAGACTACTATCTGAATTTACCAGAAGTAAATTTAAAGCTTGAGCCTGATACGAACATACAAAAAGTACTCATCAGCTCCTCACCAATCAGCAATTTCCCTTGTGATGACGTCAATTTAGGTTTTTCCCCCTCACTTTCTGATACTTACGTCCTTTACCTCCAAGCTCTCCAATTGAGGCCTTCTCTCAGAGACTCGCTATTTCTGACTCTCTCGCCAATCTATTACTTCACCCCTGAACTCTCTCAGGTCTGTGATCCCTTACCTCCAGTCTGTGCGATTCTTTCTTAGGAACTGACCTCAGAAAAACTGACACATGCTCTCACTGTCTACTGACTTTTACCTGTTGTCCTCTCACACTGTTTCCCCTTCAGGCTCACTGTCTCAACTCCTGCTGACTCTCTGATCCTGCTTTAACATGTTGGCCACTTGCACAGTTTCCCCTCAAGCTTGCTCTCTGTGATTCAAGAAATCACTAAATAATCCAAGCACACCTTACGTGTATCTGACCTACATTTTTGGTTCTTTTTGCCTCTCTTATTTGCTTTTTCACTTCCCCCCGGACCTTCTATATTCAGCCTGGTTCTCAATAGTATTTTCTATCTGGCATCTGTCATAAGCACACTTTTTCTTTTTTTTCTTAATCTCTGCCTCTTTTGTCATCCAGGGAGCTCTGGATTTGTTTGCTCTACTTTTCCCCTTTGAGGGAACATACCTCGACTGTGCCCAAACTATGTCATTTTTGAAGGTAGCCCACTTGTCATCTATCGGTTTTCCTGCCAGCTTTTGACACAATTTATTCACCCCAACTCCGTTCTTACCCCACTGAAGTTGACCTTGCCCCAGTGAATTATTCTTACCCTGGATTTCTCTTTGTCCTTTTCCATAATCAGCTTAAACCTTATGATACAATGATCACTAAACCCTAAATGCTCTCCTACTGATATTTGATCCACTTGGCCCACCTCATTCCCAAGAACCAGGTCTAGCAGTGCCTCCTTTCTTCTTGGACTAGCAACATACTGTTGTAGAAAATTTTCCTGAACACATTCTCGGAGCTCTTGTCCCTCACTGCCCTTTACACTACTATTATTCCAGGCTATGTTTAGATAATTAAAGTCCCCCATTATGGCTACTCTATAATTTTTGCACCTCTCTGCAATTTCGTTGCAAATTTTTTCCTCCAGGTCCTTCTCATGAACTGGTGGTCTATAGACAACATCAAGCAATGTAACTGCACCTTTTTTGTTCCTTAGCTCTAGACAAATTGATTCTGTCCTCAACCCCTCTGGGACATCCTTTTTCTCCAGCACTGCAATCTTCTCTTTAATCAATACTGTCACTCCTCCCCCTTTTTTCCCTTTCCTATCCTTCCTGAACACCTCGTATCGAGGAATATTTAACACCCAGTCCTGCCCTTCTTTGAGCCAGGTCTCTGTTATAGCCACAACATCATATTTCCACATGGCAATACCTCACCAGTCTTATTAACCATACTCCATGCATTCACATACATGCACCTTAATGCTGATTCAAACTTTACTTTCTCCCTTACTCTGACCCCACCCAATAATGTACTATTCCCTAATCTCGTGCTATCTATCTCACCCAGTATTCTGTGCACCTTAGTATTTCTCTCTAATATTTGCTCCTGGTTCTCACACCCCAGATAAGTTACCAGTTTTGCTTTCCTCCAATCTGAGCTCCCTCTCAGGTTCCCATCCCCCTGACAATTTAGTTTAAACCCTCCTCAACAGCACTAGCAAATCTCTCTGTGAGGGTATTAGTCCCAGTCCTGTTAAGATACAACCCATCGATCTTGTACAGGTTACACCTGCACCAGAACCTGTCTCATTGTCTCAGAAATCTGATGCCCTCCCTCCTACACCAGTTCTCCAGTCACGTGTTCAATCACTCAGTTCTCCTATTCCTACGCTTAATTGCATGTGGGACTGGGAGTAATCCTGAGATTACTGCTTTTGAGGTCCTGTTTTTTAATCTCCTTCTTAGCTCCCTAAAATCTGCTTTCAGGACCTCATCCCCCTTTTTACCTATGTCATTGGTACCAATGTGGACCATGACCTCTGGCTGTTCACCCTCCCCAGAAGAGTGTCCTGCAGTCTCTCTGTGACATCCTTGACCCTGGCACCAGGGAGGCAACACACTATCCTGGAGTCACATTTACTGCTGCAGAAACAACTGTCTGTTCCCCCAACTAACGAATCCCCTATCACTACTGCTCTTCCACTCTTCTGCCTCCCCTTCTTTACAGCTGAGCCACCTGTGGTGCCACAAACTTGGCTCTGACTGCACTCCCCTGAGGAACCATCACCCTCACCAGTATCCAAAATGGAAAACCGATTAGCGAGTGAGATCATATCAGGAGACTCCTGTACTACCTGCCTGGTTCTCCTAGACTGCCCGGTGGTCACCCATTCCCTCTCTGCCTGCATGTTCCTAACCTGCGATGTGAACACCTCCCTAAATGTGCTATCCACATAGTCCTCTGCCTCACGGATGCACAACAGTGACTCCAGCCGGCACTCAAGCTCCAAAACCCGGAACTCAAGTTTCTGCAGCCGATGACATTTCCTGCTGATGTGTTTGTTTTGGACATATGGTGCATCCAGGACTTCCCACATGCCACAGGCTGTACATTCCACTCATGAGAGCTGCCCTGCCATCCCTTAACTTTACAGGCTATTTATTAGAAGTAGAACAACTTACCAGGTACTCACCAAACAGCTCCTTCCACTGCACCAAAGCAGGAACCAATTACTGCAGGGTTAAAAAAATAGAAAAATGGAACACTTCTTCTCCCTTCACCAAATTCGCTACTCACCAACTCGAATCTCTCAACTCAGCTTGTAATCTTCACTCCGTTTGTTTATTTTCTAAGTGTCCAGCAAGCACATCCTTTATAATAAATTCTAGTATTTTCAGGCTAACAGGTCTGCAGTTCCCATTTTCTCTCTCCCTTCTTTCTTAAACAGTGGGGTTACATTTGCAACCTTCCAATCTGCAGGCAGAATTTATAGAATTTTGAAAGATTATAAACAATGCATCAATTAACTCAGTAGCCATCTCTTTCAACACTCTAGGGTGAAGATCATCGAGTCCTCGGCATTTGTCCACCTTCAGTCACATTAATTTCTCCAATACTACTTTTTTACCACGTCTAATTTCTTTCCATTCCTGATTGTCACTACACCCTTGGATCTCAATTATTTCAGGGAGACTTCTTGTATCTTCCTCCGTGAAGACAGACACAAAGTAATTATTTAGCTTCTCTGCCATTTCTCTATTTTCCATTCTAAATACTCCTGTCTCTACCTGTAATGGACCCACCTTTGTCTTTGCCATATTTTTCCTTTTTGCATACCTTAAAAGCTTTTACAATCCGTATTTACATTTCTTGCTCGTTTACATTCATATTCTCTCTTTCTTTATCAATTTCTTGGTCCTCCTTTGCTGGATTTTAAAATTCTCCCAATCCTCCGGCCTACAACTTTTTTTGGCTGCCTGGTCTGCTGAGTATTTCCAGCATTTTCTGTTTTTGTCGTGAGGGTCTTTGCTGCCTGGATTTTTGATCAGTCGCATTAGTTTCTTTTTGTAACACAGACCTATTTGATGGTGTAAGAAAGCAGAGTTTAGGGTAATTTCTAAAGCTTTCTTCAACAGCTTCAAAGATTTTTCCACAGCTCCTGTTAAAAATTTGCTGCATAACGAATCGCAAATGGAAGATCAGGGGAGATCTGCAATGCTTGTTCAATTAATTTTAGTCCTTCCTCCTTTTGATTGAACTGTTGTCGTTTGAGAGCCAACAACACCATGGCTACAGAGTCATCTGGATCAAGCTCCAGCACACGTCGCAACTGCTTCATTGATTGAGTGGGTTCACGACTCTCTGGGATTCCAGCAAATTCCTGTTGACGAAACCAAACAGTTGCATATCCAACATTCCATCCAATGTCATCAGGATCTTCCTCCAGAGCACTTTTAAAACATTCCATTGCCTCTTCATAGTATTGAGCAGCAGAACTCAACAGTGTCCACCCCTTCTCCCCATATACATCTGGTATCATTGCTATATACTGAGAGCCATCAGTAAATTGTTTACAGCTTATCTCCAGCTTGTCGAGGTAGGACTGGACCTCTGTCAGTTGGTCCATGTGATAATATACCCAGGCATAGTTTCCATGGGTGATGATGATTCCTTTTTCAAATTCATGTTCATGATTCTCCCTCAGAATCTTTTCAGCTTCCCTTAAGTTTTGAATTGTCTCTTCATAGTTGCTTTGCAGTCAGTTTAAGTGAGTTGGTTGTAAGACATGGCTTGATATTTCACACCAGCCTGCACTGAATTTTGTAATCTTTGCTTCATATTCTCCAAGTTAATACTGTCTTTCTATGGGTTCCATGTGAATTGGCATTGAAGCTGATTGAGTTTTGCTTTCAAGGAAGCCGTCAGTGTGTTGCTGCAAGAAAGTACAAAATAATCAAAGCCCATCTGAAATGTATCTAATTAACATTCTTAACTCATATATAATCAATACTGCAATCCTGGAAAAGTCTTAATGGCTGAGCAGATGTGCAGGTCAGTGCAAGAGGATACAGAACAATTCCATTACAGCCTGACCTGACCGACATCACTGAGATAGGGGGAAACCCACTGGAATCCAGTAATGGTCCAGGAGGCAACAAAAAATAAACAATGGGCTCATGAGTGACAATAGAAAATAATGTAGAAAAGAGTTCAGAAAATGGCTTCAATGAATTTGATTCAAAGCAATTTATCTTCAACATCGAAAATGGTGGCAAGGAGAGAATAAAAGGTTGGTGCAGCCGAAGCGATAAAGGATGTTGGGTGGTTTTTAAAAGCATGTCAATGTGGAAAAATTAAAGGAGGAATTACAGGGCACAGAGCATAGTGGCTATTCCACCCTAGCTGAACTACTGAGGCATAATCAAAGCTCGGGAACCAAGTAGGGGCTTCTTGCCTGCCCTGACCCCACCCACCCAATTCACGCCCTGAGATAAACGCGGGTCTATTGCCATCAGATATCAGAAAAGGAAGGGAGCAATTCTGGAGAACACTTGAGATGGACAGTGTCACAAGGCAATAACATATTGGGTATTGAGATGATTTAAGAAGAAGAGACAAGCCAATTATTACGCACTGGATACATTTCAGAGGAGGTTTACTAGATTGATTCCAGGGATGAGAGGTTTGCCTTATCAAGAGAGATTGAGCAGTTTAGGCCTTTACTCTCTAGAGTTTAGAAGAATGAAAGGAGATCTAATTGAGATATATAAGATGATTAAGGGGATTGACAAAGTAGACGTAGAGAGGATTTTACTCTTGTGGGCAATCTAGAACGAGAGGTCATAGTTTTAGAATAAGGGGTAGCAGATTTGAAACAGAGATGAGAGAAATTACTTCTCTCAAAGGGTCGTGAGTCTGTGGAATTCACTACCCCAGAGTGCAGTGGATGCCGCGACATTGAGTAAATTTAAGGAGGAGATAGACAGATTTTTAATTAGTAATGGGTTGAAGGTTTATGGAGAACGGGCAGGAAAGTGGAGTTGAGGCCGAGATGAGATCAGCCATGATCGTATTGAGTAGCAGGGCAGGCTCAAGGGGCTGATTTGCCTACTCCTGCTCCCAGTTCTTATGTTCTATTACACCTTTTATAATGGACTCTAGCATTTTTCCCACCACTGATGTCAGGCTAACCGGTCTATAAGTCCCTGTTTTCTCTCTACCGGGGTATGGCCGCACCAAACCTCTGAGTTGGCACACAGTGATGTTGTTCTATCCCTCATCAATGTGCCCAGATGATTATTAGTGACCAAGAGGGCACTTCCCTTGTGTGAATTTGCCTCATATTTTCCCTGGCCTGCTCTAACAACCAGGAGCCATACATAATACACACATCATTCTGGGCAGCCTGATCAGAAATGTTCCTATCCTCCCGGATGAATTTATTTATAGCTTTATCATGGTCTTCCAATAGCTCGAGTACATTCTTTAAATAGACTGTCATAATTTGATCTATCCTCATCTGTGATTCCTGGTTGGTATTCCCATTCATAAGAAAATCCTTTAATCTTCCCTTGAAATCCCTCATTTCTGCTTCCAGAAATGCCAGGTCCAAACTATACACCAGCGAGGTCCCAGTATTAAAGACGGTAGCTGTGTCATTGACCAGCCCTCGCCTCCTTCTTCGGTGTGTCTCCTTTTGTTGTGGATGGGAGATATACCTCTCTCCAGAGATCAGACCCATCATTGCTGGTCCTTACTCTGTGTACCAACATGTTGTCCAATAACTTGGCATACAGGCTCTGCTTCTTTCTCCCACATCACCTGGGCAACCCTATCTCTGTCAAATTCAATATTACCAGTGCCACCTCATGGTGTACATCATGATACAACATTTTCCCAATAGGTATCAAAACTAAACCATTCTTTTGGCCTGGGGTCTGTTAGAGACACCTCACAGTACTATCTGTGTGAAAAAGGCAGGGGCTTTCACTTCCAGCAAAACATCTTGTTGTCTCCCCTGGTGTCGCCTATCATAGCCACCCTTTCATAGTCTAGTGGTCTATCTATCCCTGACTCTATTACTCATAGCTTTGGGGACATTTTCCCTCTTTTTGTTTTCCCTTTCTGTAATTTGCATTACTTAGATTGATATGCCTTTCGGTTCAACAATAGTTCCTCCACCTGCAGATCACTTTATGTTAAGATCAATTTATTTAATTCTTTTCAAATAAAACTCTAAAATTTTTTAAAATCACCAAAATTATGTGAGTACATCTTTTGTTGTTTCCTTTAAATGTTTAAAATACCAACTCAGAAGAATGTAATTTTAAATTCTAATTTCTTGTTCCCAGACTCCCAATTGCCAAAGTGCTGTGATAAATGTCCTTAACTTCTTGAAGCTGTCAGAAATCCTGTTGCATCTCAGCTGTCTGCAATCTGAAAAAGTAACAGGAACAAAGGATCCATTCTGCTCATTGCCGAAAGGGTTAATATCCAACAAACTCAAAAGCTTAAAATTTTAATAATGCCCAATATCTATAAAGGGGTGTGGTTAGCTAAAGCTGCTCGCAGAAAGAGTTGACTCTGCTGCTTTGAAAGAGGGCGGGACAGAAACGCTCAGATTGACTACCGATGTCGTTGTCACTTTTTTTTTCAATCAAGCAACAAATGCATTCTAGTTTAGACAAACCAGTTCAACCTGTTATAAAAACAAGAAATACTGCAACCACTCAGCAGGTCTGGCAGCATCTGTGAAAAGAGAAGCAGAGTTAACGTTTCGGGTCAGTGACCCTTCTTCAGAACTGACAAATATTAGAAAAGTCACAGGTTATAAGCAAGTGAGGTGGGGGTGGGGCAAGAGATAACAAAGGAGAAGGTGTAGATTGGACAAGGCCACATAGCTGACCAAAAGGTCAGTTCAACCTGTTTCCTTCTGAGCAAAGAAACTTAAAATTTTTTTTACAAGTTCCTTTTCCTAATTGTTTCAGAGCAAGAACTTCCATGGTTCCCAAAATGAGGCTTTTAACTTTTGTCAAAAAGTCTCCAGTCCAAATTCCAATTTATATTGCTTAATATTTAAACCACCTCATACTAACGTCTGAATTTGTACCAAGATTAGAATCTCCACATGTTTAACAAACTCCATTCGAGTTGGGATCCTGGCCAGCAATCCCACCTCAAATTTCATAACTTAAAAATATCTACTTCAGTTAATTTAAACTTCTCTGCCAATCCATCTCACAAATTTACTGTGAGTTTTTGAACTTAAAGTGCTGAAGCTACTGCCACAAAACCACAATTTCGGAAAGAGTAAACACTGAAGCTTGAAGCACACAAAACATCATCCATACAAAAATCCATTTGTTCCCCACACACAAGCAGAGAAAAACAGCTTGCGCTTTTTCAAAAGAAAAATAAATTACATCACTTATCTTCTTTCCCCCGCCCCGTCATAAAGAGTTTTGCACTGCAAGATTGAACCAGTTTCAAATGAAAAGATTCAGTTGGCTTAGAGCCAAAAAAAACAAAAGCCTGAAAATGACTCTGAATGAGTTTTTTTTATTGTACTAACATTGAACACATTTATAACAAAATCCTCTCGCCATTATTTTACTAGAAGGGTTAACCTGTTTATTTTAAATAGATTTGCACCTTTGTTAAAACAGCAGACAGGAATTTAATATGACTGCATTGAGTGTTTGCAATTTCACTCAGAGTGATCTCCAGACTGGTAGAATTAGAAATGGGGACTATAGAATGAACATTGAAACAGCAGTCAACTCACACATCCAGCACTGGGTGAGAAACAAGGGTCTCGATTTACTACTGTATAGTTCCCAAAAATGGAAGGAGGAGGAATGGGCATGCCTGGTGATCGATGGCCAGAGTGTGGGAGAGGGTCTATTGGAGATGCAGGTGGATGTGATGAAATCACAAGTAAATCCCCACACCCCCTCACCACTTCCTAACTTTGCTGTCCTCCTGCATTTAATATATTGGTAAGATGAGGGGGGCAGGATATGGGAATCAAGTCAAATTCCCTGCCTCCCAGTTGATGTTTCTGGGTGAGGGTTGGCAGTACAAGCTGGGGAAGCAACAGAACACCCTTTAGAACAGAGATGGACTAGCAGGGGGTACCTCTCCCTCTCTTCTGTCCCTGTTCACGAAGTTTATACAAAGCCCAGCTCATTCAGAGGTGGTAAATTAAATTACTCTGCTAATCTTTGAGGCAGTTCTGTCCACGTTAATGGTGACTCTTCCTCTTTCTGCTGTTGCTGCACAATGTCACATTTCCCTGGCTGACAGTGGTGCCTCCTTGATGTGTAGCAGAGATCCCACTAGGAGGCTGCCCTGCAGTTCTAATGAGCCTCAACCCAGGAAAATGGGTCAGTTCACAGTGGGGTCAGAATGTGAGGTGGAAGTCCCGCTCAACTCACCACAGACATCAAACTCATCCTGGAGGAAGACCTCAGCCCAGAAATATATGACAATATAACAAAGATAGCATTAAAAAAAAAAGCTGAGGGGATCATTGAAGCAAGGTTGCCAACTTTGGTTGGACGTATTACTGGAGGTTTCATCACATAACCTCCTACTGCCAACAGCCCCATCCCTACATCCCTGCCATTGATTGCCAAACACATCCATCCTTGCAACAGCCCATCTTCCCACATGAATTGTAAAGCGAGCAGACAATACATTTCCCAATTGGATGATTTTCAACTAGTTGTTAAACAGCCCTTTTCCCCATCTCCACTATTGCATAACTACTAAACAAAAGTATTTGAAGAAAACAAAGAAACCATGCAATTTGTTTAGTGCCCCAATGATTTTCTCCCTGGTTTCTCACAGCAATGTGATGGAGATTAATGTTCAAATCCTGGAGGCTGCAGAGCAATGTGTTGGCATCCCAAGGTTGAAGTCAGTCATGATGTATACAGGGTTAAGATTAAGTCCCAGCAACTAATTCAGTCAATGCTGTCTTTCTGTGGGCCATAGGTGAAGCAGCAATAAAGCTGGTTGAGCTTTCTTTTCAAGAAATCCTTCAGTGTGTTGCTGCAAGAGAACAAAATAATCTAGGTCCATCTTGCATGTTCCTTTGTGAGTTGAACCAAATATTTGTGTCTTTCTTGCAGAGACTTCTTCAGTCTCTCTGAGGAAACACTATTCATTACACATCATTAAGCTATTATACTTTACAGAAAGTTAATAAAACAGAGCAACAATTATGATTGGAATAAATGAATTCAATCAATAGAATTTGGCTTTGAGGGTCAATGCAAAATATTGAACACACTATACATCCTCATAGTCTTTTCTGCTTCCCATAAATTATTGAACAATGCCTCACAGTTACCTCGCATACTATTTACAAAAGCAAGTAGATTATAAAGTATGGCTTGATATTTCACGATATCAGACTCTACTAAATAATTTGATCATTCCTGCAAATCATCCCACTCAACATTTTCCATTTGCAGATTCCACGTGAAATGACATTGTAGATGAAGTCATTTCACTTTAAGGGAGTATCAAACAAATGAAAACAACAGACAGGAAAACACCATCTGGACCATGGAACCTGGGCCATACCATCATGGGGTACTTTAAAATCATGACTCCCTGCCCATTGCCCCTCCTGACCTGTCAGCCTCCAAGCCTCCCTGAAAATAGGCTTTTGCTTAAGGAAATTACTTTACATGAGCAGAATGATTCAAATTTGTTTTAACTACATGCCATTCCAGAATTTTCACCATGTTTCAAGTGCATATTTCATTATTTGGATCCCTTTTCTGTGACAAACGAGACCTAAAGGTTTTACTTAAAATGTGAAAACTGGAATGAACAGAGTCACCTGTTTGTTTGTGTCATGCCTAGAGACTGTTTCCAGAGGGGATTCTTAGCTTCAGTGCTTTCCTCGGTGCAGTTGATGGTTGCTGCGCAATTTGGTTGCAGATGATCATCTGAGGCTGCGGCAGTTGTTTCCTGAGCAAAGTCAGCAGCCTGCATATGTCCACTATTGCCAGGGAGGATCAAAGGCCAAGAGGTCTTTTATTAGATATTAGAGTCATTGTATGCTTTCCTTCGATTTAAGGACAATGTCTACTCAGGATTGCGTGTTTCTGTCACCGGTCTTCATGTGACTGAGCAGGCCGTTTTTATGACCCGCAGATCTTTGGGCACGTGGTGCAGGACATCCCAAGAGATAGTGGGATCCAGATTGCAGGATTTGCTTCCTTTTCTTCCTTCTTTGCTGTCACTCTGCCTTATCATTAAGATGTTAGGACTCAAAGCATGATGCAGCTTGGTGGACAGGTTATTGCCACTCTAAGCTATTAATAGCAAACTCTTCCCAGTCATTAAGCCACACTTCAAGGACAGCTGCAGAGTATATTTGAAGTGTTTTCTTTTTCCTCCTCTGGAACGTTGGCTATTTGAGAGTTGTGAGAACAGGACTTCCAGGGGAAACGATTTTCGGCCATGTGGCCAATCCATCGGAGTTGATTTTACAGGAGTTTTACCTGAATGCTTGTGGATCTGGCTTCAAGAAGGACACTAGAGATTTGTTCGACAGGGCTCCCATTGAATCCAGAGGAGGCAGCAGAGGCATTGCTGATGGAATTTCTCTGGCATTCTTATGTGTCGCTAATAGACAGTCCAAGTCTCACTGCAGTGTTGTGACAACTGCTCTGTACACTAAGACTTTTGTTCATTTGCTAAGGTCGTTTGTTATCAAACACTCACTGCTGTTATTTATAGAAGGCTGAACTGACACAGCTGATCTGGTGTTGGATTTCCTCATCAAGGGTGGCCTTTTGAGAAGTAACTGCTAAAGTATGAGAAGAGCTCAACATATTCCAGAGTCTCTCCTTCAACATATATGGGAGTTGGAATACTTGGCTTACTAGGTGTGGGTTGATAGAGGAATTTTGTTTTGCCAGTACTCAAGGACAGGCCTTGTTTCTTGAATGCAGATGTGAAGAGATCGAGAGTGGCTTGCAAATCTGGTGCAGAGTGGGCAACGGCACTGGAGTCATCCAGAAGCAGTAGCTCATGTATATCTATGGTGGTCAGTTTAGTTTTGGCACAGCAACAACCGAGGTTAAAGAGCTTTCCATCCATATGGTATTTATTAATTAATACTTAATACTGACCAAAGGGCAGTTGATCGTTGATGAGGTGAATAGCCACCATCAGGTAGATTGTGAATAGCATGGGGGCTATCACACAGCCTTATTTTACCCCAGTCCGGATTTTGAAGGAATCTGTTTCAGATCTCCCACTCAAGACATTTGCAGTCATGTCGTCATGAAGCAATTTCAGGATTGTGATGAAATTTCTTGGACATCCAAATTGTTGGAGCGATTTACTGAGTCAAATGCTTTGGTCAGGTCGATAAATGCAATGAAGATTTCCTGATGTTGTTCTGAACATTTTTCTTGGATTTGTCTGGCAACAAAGACCATGTCACAGATTCTCTGGAAGGCCTAAAGCCCACTGTGTCTCTGGGAGGATTTCCTCAGCCACAGGAAGTAGGCAATTCAGGAGAATACGTATCAGGATTCTCCCTGCTATGGACAAGAGGGAAATACTTTGATAGTTTCCACAGCATGATTTAGCTCCCTTCTTGAAGATAGTTACAATTGTCACATTCTTGAAGTCGGGGCGGTGGGGTGAGTTCTTTTTCCTCCCAAATCCATAGGATCACTGTATGGAGTCTAGATGTGAGCAAAACCCACCAGCTTTGAGGACCTCAGCTGGAATACCATCGGGGCCGCTAGCTTCGTTTTTTTTCATTCGTTTGATTGCTTGTTGCAGCTCTTCCACTGATGGTGGTTCACCCATGGATTCTACCACAGGGCACTTTGGGATAGCCTGGAAGGTATCAGCTTCCACTGTGGATTCACGGTTGAAGAGTCCTTAAAAATGTTCTTTCCAGCATTGACAGATGGCATTGTCATCTTTAAGAAGAGAAACACCCATTATGTGAATGAAGTGGGGTTTGTCCACTTGACCTTGGTGTATGGATGGCCCTGGTGTCTTCAAAAAATCTTTGCATGTCTTGATGATCAGCATACTGTTGGATCTCTCAGGCTTTCTATTCCCACGGTACAGGGGAAGAAGCTGATTGGCGAGTAACTGGTACGTTATTCCACTTATTAGCAATAGTTAGTTTGTAAAGCTAAGTAATGGCAGGGCAGCTCAGCCAAGCAGAATGTGTCTCCTGTGGCATGTGGGAAGTCGTGGATGCACCACGTGTCCTTGACGAACACATCTGCAGGAGGTATCACCGGCTGTAGAGGCTTGAACTCCGGGTTTAGGAACTCAAGCGGCAGCTGGAGTCACTGTGGCGTATCCATGAGGGAGAGAACTACGTGGATAGCATATTTCAGGAGGTAGTCACCCCGGAGCTTAAGAAAACACAGGCAGAGAGGGACTGGGTGGCTGCCAAACAGACAAGAAGGGCAAGGCAGGTAGTGCAGGAATCCCCAGAGGGTATCCCACTTTCTTACTGGTATTCAGTTCTGAGTATCGATGGGAGAGAGGGTTCCTCTGGAGAGTGCAGCGAGAGTTATGACCAGAGCACCATGGGTGGCTCAGCTGTGCAAGGAGGGAGGAGAAAGGACAAGAGAGCAATAGTGATAGGGGATTCTATATTTAGGGGAACAGATAGGTGTTTCTGTGATCGCAGACATGATTCCAGGATGGTATGTTGCCTCCCTGCTGCAAGGGTCATGGATATCACTACAGCGACTACAGGGCATTCTGGAGGGCGCGGGTGCACAGCCAGAGGTCGTGGTCCACATTGGTACCAACGATATAGGAAGAAAGAGGGATGAGGTCCTGCAGGCTGAGTTTAGGGAGTTAGGAATGAGATTAGCAAGCAGAACCTCAAAGGTAGTAATCTCCGGATTACTCCCAAGACCACGTGCTAGTGAGTATAGAAATAGGAAAATACACCAAATGAATGCGTGGCTGGAGAGATGGTGCAGGAGGGAGGGTTTCAGATTTCTGGGACATTGGGACCAGTTCTGGGGAAGGTGGGACCTGTACAAGCCCGACAGTCTGCACCTGAACAGGACTGGGGCAAATATCCATGCAAGAAGATTTGCTCGTGCTGTTGGGGATGGTTTAAAATAGCTTGGCAGGGAAATGGAAACCTGAGCGCAGTCTTAGATAGGATAATTTCAAGGCAGAGAACAGGAGGCAGAAAATTAGCGTGTAACTCTGAAAGACAGAAGAAGCAAAGGTTAAAAAGTGTGCAGCACAGGAATTTGGCAGTGTTAAAGGGTATTTATTTAAATGCAACGAGTATAGTAAATAAAGCCGATGAGTTGAGGGCACAGATAGACACATGGCAACATGATATTGTTGCTATAACGGAAACTTGGCTTAAGGAAGAGCAAGAATGGCAACTCAACATCCCTGGATATAGAGTTTTCAGGCAGGAGAGTGAGATAAAAAAAGGAGGGAGTGTAGCATTATTAGTTTAGGAATCAGTGACAGCTTTGAGGAGGGATGATATGCTATATGAATCATCAAATGAGGTCATATGAGTGGAGCTCAGAAATAAAAAAGGGGCAGCCACACTACTATGGACCCCAAATAGTGAGAGGGAGATAGAAGAACAAATATGCAGGCAAATTTCTGCGTGCAAAAACTATAGGGCAATAATAGTTGGGGATTTCAACTACCCCAATATTAACTGGGATACTAATAGTGTGAAGGGCACAAAGAGGACAAAATTGTTGAACTACATTCAAGAGAACTTTTTTTAGCCAGCACGTAAAAAGCCCAATGAGAGGGGATGCAATTCCAGATTTAGTCTTCAGTAATGAAGCTGGGCAAGTGTTTGAAGTAGCAGTGGGTGACCATTTTGGAGATAATGACCATAATACAGTAAGTTTTAGCATAATCATGGAAAAGGACAAAGCTAAAACAGGAGTAAAAGTTCTAAATTGAGGGCAGGAAAATTTTAAGAAACTGAAAGGTGACCTGACGAAAGTGGACTGGATACAGCTACTTGAAGGAAAATCAGTGGCAAAGCAGTGGGAGGCATTCAAAAGCAAGATACTACAGTCACAGAGTAGGCATGTCCCCACAAAGACAAAGGGTGGTATTGCCAAATCTAGAAGCTTACAGGGTAAGTTAAAGCAGAAAAAGATAGCTTATGACGATCACAAAAATCTTAATACTTTAGAAAGCCTAGAGGAGTATAGAAAGTGCAGGGATGAAGGAGAAAAGGAAATTAGAAAAGCAAAGAGAAGACATGAAAAATTATTGGCAGGTAAAATCAAGGAAAACCCAAAGATGTTTTATCAGTACATTAAGAGCAAGAGGATAACTAAGGAACGGGTAAGGCCTATCAGAGATGTACAAGGGAACTTATGCATGGATGCAGAAGATGTGGGCAGGGTTCACAATGAGTCTCTGTCTTCACAAAGGAGAGGGTTGATGTAGACATTGTAGTTAAAGAGGAGTTGAAATATTGGATACGATAAGCATAATGAGAGAGGAAGTACTAGAGGGTCTGACAGCCTTGAAAGTGCAAAAATTGCCAGGGCCGGATGGATTGCATCCCAGCTTGCTAAAGGAAGCCAGGGAGGAAATTGCAGATGCGCTGAGGATCATCTTCAAATCCTCACTAGACACAGGAGAGGTACCAGATGATTGAAGGTCTACGAGCATTGTCCCATTGTTTAAAAAGGGTGTGAGGGATTGGCCAAATAATTATAGGCTGGTCAGTCTGACCTCGGTGGTGGGTAAACTGTTAGAATCTATTCTGAGGGTCAGGATAAACTGCCACTTAGAAAGGCATGGATTAATCAGGCATAGTCAACATGGATTTGTTAAGGGAAGGTCATGTCTTACTAACTTAATTGAGTTTTTTGAGGAGGTAACAAGAAGGATTGATGAGGGTAGTGCAGTGGATGTGGTCTACATGGACTTTAGTAATGCATTTGACAAGGTCCCACATGGCAGACTGGTCAGTAAAATGAAAGCCCGTGGGACACATGGAATGTGGCAGGTTGGATCCAGAATTGACTCAGGAACAGGAAACAAAGGGTAATAGTCGATGGATGTTTTTGTGAATGGAAAGATGTTTCCAGTGGTGTTCCACAGGGCTCAGTGTTGGGTCCCTTGCTGTTTGTGGTATATATTAATGATTTGGACTTCAATGCGGGAGGCATGATTGGGAAATTTGCTGGTGACACAAAAATTGGCCATGTAGTTGATTGGGAAGAGGATAGCTGTAGATTCCAGAATGATATCGATAGTTTGGTTGAGTGGACGGAAAACTGGCAAATGGAATTCGATCCAGAAAAGTATGAGGTAATGCATTTGGGGAGGGCAAATAAAGCGAGGGAATACACAATAAACGGGAGGATATTGAGAGGTATAGAAGAAGTGAGAGACCTTGGAGTACATGTCCATAGGTCCCTGAAGGTGACAGGACAGGTAGACCGAGTGGTGAAGAAGACATATGGAATGCTTTCCTTTATTGGCTGAGGTATAAAATTCAAAAACAGGGATGTAATGCTGGAACTGTATAAAACGCTGGTTAGGCCACAGTTGGAGTATTGCATCCAGTTCTGGTCAGCATATTACAGAAAGGACATAATTGCTCTGGAGAAAGTACAGAGATTTACAAGAATGTTGCCAGGGCTCATAAGTTGCAGCTATGAAGAAAGATTGGATAGGCGAGGATTGTTTTCCTTCAAACAGAGGAGGCTGAGGGGTGACTTAATTGAGGTGTACAAAATTATGAGGGGCCGAGAGAGAGTAGACAGGAAGGACCTGTTTCCCCTAGTGGAGAGTTCAATTAACAGAGGGCACAGATTTAAGGTGATTGGTAGAAGGATTAGAGAGGACATGAGGAAAAACATTTTCACCCAGAGGGTAGTGTGTGCCTGGAATTCACTGCCAGGAATGGTGGTGGAGGCAGAAACCCTCAATTCTTTTAAAAGGTACCCGGATCTGCACCAGGCTTGGAAAGTGCTGTCGAAGAATCCTTGGCGAGTTGCTTTAATGCATCTTGTAGATGTTTCTGGTCGTAGATGGGGTACATATCAAGCAATCAATCAACACCTTCTCTTTTGTTACCTCCTGCCTCACCCCCCGCTTTACTTGCTTAAAATCTTTTACATTTCTAATATTTGCCAGTTCTGAAGAAGGGTCACTGACCTGAAACGTTAACTCTGCTTCTGTCTCCACAGATGCTGCCAGACCTACTGAATATTTCCAGCATTTCTTGTTTTTATTTCAGATTTCCAACATCTGCAGCATTTTGCTTTTATTTTAGTGTTTCATTCACTGCCACTTCTCTTCCAGGAATGCCTACCTTGAAGAAGTTCTGCTCTTCTCTCCGACAGGATTTTCGTTTGTCTCTTTTACCTTGTTTACCTTCATTGCTTTCTATTTCCCTCCTGGTGTTTGATAAGGTATCTACCAAAACTCGTTTTCACAGCCACATCTCCTTCCTCAGTGACTGTCTCCGGCTCCGACTTATTCCACTTGGATTCCAACTGCAGTTTCACCCTTCATGTTTTGAATACACCCAGGATCACAGGTATCTCTGAGAAATACAACGTTCCTCGGACTGCTGTTCTCGCCGCATCCTGAGATCCACGTTCAGTGCTATGCGCCACCACATGTATGCATCGGACCTCTCTCTCCAAATGCACCGCCTCACCTTATCTCAAAGCTGTCCTACTCCGCAGTTTCATTTCATCCTTCGTCTTATCCAACGCATTAGCAAAAAACTTTTTTTCTTCCTTTCAGGTGTTAAGGAAGACAAGCTACAGCAGCTGATGGGGACGAATGCCCTTCCAGATCCTTCTTCCCCTTCACTTCCCTCTGACCCACCCCTTCTGATCTGACGCCTTGTCATGTGATCACTAAAGCTACTGACCTTCCCCTCTCTGAAGCTGAATGTTCTGTACTCAGCAAAGGACTCAGTTTTATCCCCTTACGCCCCCACCTCAATGAATTTTGTGCTCGGCATGATGTTGAGCTCTTTTTCCGTCGCCTTCGCCTCCAGGCTCACTTCTTTGACCATTAGTCCTCTCCCCGGCCAGCAGACCCATTCACCCACCTCCAGCATTCTCCCTCTATCTGGACCCCTCCCTCTGGCCTCTTACCAGCTCTTGATCTTTTCATTGAAAACTGTCGGCGAGACATCAGCTGTCTCAATTTCTTTGCCCCCTCACTCACTCTAACCTGCCCCCCTTTGAACTTGCCGCACTCCGTTCTCTCAGGTCTAACTTCAACATTGTCATCAAACCTGCAGATAAAGGTGGTGCTGTTATTGTCTGATGTACAGACCTCTACCTTGCAGAGGCTCAGCGCCAACTCTATGACACTTCTTCCTACTTCGCCCTGGACCGTGACCCCACCACCGAACATCAGGTGACTGTCCACAGAACTGTCACTGATCTCATCTCCTCTGGAGATCTTCCTTCTACATCTTCCAAACTCATCGTCCCACAACCCCGGACAGCCCGCTTCTACCTCCTTCCCAAAATCCTCCAACAGGACTGTCCCGGCAGACCCATTGTTTTAGCCTGTTCCTGCCCCACTGAACTTATTTCTTCCTATCTTGACTCCATCTTTTCTTCCCTGCTCCAGTCTCTTCCCACCTATATCCATGACTCTTCTAACGCCATATGTCATTCTGACAATTTCCAGTTTCCTGGCCCTAACAACCTCCACTTCACTATGGACGCCCAATCTCTCTACACCTCCATCCCCCTCCACTTCTTCCTTGAACAGAGGCCCAGTCCCCATCCACCACCACCCTCCTCCGCCTGGTTGAACTTGTTCTCACGTTGAACAACTTCTCCTTCAATTCCACTCACTTCCTTCAAGTAAAAGGAGTTGCTATGGGTACCCACATGGGTCCTAGTTATGCCTGTCTTTTTGTGGGATATGCCGAACATTCCTTGTTCCCGTCCTACTCAGGTCCCCTCCCCCAACTCTTTTTCCGATACATTGATGACTGTATCAGTGCCGTTTCCTGCTCCCGCCCGGAACTAGAAAACTTTATCAACTTTGCTTCCAATTTCCACCCTTCTCTCACCTTTACATGGTCCATCTCCAACACTTCCCTTCCCTTCCTCGACTTCTCTGTCTCCATCTCTGGGATAGGCTGTCTACTAATAGTCATTATAAGCCCACCGACTCCCACAGCTACCTCGACGACACTTCTTCACACCCTGCCTCCTGTAAGGACTCCATTCCATTCTCCCAATTTCTCCATCTCCGACACATCTGCTCTGATGATGCTACCTTCCACAACAGCACTTCTGATATGTCTTCCTTTTTCCTCAACCCAGGATTCCCACCCACTGTGGTTGACAGGGCCTTCAACCGTGTCCGGCCCATTTCCCGCACCTCTGCCCTCACCCCTTCCCCTCCCTCCCAGAACCTCGACAGGGTTGCCCTTGTCCTCACTTTCCACCCCACCAGCCTCCACATCCAAAGGATCATCCTCCGCCATTTCCACCACATCCAGCGTGATGCCTCTACCAAATGCATCTTCCCCACCCTTCCCCTGTCAGCATTCCGATGGGATCATTCCCTATGCGACACCCCAGTCCACTCCTCCATTACCCCCACTACCTCGTCCCCTTCCCACGGCACCTTCCCCTGCAATCGCAGGAGGTGTAATACCTACCCATTTACCTCCTCGCTCCTCACTATCCAAGGCCCCAAACACTCAATTCAGGTGAAGCAGCAATTTACTGGTACTTCTTTCAATGTAGTATACAGTATTCGCTGCTCACAATGTGGTCTCCTTTACATTGGGGAGACCAGACGCAGATTGGGTGACCGCTTTGCGGAACACCTTCGCTCATTCTGTATGCATGACCCCGAGCTTCTAGTTGCTGGACATTTCAACACCACCCCCCCACCCCCGCTCTCAGGCTCACATCTCTGTCCTGGGATTGCTGCAGTATTCCAGTGAACGTCGACGCAAGCTCGAGGAACAGCATCTCATTTACCGATTAGGCACGCCTGCCGGCCTGAACATTGAGTTCAATAATTTCAGAGCATGACGGGTCCCCCTTTTTTATGTTTAGTTATTTTTTTTCTTTATTTCTTTTTTCTTTTTTCTTTAGTTATTTTATTTTAGCTTTTTTAGTGTGTTTAGTTTGTTTCTACTGTGCCTACCCACTGTTAGTGTTTTAAAAAAAAATTTTAATGTTTGTGCTTGGAGTGCTTTGTGCTTTACAGTCTATTCACACCCTCTCTGTACTAACGCTTTGTCTTTCAGCACACCATTAACATACCGTTTGCCTTTTTTCCATGACCTTCTGGTCAGTTATTCTCTGTGACCTTATCCTATCAATACCTTCTCTTTTGTTATCTCTTGCCCCACCCCCCGCTTTACTTGCTTAAAATCTTTTACATTTCTAATATTTGTCAGTTCAGAAGAAGGGTCACCGACCTGAAACGTTAACTCTGCTTCTCTCTCCACAGATGCTGCCAGACCTGCTGAGTATTTCCAACATTTCTTGTTTTTATTTCAGATTTCCAGCATCTGCAGTATTTTGCATTTATTATACAAATCAAGCAGACTGCTTTGTCCTGGATCAAGCTTCTTGAGTATTATTGAAGCTGCACTCACCTATGCAAGTGGAGAGTCTTCCATCACACTCTTGATTTATGTCTTGTAGATGGTCGAAAGCCTGTGGGAAGTCAGGCAATGAGTCACTCACTGCAGACAACCCAGCCTCTGTATTTATGTAATTCTCTTCACAGCCTCAGGATGTCCCAAACCACTTTAAAATCAACAAAGAGCATTTGAAGTGTTATAATGTATGGAAGGCTGCCACCAATTAGCACCTAACAAGGCCCCATGAATAGCAATGTTATAATGGCCAGATAATTCCCCAGTGATGGCAAGAAGAGGTCCTCTGGCCTGAACAATCAAGCTTGGACAGCAATCGGCAATGGGCGCACCCACCCCCATGTTTTTTATTCATTCATTGGATGTCGGCATAGCTGGCTGGGACGGTTTATATTTCCCCTCCCTAATTGCCCTTGAGAAGGCAGTAGTGCATTGCTGCAGTGCATCTTGTAGATGGTACACACAGCTGCCACTGTGCTTCGGTATAAAGAGTTTGTGGATGGGGTGCCAGTCAAGTGCGCAGCTTTGTTCTGGATGATGTCGAGCTTCTTGAGTGTTGTTGGAGCTGCACCCATCCAGGCAAGTGGAGAGTATTCCATCACACTCCTGATTTCTGCCTTGTAGATGGTGGACAGGCTTTGGGGAGTCAGGCGGTGAGTTACTCGCCGCAGGATTAATAGCCTCTGATCTGCTCTTGTAGCCATGGTATTTATATGGCTACTCCAGTTCAGTTTCTGATCAATGGTAAACCCAGGATGTTGATAGTGGGGGATTCAGCGATCATAATGCCATTGAATGTCAAGGGGAGATGGTTAGATTCTCTCTTGTTCGAGATAGTCATTGCCTGGCACTTGTGTGGCGCGAATGTTACTTGCCACTTATCAGCCCAAGCCCGTATATTGTCCCGGTCTTGCTGCATTTCTACACAGACTGCTTCAGTATCTGAGGGGTCACAAATGGTGCTGAACATTGTGCAATCATCAACGAACATCCCCACTTCTGACCTTATGATTGAAGGAAGGTCATTGATGAAGCAGCTGAAGATGGTTGGGCCTAGGACACTACCCTGAGGAACTCCTGCAGTGATGTCCTGGAGCTGAGGTGATTGACCTCCAACAACCACAACCGCCTTCCTTTGCGCTAGGTACGACTCCAACCAGCAGAGAGTTTTCCCTCTTGATTCCCATTGACTCCAATTTTGTTAGGGCTCCTTGATGCCATATTCTGGCAAATGCTGCCTTGATATCAAGGGCAGTCACTCTCACCTCAGCTTTGGAGTTCAGCTTGTTGACCTTCAAATTAGGGTGTCCACTGATGTGGTGGACTAAAGACACTTGCACGAGATACTTCGTATAAACACTTTTATTGATATTTAAGTCACATATCTGCTGTTATTTCACTTGTTAAACTACTTGTTACTTGTTACAATAAATCACAAGACCCATGGCTTGGACTTAAATACTACCCATTGCGAGGCAAATTGATCAGTCTCCCTCTGACGGGTTCTCTTCGCTGAAGTGGACTCAGGGTTCCCTTTCCGCATTGGTCCTGCAGGTCTTCTTCCTTTGGAGGCTCCTCGCCTCCCCTTTTTATCCAGTTGTTCCCAGCCTCAAGAATGTTCTTAGCCACGTAAACCCATAACTTGGAGTCAGTGTTAGTTGCAAAACAAAACAAAATACATCTGCTTGCCTTGTCCTTCTTATCCATCCTTGTCTAGCAACCTTCGCAACCGCTCATGGTCTCAGCACATCTTATCTCACACACTGCCCATTAGCAGGCTGGGTTGGTTGAACTGCAACTGCAGCTATTTCACAGTCCTTGTCGTTGTGTAACGATGGCTATTTTTCCCTTCATGCTCTGCAGATGCTTAGCTGTTAGCCATCCGGCTACAGTCCCCGCTTTGATCCATTAAGTGTTAGCGAATTGGATCATAAAGAAGCCCTGATCATACCCCCACCTCGCGACAGCAGATATTCAAGTCCATGCCGTGTTACATTTAGTTGTGTCTATCATTCGTTTGCATTTTCGCACATACCAGTCCATTTCCAACTTCCCTTCCATTTCATCTTTCCAATGTTTAAACATAATCAGAGCATACATTTGATACATCAAAATCACAATCATACCAATAATCACAATATGCGAAACAATTCTTATCCATGGATGTATCTGTATGTTGGTATCCCAATTCAAAATATCATCCCACCAGTTGGTTACTCAAATTGTTTCAACCTTTCACCCGGTTCCCCCAGCTTTCTGAATGACTTTGACAAATGTCTGGTGGGTTTCAGCTAACTGTTTCTTGATCCATTGCAAGTCCAGATAAGTACTGAACCAGGTGCCTCGCCGTCCAGTTGTGACCCCAGGAATGGTCCATGATATGGATGACCCTTACTTTCTGATGCATTACGGGTTGAAGCCACCTTGTGTTCTCCAGATATCACGACCTCTCCATATGACTGTTCTCTGAATATGTGGGCCGTGTCAGACCTTGATTCGGTGGATATGGTATTTGGCAGTCCATACATCACAAACACGATTAACAGCTTCATTTCAAATTACTTATTATCTGTAAAACACAAGGTAAATTCTGCTCTTGTCTATCGTTTCTTATTATAGCCAATTAACCTGGCTGAGATCAATATCATCATCCAGCCGATTTAAACACCTGTTCCCCCGTAAGCGAGTCCAGGTCGGAGAGATCAGTATCTGCCTCGGCCTTCTTTGCCTTTGGTCTTGATTCAGGGGTGGTTGTTGTTGTTGGGTCCCTTGAATGTTCCCTATGGCCTGCCCCGCTTGCAGCACTTGTAGCCAGCAGGTGTATTTATATCCCCCCCTTGCATAGTGGCAGAGGGCCTATATAATCTCTTTGTAAGTTTGTCCAGGGTCCATTTACTGGTCTAGTGTATCTAAGTTCTCTCTTGTTGGGATAATGATCACAGTTATTTTGGACACAGACCAAACGATTGTCCACATAGTGTTTCACATCCCTGTCAATGTTAGGCCACCAACACAAGCTTTTAATTCGCTCAGTGGTTGTTTCTGATTGCGGTCTTGGGTTGGTACCATGTACCACCCGTTCTTAAGGACGAGTCTGTCCTTAATTTGTATCTTAGCTGTCCATTTGTTGTATGATGCGGGGCATGCTCCATCTCGGATTCATTTTAAGTCATTATTCATACCTTGGGCATTTTTAGGGTTAACTTTGAGTCCCAAGGAAGTAAGGAGGGCGAACAATTCACTGAAGAGCTGGAGACGTTCCCCCTTAGTGTCTGTTTGGAGGAGGAGATCATCAACATATTGAATTAAACATTTGGATCGAGAAAAACTAATGAGATCCTGCGCTAATCTCTGATGGAAGATCGAGGGAGAGTTGTGAAACCCTTGAGACAAACAGGTCCAAGTGTATTGCTGGCCTTCAAATGTAAAAGCAAATTTGTATTGACACTCCCGTTTCAAAGGAATGGACCAAAATCCATTACTAATACCTAGAACGGTAAAATACCGGGCTTGTGGAGCTTGATTCATCATAGTCTCGGCACTGGTCGCTACAGTAGGTGTGGTCAGCGGGGTGGTCTTATTTAACTCCCAGTAATCGATCCTCAGTCGCCAAGAACCATCTGGTTTCCTAACTGGCCAAATTGGTAAGTTATTTGTTGATGCCACGGGGTACTACACTCCCTGCTGTAACAGACTTGTTATCACCTTCAAAATTTCATTCTCTGCTTGCTTGGGAAACCCTTACAGTTTCTGTGGTTTTGGATCGGGGCAGTCTACGACCACTTCACCTATCATTCGACCACAGTCGTGTTTGTTGGATGCAAAGGCGGATATATGCTTGCCAATAATTTGTTGCACCTCTGGATCGTCAGACATATCTGTAGGTTTTTGGGCCGGGCACTGAGGGTACCGAAGTTTGGGACAGTCTGTCGCTGCAACTGGGGCCATATGGGCAAATGCCTGCCCCTGTTCCCAAGGTACCTCCAATGGTGCTGGTTTTGGGGGAAAATGATTTCGTGATTTCGACCAGGTCCCTGATCTTGGGGAGGTCAGGGGTGGGGGACCCACTGCTGCCACCAGGGAATCTGGCACTCTCTAGCGTAATGGCCCAATCGACCACAATTATAACATTGGCCCTGATAGATATTTTGATTTTGATTCCGGCCTCTGCCGACTGGGGCAACATACGGGGCTGGAGGCTGCTGGGGGTTATTTCCCCACCCCCTTCTTCGACTTTCATTTTTCCATACAGGGCCCTAATTTTTAACCGGGTTCATTTGCCCTTCTTTAGACCGCTGCCTTGCATTCTCCTGTGCCTCCCTTTCCCAGGCGAGGGTCATGCGCCTAACTGCCCACTGTTCAGTATGGCCACTGTCCACTGAGTCAAAAAGCTTGCATGCTTTCCTACTGCTTTCCATGGCATGAGAGATCAGTGTTCTGACCCACCGGGTTCTCTTAGGGGCAGCCAGTTCTGCCCGGTTAAGGCCCGGCCCAAAGACATTGTTAAAATGGACCCACAACCTATTGGCAAACGTCGTTGGGTGTTCCCCTTTGTGCTGCCTGCACTTACTCAGTAAATCAATGAGGTCCCCTTTGTCGTAACCCATAGCTGACAGAATGGTGGTTTTGGTTTCCTCGAAGGTCCCTTCCCCGTTAGCTCTATCCTCAGGCAGTGCAATGAGGATTGTTTTCCCCAAACACATAAGTACTAACCTTTGCTCTTCCCCTGCATCTAAGCCATGTAGGGTCCCAAGTCTATGACAATGACTAAAGAACTCCCAAAGGTCCTGTCCCGGCTCCAGGGGCGTTACCTTCTTGGCTATTTCCAACCATTGTGCCACTATAAGGGGAGTACTACAAGAAGAACTTCCGTTTTCAGCAGGCGGGTCGTCGTTATCGGGTTCATTGGTACCGTCTCAGGCGGTGCAGAAGGAACCACCGGTTTGTTGTTGTGTTGTGGTGGCGGATGAACCCTGCCCCAATCACGCTCTCCTTCCCCTTCTCGTTCTCCATACCTATGGGCTGCTTCATCTAGGCTACCCCAATCCACATCATCATCATCATTCCCTTGTGTCTCCCGAAAAGCACATATCATACCTCGGTTGGCAGCAAGTTGACTTTTTAATCTATCTATTTCTCGCTGACACTTACTATGGTCAGCTCTTTTACGCTTTAAGGCAGCGCTTTAAGGGCCGCCTGAGATTGTAACATTTTCCATTTAAGTTGGACACTGCCTTATTAGCTGCCTCTTGGACTGCTCTCTCCCTTGCCTGGTGCGCCTGTTCATATCGAGTTTGAAACTGACTCATATAAGTAATGTGCATTTGTTCTTTACACTCCTTTTTTTTCCAAATCATCTGTCTCCTGCCTTGAGACTTCTGACCGTAGTTTGGTCCCCTCGAGTTCCGCTTTTAACCTAACATTCTCCATTTCCTTTTCACACAATTCCATCATACAACTGGCTATTGTTGTAGCCTTACTAAGCTTAGAGGCGCGTTTTGCTTGTTCTTTCCTAGACTCTTCCCAGTGTTTCTGTCCAATGGGCCCCCGGCCCTCAAAAACCTTATCAGCCTATCCGACTCACTTGGGCCATTTACGCTTTAGGCACACCTTCTCCCACTCTGGACAGGCATCCATCATTCTGCTGTTTGTCCAGCACATCTATGGATCGTTCATGGTGAGACTTTAAGGAGATCACTTAACTGTGCCCACCCAGGGACACCAAAATGTTGACCCTCAAACTAGGGTGTCAACTGATGTGGCGGACAAAAGACACCCGCACAAGATACTTCGTATAAACACTTTTATTGATACTTATATCACTTATCTGCTGTTATTTCACTTGTTAAATTACATGTTACTTGTTACAATAAATCACAAGACCCACAGCTTGGACTTAAATACTACCCGTTGCGAGGCAAAGTGATCAGTCTCCCTCTGACAGGTTCTCTTCACTGAAGTGCACTCAGGGTTCCCTTTCCGCAATGGTCCTGCAGGTCGTCTTCCTTTGGAGGCTCCTAGCCTCCCCTTTTTATCCAGTTGTTCCCAGCCTCGAGAATGTTCTTAGTCACATAAACCCGTAACATGGAGTCAGTGTTAGTTGCAAAACAAAACAAAATACCTCTGCTGGCCTTGTCCTTCTTATCCATCCTTGTCTAGCAACCTTCGCAACTGCTCACAGTCTCAGCACATCTTACCTCACACACTGCCCATTCAGCAGGCTGGGTTCGTTGAACTGTAACAGCAGCTGTTTTTCACAGTCCTTGTGTAAGGATGGCTATTTTTCCCTTCATGCTCTGCAGAGCTATTAGCCATCTGGCTACAAGCTCTTTTGTCCATGTTGAACCAAGACTGTAATGAGGTCAGGAGCTGAATAGCCCTGGCAGAACCTAGGTGTCACTGAGCAGGTTATTGCTAAGCAAGTGCCGTTTGATAGCACTGTCGCTGACACCTTCCATCACTTTACTGATGATTGAGAATAGACTGATGGGGCAGTAATTGGCCTGGTTGGATTTGTCCTGCTTTTTGCGTACAGGACGTACCTGGGCAATTTTCCACATTACTGGGTAGATGTCTGTGTTGTAACTGTACTGGAACAGCTTGGCTAGGGACATGACAAATTCTGGAGCTCAAGTCTTCAGTACTATTGCCGGAATGTTGTTTGGGCCCAAAGCCTTTGCAATATCCTGTGCCTTCAGTCATTTCTTGATATCATGTGGAGTGAATCAAATTGTCTGAAGTCTGGCATCTGTGATACAGGGGACTTCAGGAGGAGGCAAAGATGGATCATCCACTCTGCACTTCAGGCTGAAGATTGTTGCAAATGCTTCAGCCTTATCTTTCGCACTGATGTGCTGGGCTCCCCCATCATTGAGGATGGGGATATTTGCAGACCCCTTCCTCCTCCAGTTAGTTGTTTAATTGTCCACTGCCATTCACGACTGGATGTGGCAGGACTGCAGAACTTAGATCTGATCCGTTGGTTATGGGATTGCTTAGCTCTGTCTATCGCATGCTATTTAGGCTGCTTGGAATGCAAGTAGTCCAGTGTTGTAAATTCACCAGGCTGACACCTCATTTTGAGGTATGCCTGGTGCTGCTCCTGGCATGCCCTCCTGCACTCTTCATTGAACCAAGGTTAATCCCCAGTTTAATGGTAATGGTAGAGTGGGGGATATGCCGGGCCATGAGGTTACAGATTGTGGTTGAATACAATTCTGCTGCTGCTGATGGCCCACAGTGCTTCATGGATGCAGAGTTTTGCATTGCTAGATCTGTTTGAAATCTATCTCATTTGGCACAGTGGTGGTGGCACACAACACGATGGAGGGTGTCCTAAATGTGAAGGCTGGACTTTATCCAAGGACTGTGTGGTGGTTACTCCTAAGAATACTGTCATGGACAGGTGCATCTACGATAGGAAGGTTGGTGAGGATGAGATCAAGTATGTTTTTTCCACTTTTTGGTTCCCTCACCACCTGCCGCAGACTCAGTCTAGCAGCTATGACCTTTAGGACCCGGCCAGCTCGGTCAGAAGTGGTGCCACCGAGCCACTCTTGGTGATCGGCATTGAAGTCCCCCACCCAGAGTACATTCTGCATCCTTGCCACCCACAGTGCTTCTTCCAAGTGGTGTTCAACATGGAGGAGTACTGATTCATCAGCAGTGCCATGCCGCAAGAGAGTCAACGACCTCCATTGTTCTGCCAAGCTGACTGCTCCATACCTCTCTCCTTTTTAAGGATTGCAAATAGCTACTCACGAGGAAGCAGGACATGGGGAGGGAGGCACCACAAAGACATCGGCAAAGGGGGTTAACTATCACCTTATCCTGACTGATACGTGGCTGCATCTCAGCTACAGGCCACCCTCTTTCGTAGCCCACTCCCATGAACTCCCCTGACAGCTGCTAAGAGGATGAGCTATATAGGCTTGACTTTTTAGAATTTTGAGAGAGAATAATAAATAAACAGATTAAATCATCTTCCTTCAGTTTAAATGGTCTGAGAGCCCTCCTTTCAGGTCTAAACACACAGCTAGCTGTCTGACTGTTTCTCGTGTTAGAACAGTCTGTCTCAACTAAAAGTCAGTTCAAAAGATAATTGCAACATTATATATCGGGTCTTGGTCCCTGATGGCTGTTGCTGGGTAACCAGGATGCATTCTTTGAAGCTGGTTGGTTCCCTCTTTATATGATTGTATCCAACGGCAACCAAAATGCACTCTCTCTAACTCCTGAGGCTTGCTGGTTATGAAAGCAGTATGGTTCCTTTTGCAGCCTTAAAGGCACACTGCATTCTTCCCAAAAAAAAACAACAGGATCATAACAGTAGGGGCTCAAGATGTAGGGGGTAACATTGTAGCATGGATAGAATATTGGAAGGCTGGCAGAAAAAAAAGCATATACACAAATGGGTCATTTTCATTGGCAGGATGTGACATGTGGAGTCCCGCAAGGATCTGTGCTGGGGTTCAACTTTTTACAATTTATATCAATGACTTAGATGAGGGATGTGATGGCATGGTAGCTAAATTTGCAGATGACACAAAGATCAGTAGGAAAGTATGTTGTGAAGAGGACATAAGGAGGTTGCAGACCAATATAGATAAGTTGAGTGAGTGGGCACAAATCTGGGAGGTGGAGTATAATGTGGGAAAATGTGAAGTTGTTCACTTTACCAGGAAGAATAAAAAAAGCGGAGTATTACTTAAACGACTGCGGAATTCCGAACCACAGAGGGATCTAGGCGTTCTAATGCAGGAGTCTCAAAAAGTTAGCTTGCAGATACAGCAAGTAATAAAGAAGGCTATCCTTTATTACGAGAGGAATTGAAAATAAAAGTAAGGATGTTATACTTCAGTTATACAGGGCATTGATGAGTCCACATCTCAAATACTGTGTGCAGTTTTAGGCTCCTTATTTAAGGAAGGATGTAGATGCGTTTGAGGCAGTTCAGAGGAGGTTTACTAGAATGATACCTGGAATGACCAGGTTGTCTTATGAGGAAAGGTTGGACTGACTGGGCTTGTTTTCACTGGAGTTTAGAAGAGTGAAGGAAGACTTGATTGAAGTTTATAAGATCCTGAACAGTCTTGACAAGGTGGATGTGGAGAGGATGTTTCCTCTTGTGGGTGAGTCAGAACTAGGGGACACTGTTTTAAAATTAGGGATCGCCTTTTTAGAACAGAAATGAGGAGAAATTTTATCTGTCAGAGGGTTGTGCAACTTTGCAACTCTCTGCCTCAAAGTGGTGGAGGCAGGGTCATTGATTATTTTAAAGGCAGAGGTAGATGGATTCTTGTTAGGCAAGGGAATCAAAGATTATCGAGAGGAATGTGGAATTCAGTGCCAGCAGCGCCACTGAGGGTTGTGGCCACAGCTGGGACAGCACCCAGCAAAAAGGGCCATGATGGATGCCGGCCACGGAACAGGTAAGTGGGCCCCGGTGAGTGTTGAGGGTGGTTAATGGAGAGGGTGGGGGTGATGTCCCAGCAGGGGCAGCCCATGCCGCTGGAGGGGGGGGGGGGGCCTCCATGGGGCACAGGGAGCCTGGTCATAAGAGGCCCCCAGCCCGCAAGGAGGCCGCCAGGTATTATTAGGCAGCCTCCTCACTTGACGAAGTGCCCATCCGCACTGGTAAAATAACTGCAGTGGATAGAAGAGGCCCTTAAGTGGCCATTAATTGACTCCCCCTGACTTCCAGCCCGCTCCCGGGGGGGGGGGGGGGTGGGGGGGTTTGGTGGGGGGGGTATGTAAAATACGGGCCTTTGTGTCTAGTTCTGGCACCCCACTTTAGGAAGAATGTGAAGGCATTAGAGATGGTGCAGAAAAGATTTACAAGAATGGTTCCAGGAATGAGGAACTTCAGTTATGTGAATAGATTGGAGAAGCTGCAGCTGTTCTCCTTTGAAAAGAGAAGATTAAGAGGAAATTTGACAGCGGTGTTGAAAATTATGTGAGGTCTGAACAGAGTAGATAGGGAGAAAATATACTCTTTTGCAGAAGGATTGAGAATCAGAGGATGACTATTTATGGTGATTGAGGTGATTGGCCAAAGAAGCAACAGTAACATGAAGAAAAAATCTATTATGTAGAGAGTGGTTAGGACCTGGAATGTATTGCCTGAGAGTATGGTGGTGGCAGATTCCATTGTGGCTTCAAAACTGAATTGCATAATTATCTGAAGAGAAATATCTACAAGGCTGCGAGGAATGGGACTAGGTGAGTTGCTCTTGCAGAGAGCCAGCACAGACATGATAGGCTGAATGGCCTCCTTCTGTGCTGTAACCATTCTATGATTCTAGATGAGAGTGGCTGCCCTTGACACTAAGATAGCATTTGGCTGAGTGTGGTATCAAGGGACCTTAGCAAAATTGAAGTCAATGGGAATCAGGGGAAAAAACTCTACTGGATGGAGTCATACCTAGCACAAAGGAAGATAATTGTGATTGTTGGAGGCAAACCATCTCAGCCCCAGGACCTTGATGTACGAGTTCAAGGTAGTGCCCGAGACCCAACCATCTTTAGCTGCTTCATCAATGGCCTTCCTTCCATCATAAGGACAGAAGTGGGGATGTTTGCTGATGATTGCAGTGTTCAATTTCAGTTTTAGCCATTGAAATTAGTTAATAATATAAGTTCAAAACTTGTTAACTCAGCAATTGAAAATTGCCATTACTGTAGCTATAGTAAGTAGAAACACGAATGCAGAATGATCAGGTAAATGAATAGCAAAGTATCTCTATGTGAAATGCTGGGCAGGATTTTACTGCAGGTTTTGGACCCTGAGGTCAGGACCAAATGAAGGCCCTGAGCCCACATTTGCCGGCAGCGGGACCGGTTCAGCAACTTGACTGGAGGCGGCCTCCTAATTGGCTGCCTCCGGGCCCTCCATCCAATCAAGGACGGCAGGCATGATGTCGATGTTGCTAGCTCCACCAGACGGCTGGCAGCTCTGAAGCCTCGGCGGTCCCACCAGAAGAAGTGGGTGCTGCTGAGGCAGATCAGGGATTGAGAGGAAACCTCAACTCGGAGACCTATGTAAAAAATTTAAAAGCAGGTGGGTCAATCAAGCAGGCCCCTCCAGATGGCCCATTGGGGCCACAGGGGCCACTTTCCCTGCCCATGGCCCTCTCTTTGGGGACTGGAACCTCCAGCTCCAATGGCACCCCTGAAGACCTCAGGGTGGCTGCCTCCATGAAGCTGGCAGTGTATCCACTCAGCATGGCTTTTCTCCGCTGCCAGTATAATGGGAGTGGCCTGGGAAAATAAACCTTAATAGAAGCTTTCATTATTTAAATTAGCTGCCCACATCTGTTCAGTGAGCAGCCGATCAGCATCCAGTCCTGCTGCAGGGAATCTTCCCCGGAGGGGGAATTGCATGGTGAGATGTCCTGACGTGGATCCCTGTTATTTTCCTGTCCACCCCACTTTCTAGTCTGCCACCCCATTACGGGAAAATCATGCTCAGCAAATCTATCAGCTAATCTTAGAATTATTTTTGAATTATTTATTACAAAACAACACATAGAAAATGGGAATCAATTTCCCAGGTAAATCAGGGAGAGATTTTAACATTGTCTTATGTAGCCTGATGCAGTTCACGTAGAGCACTTTGAAATTCTTCATTGACATGATCACACTCCAGGGCTTTCTCAAAGAATTCAATGGCTTCTGATTTCTTGCCATCAACCTGGTGTATTAGTCCCAATATCCCAAAGGCTACACTGTCTCTTGAATATTTATTCATTCGATCTTCAGCAATTTGTTTCAATTTTGCACGGCATTTTTCGTTCTTCTTGCTCTTAACTTTCAATTTTAAGCATTCCTTGAAATGATGAATGGCGTTCAGTTGGGAACACTTCTCATACAGCTGGTAGCATCCGTAGTTCCAAAGTATTAACTGCCTATTCAAAAGGTTGCAATCTTTATTTCTAAGCAAGTTTTCATAGATCTCATCGGCTTTTGAATATTCTTCCGATTCTCCAAAGACTTCCGCCAAATCAAGTATTGCAAAAATAAGTGAGGGTTTCTGATCAAATGCTATTTGGAAATGGTGCGTGCAAAGATCAATACATTTTTTTCTTTCTTCACGAGCAAAATATCTAAAAGGCGTTTTCTTCAGTGCAAACAGCTTCTTTTTGTAACATAAACCAATCTGATGGTGAAGGAGTGGAGAATTCGGTCTAACCTCCAGTGCCTTTTTCAATATCTGTAAGGAATAGTCGACAGATCCTTGTTTTCTTAAAACTTTAGCTGCATACTGAATTATATATGGATCATCAGGAGACATCAGCAGCACTTCTTCTAGTAATCTGTGAAATTTTTCTATCTGATTAAATTCCTGTAGTCTAAGAGCCAACATGAGGAATGAGTCATTAGGATTCAGTGCTAATGCACGGTGCAACTGCTTCACTGCTTTGCAGTCTTCAGGACACTGTGGGACTCCAAAGCTTTCTTTAAGTCGAAACAGAGCAGTTGCATGAGCTGCATTCCATTCAATGTTATCAGGATCCTCCTCCAGAGCCTTCTCAAGACATTCATTTGCCTCTTCATAATATTTCCAGCCAAATTTCAACAGTGACCAACCCTTCTGCCCGTATATTTCAGGTATCATTGCTGTATACTGAGAGCCATCAGCAAATTGTTGACAAATCCTTTCCACCTTGTCGAGGGAGGACTGAGCCTCTGCCAGTTCTCCCATGTGATAATATACCCAGGCTGCGTTTCCATAGGTGACGATGCTCCATTTTGCAATTTCGAATCTGTGATTCTTGCTCAGAATCTCTTCAGCTTCCCGTAAATTATTGAACGACTCCTTACAGTTCCCTCTCATACAGTTTACAAAAGCAAGCAGATTGTAAGGCATGGCTTTATATTTTACAATATCAGACTCCATTATATAATTTAATCGTTCCTGCAAATCATCCCACTCAACATTGTCCATTTGCAGATTCCACGTGAAGTGGCATTGTAGCTGAAGCAATTTCATTTTCAGGGAGTTCCTGTCACTGTCACTGTAAGAAATGTGTTTAAATACATATTCACTTTATTAAGCATTCTGCAAGAAATAGCGATGGGAAAATTATTGCACACTGGCCAACCAAGAAACTAAGAAAAGCTAATAAGCAGCTCCAAAAAAGCTGACAAATCAAATGACGACCAAAGCTGAAACACACAAACAAACAAAAACAACAGACAGGAAAAGACCAGCTGTACCACAGAACTTGTCCCATACCATCATGGTGCACTTTAACACCATGACCCCCATTACCCGGCCCCACCAGCCAGCCTCACAGCCTCCCTGAAAATAGGCACAACAGGGTCACAGCAAATATCCCCCAGGCGCAAGTGGCTGACACTAGGAAAGTTGCAGCCAGCAAGAATCCAGGATTGCTTGTTGGGATCTTTCTGATTACATGGCTGCGATACTCAGTGACTTTACCAGATGAGCCACTGGGAGAATCAAACTCATGCAACTGTACAAGTACCCTTGTCATCCATGGCTCATTGGTGGCCTTGTCGCTTTTGAATGAAAATGTTGCCACTTTAAGTCTCACTCCAGAGACTTGCGTGCAAGATCTTGGGGGATAGTTCAGCTGCTGTACTGAGGGATTGCTGCACTGTCAGAGGCACCATATTTTTGATGAGACATTAAACCAAGACCTGATCCAGCCTCTCCAGTCGACATAAAAGATACCATGATAATATTTCATAGGTTCACAGAATGATCAAGAATAGAAATAGGCCATTCGGGCCATCGTGACTGTGTCGGCTATTTGAAAGAGCTGTCCAACTAGTCCCACTCCTCTCCTGTCTCCCCACAACCTTGTAAACTTTTCCCTTTTAGTATTTATCTAATTCCCCTTTGAAAGTTATTATTTAACCTGCTTCTATCACCTTTTTAGGCAGTGCATTCCAGACCATAGCAACTTGCCTTGTAAATAATTTTTTCTCTCATGTCACCTCTGGTTCTTTCACCAATTACCAAAATACTGTTTCCTCTGGTTATGGACACTTCTGCCCCTGGAAACAATAGATTGGATTCAGAGGGGGGTAAAGGCACAGGGATCCATGAAGTCTGGATTCCCCGTACGCTATGGAGGTTGAACTCTAAAGTGTGCTTGAGATGTCAATGATTTGTTCCCTGCCTATTTCCCATTGGACTGGAAACCATTGGTGAAGGCTGCAGGACCAGGTAGGACTGCGCTGGGGTTGGCTGGGGCAATCTCGGAGGTGGGGGGAATGGGTGTCAATCAGGGGCCTGTGCCAATCTAGGAGGGGGGGAATCAATCCAGAAGGAGAGGAGGGGTTGATCGGTAGGGGGTGGGGAGTTGATCAGATGGTGGGGAGGCAAGTTGATCCCAGGGTTCGGGGGTTGGTCGATCACAGAGGTGAGGAGGGTCAATTTGCAGGGAGAGGGGATTGATCAGGTCCCGGGGTGGGGAGGTCAGCCAATCGGAGGCCAATCTTGGAGGAGAGTCGGAGCTCAATCTGGGGGAGAGGAGAACAATGGCGGTGTGCAATCCTAGGGTCCTGGTGAAGGGCTTTGGAGTCCCAAGTAGCAGGAGGTCAGAGATGTGATGTCTCTTGGGAGTAGAGTGAGGTTTAGCCGAGTTTAGTAAAAGATGTGAGGCAGAGACTGGGACAGAAGCAGCCAGCTGTTGAACATAATGGAGTCTTTTTTTTTTAAATTGTGTTTTACTTTCACTTTCCCTTTGCCATCATGTGTGTCATACAGCAGCCCCAAATGTACAGAATGCCCAATGCAATTGCAATTTCAAAACACGACAAGGGGGAAGTGAGCAGCTGAGGAGTTGGCATCAGAGGCTTGGGGAGGTTCAGAGACCTGGAAGGAGGGATCGGAAGCCGGGCTAGGAGGACTGGAGGTATGGGGGGGGGGGGGGGGTTGGTGATCTGAGACCTGAGGTGAAGTCGGAGGTCAGAGTGGGGAGAGTTGGAGGCCTGGGTGAAGGGGAGGTGATCGGAGGCCTTGTGAGGAATGCCGGGGAGGTGGAGGTCAGATGCGTTATAAGGAAGGTCATGGGAGGGTGTGGTGCGGGGGGGTGGTGGGAGGTCGTGTGGGGGTTACCCTTTCATTGGGGTTGCCCAGGCAGGCACAGTGAATCCAGGAGGAAGTACAATGGCATTCACCTCCTGGATCTGCCAAGCCCCTCACAAAAGCAAAATACTGCAGATGCTGGAAATCTGAAACAAAAACAGAAAATGCTGTAACTTCTCAGCAGGTCAGGCAGTTAATGGATCAGGTCGTGACCTTTCATCAGAACTGGCAAAAGTTAATAATGTAATAGGTTTTGAGGAAGTGAAAGGTGGAAGGAGGGAGAAGAAAAAAAGGGAAGGTCTGTGATACGGTGGAGGGCAGGAGAGATTAGATGACAAAATGTTTCATGGTACAAAGCCAAGTAAAGTAACAAAAGTTGTGTCAGGATGAGGTGTAAATGACAGAATAGCAGCCGCCCAAACACAAAGTAAAGGGATTAAGAAAGAAACAAGGGTGGGGGGGTGGAGGCAGGAACATACCACAAAAAAAATGAGAAAAGAAAAAAATAGGGGCAGCAGTTATGATTTAAAATTATTGAACTCAATATTGAGTCTGGAAGGCTGTAAAGTGCCCAGTCGAAACATGAGTTGCTGGTCCTTGAGCTTATGTTGAGTTTCATTGGAATGCTGTTCTTGCATCTTTCTACCTGCATATTTTCTCTGCTACTTTCATCCTGCTATTTGGTGGTGTATACTGTACACCCAGTAGTGTAATAACTCCTCTATTCTTGCTTAATTCTAACCAAATAGGTTCTATCTATGAATTCATTTCACAGTACAGTGGGCAAGTTCTCCATGGTATCCTGACGAATATTTATCTCTCAGCCAACATCACAACAAAACAGAGGACCTGGTTATTATCACGTTGCAGTTTATGTCACATTGCTGTGTGAAAAATGCTGCCGTACTTCCTTCATTACAACAGTGAATAGATTTCAAAAGTACTTCATTGGCTGTAAAATGCTTTAGGACATCCTAAGATTGTGAAGGTAGATTATTCTTTCTTTCTTCATCTAATCAGGTTGATTACTTGGAGAGGCAGGGATTAATCAAGAATAGTTAGCATGGCTTTGTCGGGGGAGATCTTGTCTATCAAACATGATTGAATTTTTCGAGGAGGTGACTAGGTGTGTAGATCAGGGTAAAGCAGTTGATATAGTCTACATGGACTTCAGTAAGGCTTTTGATAAGGTCCCACATGGGAGATTGGTTAAGAAGGTAAGAGCCCATGGAATCCAGGGCAATTTGGCAAATTGGATCCAAAATTGGCTTAGTGGCAGGAGGCAGGGGGTGATGGTCGAGGGTTGCTTTTGCTATTGGAAGCCTGTGACCAGTGGTGTACTGCAGGGATCATTGCTGGGACCCTTGCTGTTTGTAGAGTACATTGATGACTTAGATGTGAATATAGGAGGCATGATTAGTAAGTTCACAGATGACACGAAAATAGTGAGGCGGAAAGCCTTAGATTACAGGACGATATAGATGGGCTGGTAAGATGGGCAGTGCAGTGGCAAATGGAATTTAATCCTGAGAAGTGTGAGGTGATACATATTGGGAGGACTAACAAGGCAAGGGAATATAAAATGGGTGGTAGGACCCTAGGAAATACAGAGGGTCAGAGGGACCTTGGTATACTTGTCCATAGATCAATGAAGGCAGCAGCACAGGTAGATAAGGTGGTTAGGAAGGCATATGGGATACTTGCCTTTATTAGCCGAGGCATAGAATATAAGAGCAGGGAGGTTATGATGGAGCCGTATAAAACGCTAGTTAGGCCACAGCAGGATTACTGTGTACAGTTCTGGTTGCCACACCATAGGAATTATGTGATTGCACTGCAGAGGGTGCAGAGGAGATTCACCAGGACGTTGCCTGGGCTGGAGCATTTCAGCTATGAAGAGAGACTGGATAGGTTAGGGTTGTTTTCCTTAGAGCAGAGAAGGCTGAGGGGAGACTTGATTGAGGTATACAAAATTATGAGGCATAGATAGGGTAGATAGGAAGAAACTTTTTCCCTTAGCAGACATATCAATAACCAGGGGGCATAGATTTAAGGTAAAGGGCAGGAGGTTTAGAAGGGATTTGAGGAAACTTTTTTCACCCAGAGGGTGGTTGGAATCTGGAACAAACTGCCTGAAGGGGTGGTAGAGGCAGGAACCGTCATAACATTTAAGAAGTATCTAGATGAGCACTTGAAATACCATAGCATACAAGGCTACGGGCCAAGTGCTGGAAAATGGGATTAGAATAGATAGGTGCTTAATGGCCGGCACGGACACGATAGGCCGAAGGGCCTGTTTCTGTGCTGTATGACTCTATGACTATGTGAATTGTTAACTATCTGCATGTTGAAAAGTTTGAACACCGTGATGATTAAATAACAGTCTGTTGATTAAATGTGCAGATTAAGTTTAGGCAGCAAACCAGCATTTGGTGTCTAAGAGCTCCAGGACTACAGATAGTCAGAGCAGGTTAAAGTGTTCAGTTAAGACTGTTTACATTTGAGGGTCTTTAAATTGAAGCAAGCTAGAGTCAGCAGAATCCAGTTTACATTGCTTATTGCAGCCTGGGTGTAACTTTCCTGTTTATCAGACAGCTTTGTGCATGTCAAGAAACAACACGGTCAGAGCAGTCTGCCAATAATTACTGATCTAAATATTAGAAAACGTGGAGAGCAGAATCTCCATTCTCTAAGCATTTAAATTGTGGTTATGTAGGTTTCGATAATACTCAAGGATTCAACAAGCCCCTTCGCTTAACGCTCCCCTAAATTGCCCTCCTATCCCCGTTACCTCTCCCTATATAGTTCTCCATTCCTCATTACTTCTCCCTTACATTGCTCTTCATTTTGCTTCTTTCCCTTTCCTGTCAGAGCTGTTGTTCGAGAGAAAGGGCGAAATTGAGAGAGAAAAAGTGACAGGAAAAGGAAATGGATAGGCTGGGAATATCTAGCTTTATTGCCAATGAGTACTGCAGAACTATTCAGCTCAGCTTATTTGACCTCGCTGTGATTCTCTCTCCTACTCAGCTGCCATCACTTTCCAGACCGCTCTCAGGGCTCTTGTCATCTTTGCACTTATTTCTTGAGTTTCTCTCTTCAACTCTCCAATGGGACTTTCTTGCATCACTTTGCTTTCCTGCAAGTTCTGCCCCCTCTCCCCGCTGAAGTCTTCGCATGTTCTATCTAACTTCACCCCCTGCTCACTTCACAGGCCACCTTCTGAAGCAACATATCACAGCAGTTCATGCTACTTCAAGAGTATGTGGCATTGTGCTTGGGCGTCGTCACTCCTCACCACTGAACCACGTACAAACTGGAGCTACGAGTGTCACTGTTACAATTACATTCCAACTTGTCCCATTGATAATAACTAAGACAAAGAATGACAACAGTCCCAAGATGAACTGGAGACTTTACAACACAAGCGCTTATAGTTTAATTAGTGATATAAAGGATAGTACTTTTTTATAGAAAGACTGTAATTATATCGTGCCTTTCACAACCTTAGGACCTCCTAAAGCACTTAACAGCCAATGAAGTAGTTTTGAAGTATTGTTATCATTGTGGTGTAGGAAATGTTGTAGCCATTTTGCACACAGCAAGATTCCACAAACTGCAATGTGATAATGGCTCGATCATTATGTTTTAGTAATGTTGGTTAAGGGAACATAGAATTACATGGGACAGAATTTTACGGTGGATGGATGGGAGCCGGACTCCGACGTGAAAGTCAATGGCAAACCCGCTTCCGCGGCGGGACGTCCACCCACTTGAGGGAGGAGGTCCCACCTCAGTGAGCTGCCAGCCAAACAGCAAGCCGGCAGCTCTTAGTCCCAGCAGCGCCACCTGGAGCACTGACCACTGCTGGGACTGCAGCCAAGCCGTGCCATGGACCAAGGAGGGAAGGTAAGTAGGGGCATGCCTCACCAGTGGGATCGGTCCTTCCCTGGTGAGGCTGGAGTGGTCCTTTGTGGGGAGGCAGGGGCAGCCCTCAATCGGGCACCCAGTGCTGCCATGCCCCACGCCACCATCCAGCCCACTGGGGCGGCATAAATTTCCGTCCATGAAGTCTACAGCACTGAAACAGGACCCAGAGCCTAACTGAATATTTTTGCTCCACACGAGCATCCTCCCACCTCTGTTCATTTAATCTTATTAGCATATCCTATTCCTGTTTCCCTCATGTGCTAATCTAGTTTTCCCTTAAATGTGTCTATGCTATTAACTTCAATTAATCTTTGTGGGAGTGAGTTCATATTCGTATTCATCTTTGCTTAATGAAGTTTCTCCTTAATTCTCTATTGCATTTATTAGTGACAATGTTATATTTATGGTTCCTAATTTTGGTCTTGCTGCAACTGGAAACATCTTTGTGGTTAGCATCGCAACCTCACAACTCCAGCGACCCGGGTTCGATTCTGGGTACTGCCTGTGCGGAGTTTGCAAGTTCTCCCTGTGACCGCGTGGGTTTTCGCCGGGTGCTCCGGTTTCCTCCCACAGCCAAAGACTTGCAGGTTGATAGGTAAATTGGCCATTGTAAATTGCCCCTAGTATAGGTAGGTGGTAGGGAATTGAGGGAAGGTGGGGATGTGAGAAGGTAATGAGATTAATGTATAAATGGGTGGTTGATGGTCGGCACAGACTCGGTGGGCTGAAGGGCCTGTTTCAGTGCTGTATCTCTAAATAAATAAATACCTCCATGTTATCAAAGCCTTTCTTAATTTAAGATCACTATCAGGTTACCCCTCAGCCTTCTTTTTTCGAGAGAAAAGAGCCCCAGTCTCTGCAACATTTCCTGATAAGTAAATCCTCTCAGTTCTTGTATCATCCCAGTGAAACTGTTTTGTACCTTTTCCAGTGCCTTTAATCTAAATGTGGTCTAACCAAGGTTCGATACATCCTTAAGATACAAGACAAATATTGGCCAGGATACTATGGAGAACTCCCATGCTCTTCTTCAAATTAAGGCCATGGGATCTTTTTACATCCAACTGAAAGAGCATTTTGGGCCCGGGTTTAACATCTTATCTGACTGTTGGCACCTCAACAGTGCAGCAGTCCCTCAGTACTACCCACAACCCATTGACTCAGAGGCAGGAGTGCTACCACTCAGCGACAGCTAACACCTTAACTATATCTGTTATTTATATATGAAAATCTCTCTTATCTCATGATGATCTGAATGAATAAAATTATTGCTTTATCACTTTTACTTCTTTCGGCTGATCAGCTGCAAAAACAGAACAAAGTGTGTTCCAGCCTTCAAAGATATTGAAAGACATCCTTTAGAGTCAGGCGATTTTATGAAACAGGAAATTGAAAGCGAAAGAGATCGCCCTTCAGTAACAGGAAATGTATTTAATTTCATTACTGAAGCAAAATAACACCTCCCCACCTTGCTGCTTCGCAACAGTGCCTGGACTTCATAAAAGAATTCATTGTATGTTAAGTGTTTTAGGATTACAATGATAGTCAAGCAATTAGATCATTTCCAGGAATTGTTCCCTAGATGGACACACACCAACATCCTATCAGCAGCGACTGAGCAGAAACTGGACCCGACAGCATCTATTTTCCCAGATACATAATGGAGGCAAAAAACATCAATTTCCCGTTATTGTCCTTGCCTTCTTTACCCTTTCTTCTGTTTCCCCCCCAGTCTATATTAGGGTACTTCTCTGAAATTTGGCTACAGACTTGCTTCTCGATCTTCTTCCCACCGTTTGGGATTCTGTAGTAAACATCCAGCAATAAAACATATTTTTTTCCCCCTTAACTCTAAGCAAATATATTCAGTCTTCAAATCCTCTATGTTAGCATCCCTCTGTAGAACTGTAATAATATCCTTAATCAATATTGTTACCCCAGCCCCTGCATGGCAACCCACCACCTCTCCCACTCCTGCCTTTTTTCCTTTCCTATCCCTCCTAAACTTATAAAAAACTTACCTCGGGGATTCTCGGAACAAACTCGGATGAGCGGAGTTCCAGACCGGTAAGTTACCTCGGGTGGGGGGTGGTGGGGGGGGGAACTGAAGAGACGTCACAGGAAAGCTGTGACCTGATTGGCTGGTAGGGAATCTGTACCGAATTTGAAAATAAAACTGATAAAAATTGATTAAAACACTAATTAACTAATTAATAAGTAGAGTAACTAAACCAGAGGGAGGAGATTACTGTATTTAGTTAGCATTTAGCATTTATTGTAGAAATCTGGCACGAGGGACCATATAGTTAATTATAACAATTTAGTAAGGATTTAATAAGTATTTATTTATTTTATATTAATTAACTAATTAGTGCTAGAAATGTCAGTTAGAGGGGTGAAGTGCTTCACCTGTGAGATGTTGGAAGTCCGTGATGCTTCCAGCATTCCGGAGGACGACATCTGCAGGAAGTGTACCCAGTTGCAGCTCCTCACAGACCGCATGGATCGGTTGGAGCGGCAACTGGATGCACTTAGGAGCATGCAGGTGGCAGAAAGTGTCATAGACAGGAGTTTTAGAGAAGTGGTTACACCCAAGGTGCAGGCAGATAGATGGGTGACGGCTAGAAGGGGCAGGCAGTCAGTGCAGGAATCCCCTGTGGCTATCCCCCTCTCTAACAAGTATACCGTTTTGGATACTGTTGGGGGGGGATGGCCTATCCGGGGAAAACAGCAGCAGCCAGAGCAGTGGCACCACGGCTGGCACTGTTGTTCAGCAGGGAGGGACAAAGCGCAGAAGAGCAATAGTTATAGGGGACTCTATAGTCAGGGGCACAGATAGGTGCTTCTGTGGACGTGAAAGAGACTCCAGGATGGTATGTTGCCTCCCTGGTGCCAGGGTCAAGGATGTCTCTGAACGGACAGGGGGCATTCGGAAGGGGGAGGGTGAACAGCCAGAGGTTGTGGCACACATCGGTGCCAATGACATAGGCAGGAAGAGTGATGAGGTCCTGCAGGGGGTGTTTAGGGAGTTAGGTAGAAAGTTAAAAAACAGGACCTCTAGGGTTGTAATCTCGGGATTACTCCCTGTGCCACGTGCCAGTGAGGCTAGAAATAGAAAGATAGTGCAGCTAAACACTATCTGAACAGCTGGTGTAGAAGGGAGGGTTTCAGATATCTGGACCATTGGGATCTCTTCAGGGACAGATGGGACCTGTACAAGAAGGACGGGTTGCATCTAAACTGGAGGGGCACAAATATCCTGCCTGCGAGGTTTGCTAGCGTCACTCGGGAGGGTTTAAACTAGTGTGGCAGGGGGGTGGGAATCAGAGCAGTAGGACAGCAAGTGAAATAAATGAAGGGGAACTAGTAAATAAGGCCAGTAAGACTAAGAGGAAGAGCAGGCAGGGAGATGTTGCGGAGAACAGCGGGACTGGTGGTCTGACGTGCATTTGTTTCAATGCAAGAAGTATAACAGGTAAGGCAGATGAACTTAGAGCTTGGATTAGTACTTGGAACTATGATGTTGTTGCTATTACAGAGACTTGGTTGAAGGAAGGACAGGATTGGCAGCTAAATGTTCCAGGATTTAGAAACTTCAGGCGGGATAGAGGGGGATGTTAAAGGGGTGGGGGAGTTGCATTACTGGTTAAGGAGAATATCACAGCTGTACTGCAGGAGGACACCTCGGAGGGGTCATGCAGCGAGGCGATATGGGTGGAGCTCAGGAATAGGAAGGGTGCAGTCATGATGTTGGGGGTTTACTACAGGCCTCCCAACAGCCAGCAGGAGGTAGAGGAGCAGATATGTCGACAGATTTTGGAAAGATGTAAAGGTAACAGGGTTCTGGTGGTGGGTGATTTTAACTTCCCCTATGTTGACTGGGACTCACTTAGTGCCAGGGGCTTGGATGGGGCAGAATTTGTAAGGAGCATCCAGGAGGGCTTCTTGAAACAATACGTAGATAGGTCAACTAGGGATGGGGCCGTACTGGACCTGGTATTGGGGAATGAGCCCGGCCAGATGTTCGAAGTTTCAGTAGGGAAGCATTTCGGGAACAGTGACCATAATTCCATAAGTTTTAAGGTATTTGTGGATAAGGATAAGAGTAGTCCTCGGGTGAAGGTGCTAAATTGGGGGAAGGCTAATTATAACAATATTAGGCAGGAACTGAAGAATTTAGATTGGGGACGGATGTTTGCGGGGAAATCAACATCTGACATGTGGGAGTCTTTCAAATGTCAGTTGATTAGCATCCAGGACCAGCATGTTCCTGTGAGGAAGAAGGATAAGTTTGGCAAGTTTCGGGAACCTTGGATAACGCGGGATATTGTGAGCCTCGTCAAAAAGAAAAAGGAAGCATTCGTAAGGGCTGGAAGGCTAGGAACAGACGAATCCCTTGAGGAATATAAAAACAGTAGGAAGGAACTTAAGCAAGGAGTCAGGAGGGCTAAAAGGGGTTATGAGAAGTCATTGGCAAACAGGATTAAGGAAAATCGCAAGGCTTTTTATACGTATATAAAGAGCAAGAGGGTAACCAGGGAAAGGGTTGGCCCACTCAAGGACAGAGAAGGGAATCTATGTGTGGAGCCAGAGGAAATGGGCGAGGTACTAAATGAGTACTTTGCATCAGTATTCATCAAGGAGAAGGACTTGGTGGATGATGTGCATAGGGAAGGGAATGTAGATAGTCTCAGTCATCTCATTATCAAAAAGGAGGAGGTGTTGGGTGTCTTGCAAAGCATTAAGGTAGATAAGCCCCCAGGGTCTGATGGGATCTACCCTAGAATACTGAGGGAAGCAAGGGAAGAAATTGCTGGGGCCTTGACAAAAATCTTTGCATCTTCATTGGCTACAGGTGAGGTCCCAGAGGACTGGAGAATAGCCAATGTTGTTCCTTTGTTTAAGAGGGTAGCAAGGATAATCCAGGAAATTATAGGCCAGTGAGCCTTACGTCAGTGGTAGGGAAATTATTAGAGAGGATTCTTCGGGACAGGATTTACTCCCATTTGGAAACAAATGGACTTATTAGCGAGAGGCAGCATGGTTTTGTGAAGGGGAGGTCGTGTCTCACTAATTTGATTGAGTTTTTTGAGGAAGTGACGAAGATGATTGATGAAGGAAGGGCAGTGGATGTTATCTATATGGACTTTAGTAAAGCCTTTGACAAGGTCCCTCATGGCAGACTGGTACAAAAGGTGAAGTCACACGGAATCAGAGGTGAGCTGGCAAGATGGATACAGAACTGGCTCGGTCATAGAAGACAGAGGGTATCAGTGGATGGGTGTTTTTCTGAATGGAGGGATGTGACTAGTGGTGTACCACAGGGATCAGTGCTGGGACCATTGCTGTTTGTAGTATATATAAATGATTTGGAGGAAAATGTAGCTGGTCTGATTAGTAAGTTCGCGGACGACACAAAGGTTGGTGGAGTTGTGGACAGTGATGAGGATTGTCAGAGGATACAGCAGGATATAGATCAGTTGGAGACTTGGGCGGAGAAATGGCAGATGGAGTTTAATCCGGACAAATGTGAGGTAATGCATTTTGGAAGGTCTAATGCAGGTGGGAAGTATACAGTAAATGGCAGAACCCTTAGGAGTATTGACAGGCAGAGAGATCTGGGCGTACAGGTCCACAGGTCACTGAAAGTGGCAACGCGGGTGGATAAGGTAGTCAAGAAGGCATACGGCATGCTTGCCTTCATCGGTCGGGGCATGGAGTATAAAAATAGGCAAGTCATGCTGCAACTGTACAGAACTTTAGTTGGGCCACACTTAGAATATTGCGTGCAATTCTGGTCGCCACACTACCAGAAGGACGTGGAGGCTTTGGAGCGGGTACAGAAGAGGTTTACCAGGATGTTGCCTGGTCTGGAGGGCATTAGCTATGAGGAGAGGTTGGATAAACTCGGATTGTTTTCACTGCAACAACGGAGGTAGAGGGGCGACATGATAGCGTTTTACAAAGTTATAAGCAGCATGGACAGAATGGATAGTCAGAAGCATTTTCCCAGGGTGGAAGAGTCAGTTACTCGGGGACATATGTTTAAGGTGAGAGGGGCAAAGTTTAGAGGGGATGTGCGAGACAAGTTCTTTACAAAGAGGGTGGTGAGTGCCTGAAACTTGTTGCCGGGGGAGGTGGTGGAAGCAGGTACGATAGAGACGTTTAAGAGGCATCTTGACAAATACATGAATAGGATGGGAATAGAGGAATACGGACCCCGGAAGTGCAGAAGGTTTTAGTGTAGGCAGGCATCAAGATCAGCGTAGGCTTGGAGGGCCGAATGGCCTGTTCCTGTGCTGTACTGTTCTTTGTTCTTTCGTCCTGAATTCATTGAAGTCAGAAATATTCAGTTGCCACTTATGCCCATGTTTCTGCCAGATCTCTGTTATTGCCACAATTACATAACCTTATGTGGCAGATTGAGCCCATAACTTGTCAACTTTATTTGTACCACTCCTCACATTAACACACACACATTCCAACACCATGCTAGTCAGCTTTGATTTTAACCTCCATCTAATTTCTGCACTTTTTACACTATTCTGGGGTCTGTTGCTGTTTGTCCCTTCTACTTTCTATGCACCTTGCCTGGCTTTTCTGCTGTTATATGCTTGTGCCCCTCCAACTGCCAAATCAGTTTAAATCCTCCCCTACAGAACTAGTTAACTTCCCCACCAGGACATTTGTCCCAGTTTTGAAAGCTGCAGATTCCCTCTTGAAATTCGTTGTCATTTTAAACATTTTAATTAGACCTTCCGTTAACTTTCTGCACTCAAGTATACACCAAATAAGTTAGTTCAACCTCTCATTATAATCCAACCTTTTCAGCTTTGGCATCATTACAGATAATCTTCAAATTTGAGTGCTTATTGAGAAATTGGCAATTTTGTTCTTCTTGTCGTCTCAGTCGCTCAGGTTTTGTGGATGCTGTGTAGATGTTATAAGACATGGAGAGACTAAACTGATTTCCATGGCCTTGATAATTGTTCCATTTTGCATTGATAAATTTCCAGGAGAGGTCCTGAAACATGTGCTAGGCCCCTTATTATCATGTATGGTTGGAGTCATACCTAACCCAAAGGAAGATGGTTGTGATTGTTGGCGATCAATCATCCAGGAGATCACTGCAGGAGTTCCTCAGGGTAGTGTCCTAGGCCCAACCATCTTCAGCTGCTTCATCAATGAGCTTCCTTCAATCATAAGGTCAGAAGTGGGATGTTCGCTGATGATTGCACAATGTTCAGCACCATTCATGACTCCTCAGATACTGAAGCAGTCCGTGTAGAAATGTAGCAGGACCTGGACAATATCCAGGCTTGGGCTGATAAACGGCAACTAACATTCACGCCACACAAGTGCCAAGCAATGACATCTCCAACAAGAGAGAATCTAACCATCTCCCCTTGACATTCAATAACAATACGATCGCTGAATTCCCCACTATCAACATCCTGGGGGTTACCGTTGACCAGAAGCTGAACTAGAGCAGCCATATACATACCGTGGCTACAAAAGCAGGTCGGAGGCTAGGAATCCTGTGGCAAGTAGCTCACCTCGTGACTCCCCAAAGCCTGTCCACCATCTACAAGGCACAAGTCAGGAGTGTGATGAAATACTCTCCACTTGTCTGGATGGGTGCAGCTCCAACAACACTCAAGAAGCTCGACCCCATCCAGGACAAAACAGCACGCTTGATTGGCATTGCATTCACAACATTCACTCCCTCCACTACTGATGCACAGTGGCAGCAGTGTGTACCATCTACAAGATGCACTTCAGCAATGTACCAAGGGTCCTTAGACAGCACCTTCCAAACCCGCGACCTCTACCACCTAGAAGGGAAAAGGCAGCAGATGCATGGGAACACCACCACCTGCAAGTTCCCCTGCAAGCCACACACCATCCTGACTTGGAACTATATCGCCGTTCCTACAGTGTTGCTGGGTCAAAATCTAGAACTCCTTTCCAAACAGCACTGTGAGTGTACCTACCCCACATGGGCTGCAGTGGTTCAAGAAGGCAGCTCATCACCACCTTCTCAAGGGCAATTAGGGATGGGCAGTAAATGCTGGCCTAGACAGTGATGCCCACATCTCATGAATGAATAATAAAACAAATATGCAAAGTGACTAATGCCTGTTTTGGGCGACTGCCAGTGATATGTGAAAATCGCATAGGTGTTGGAAGTCAAAGAGAGTATGAGAAAAGATTAGCAAGTAATATATAAAAGGGAAACCAAAAATCAGTTATCAACTGTTATGGACGCTGGACTTTGTAACATTATTATGTTTTATTAATGGTGATTTTTAATGCAGTGTAACAGAAGTCATGTGACTGCACATCAACTCCGCTTAAAGACGAGACAGGGATCTTTGATTACCAGGACAACAAAGATCCCAGATGAAAGAGTTTTTGAAAAGCAAGCACGACAGACTTTCAGATCATAAACAAGGAGTCAGTGATTCTGAGAATGTAAATGTGAATGGCAGTTGCTAACACCTGGAAAAAATGGAAAGCATGCATGGCTCTGCTGTAGCCAGACTTGTGGACTTTGCAAACTGGAAAGGACAATTTGCTATTGGCTTCTGATTCCAGATAAATTCAACAGATTTTCTGAAGGCAGGCAGGCTGTAAGGAAGAAGACCAGCGGTGGCAGTCTCAAGGGAGAGAGAGAGACAGAGGGAACACCTGCTCTCAGAAGACTGATATAGTGAAAGGCTGCGAAGATCAAGAGGTTGAATTTGTTTTGAAAGTTGAGGTTTGCGGGGAAGTAAAAGACCAACAGTATCACCAAAGATCACCTTATTCTTGGACGTCCAGGTCAAAAGTGCTCGGAGAAGTAAGCAAAGAGGACATTGACTTTGAGAAATGTCTGGGAGATCCAATCCATTGCAACTGGGAGGAGTTTGGGATTTTTAACCTCAAAGGTTTCTCCATCAAGGAGGACCGTGTAATGTATCAGGGTGGTGTGAGGTTTTCAAGTGTTTCAATAAGTGAAGAACATACCTTTTTCTGTAATTTGGGATATCAGCTACTTACAAAGTACTATTTAATTAATGGGGATTTGATTAAGTTTAGTTGTGTTACGACAGAGGTGGGAGGAGTGTATTGTCTTTTCTAATCTCACTTCTCCACAGGTCACAACATCAATTTTAAAAATGTTTACTCAGATATCGATTCAGTCAATCATATACTATTTATCCCAGAATAAAATACACCAACCAGACTTCTTGAATGAACAAGAAAATTATCAGTTTATTATCAAACAAGACTTATCTAGTAATGACGCAAAGCATTAACACACAGATTGAAATATGAAAGTTCCCTTTTCAAATTCCCCACACACACTCACAGACAAAAAATACAGAAATTCTCTCTGCAGAGGTCTGTTTCCAAAAAGACAAAGAAAAGAATACTGTGGCCAAATACTTGCTAATTCTTGAAGATAAAACAGAAGGTATGGAAGGAGGTCTGTTGAATTTTTGGTGTCGCGTCCAGATATACGGAGATGAGTCACTGGGATATTTTCTAAAGAAATTCTTTTCAGGCGGTGTTGAGAATTAATCTGGCAGCTTTTTCTGCTTCTCAGAAGAGATGCAGCACCAGGGATTTTAGTTCTTCCACCCCGGATCTTTGCAGGGTTTCCTCGAAGAGGTAGAGAAAGAGATGAACTGGGTGGTTTCTTTTGCCTTGGCAGGCAAAACAACAATTGTCTTCACACCCCAAACTGACTTGAAAATAATATTCAAACTCCAAACAGAAAATCAACCTCTTGACCCCCACTAACCTTGACATATGGCTTCTCTGTAAACATCTTCCTAAGATCTCCAAGTTTTCTGTTGTTTACTGAGCTTAAAGCATGTGATTTCCAGCACAGGTTGTTTTCAAACAACATCTCAAGTGTCCTTTCACTGAACTTGGTAAGAGAAAAGACACATCCATGAAATCTTTTCAGTTTTAACACAATAATCAAAAAATAAAATATTAAAAAATGGAAGCACATTCATAAGAGCTGTTATAATAAAAGTCTTAAAATGTGAAATCTTGTGTAATTCTTTAAATTGATCTGGGGAGTTCAAATCTCATGTTTTAACACTGACGGCCTCACTGAGGTCATAACACAATATATAAACAGTAAAAGGATAATTATTGAACTGGTGACGCCAGTTGAGGACAAAGAATGAAGGCCATAAAATTTGGCTGCTTCACAGTCAGTTTTTCAGTGCTGCAAGTACCATTTTGGCTCCAAAATGGTATCCATGACACACACGCGCACACTTCTGATCTGAGCCACTCTGGACACCATTTTGGTGAGGGTGTTAATGCGTGCACAGGAAGCATCTGCCAGAAGTATGCAGGTTAGGTGGATTGTGACATTAATAAGCGTGGATTGCTGATTTAATGTCAGTACTGCCATATTGGAGCTAAACACTTCAGCTAACGCTCTCTCTTGAATCTCACACAGTTGAGCATGTGTCCAGTAGCAGGGAGAAATCCCAACCAGTGCTATTTAAAAGGATCATCAACTAGATTCAGGTTATTTGCTGATCAATTTCTCCCATCTAGTGCGGCAATTATAGAGGTGTTTGGTGTTTTGTAGAGTTCGTTAAAGCTGCTAATATCTACAGAACGTGGTGTGGCTTGTGCTGAAGGACTTTTTCATGTCTTCAAGGGTTCTGCACACCTCACTTTCTCCCAGACATGGTTCCAGTAGCATGCATTTCCCAAGGACTACAGCACGACAGGGAGAATGAGCAGAGGTTTAAAAGAGCAGGACAAGTTGTAGGAAGAGGGAGGAGACGGGCTGTCAGGTGGAGGCCCTTTCTACGCAGGGTCTTCAGGGATCAATTCTCCTACCTGAACATCAGTGAGGAACGGCATATCAGATGTTGATCTTCAGTAAGGATGTCCTCAATGAAATCTGCCACCTGCTGAAGCCACAAATGCAATCTCAGAGCATAGCTATCCGCTAATGACATGGCTGGAGACACCGGTGCCCAATCCATGCACACATGATCAGAATGCATACAATGAAAGCCATTCTGCCACACAAAGTATGATAGAGAAGACAGTTTGGGTGCTGAACCAATGGCCAGGATTTTACCGGACCTCCTAATGGTGGGCTAGGAGGTGGTGGGCTGGGAAAATGCCAGGGAGCTGTGTCATGAGGGCTCCCCACCACTGGGCCATTTTTCTGGCTGTGACTCAGCCACTCGCCAACCAGAGGCGGGCAGCCAGTTTACATTATTAAAGGGCAACTCCCAGCTGTGTGAGGGAAGCATCCAGCTGCATGGAAGCCACCCCCCAAAGGCTTCCCGGAAGGGAGTGGCGCCTTCATTTCTGCAGGCTCCATGATCCAAGCAGGGGGCCCCCCCGGAGGCAATGACTGCCAAACAGCAACACCTCTCCCCCCAGACCCTGGACCTGGCATGTCACTGGAGGGGTAACCCCTCCAATCGTCAGGGCCTGTCTGCCTGGACCCATCACAGCAAAATAATTTCTTACCTCCCCTTTGACAGTGCCTCAAAATGGAGGCACCCTTTCGTTCTCTTTGCTGCTTCAAGAGCAGCCACCTCTCCCTCTGATTGGGACAGCAGCATAGAGAGGTAGCCTGCTGTCCTTAATAGGATAATGGGCCAGAAGCGTGCTCCTAATCGGTTGCTGCTGGGAAGATTGCCGCCGCAGTCCTGCTGCCCACCAGTACGGGCCCCGAATCTCCATGGGATCCCAACGTCCGGAATTACTTCATGCTGGGAAATTTCCAGCCAATGATTCTACTGCCTATACATCTGCGGAGGAGGCTACAGCACTTGGCAGAGAATGGGTCAAGATCAGTGGTGGTCTGTTCTATGCTGCACAACCTTACCATCAAAAAGGTGTTGCCCTTGCCACCATGTATATGCTGTCTAGCTGAGGAGAAGAGAGGGAGGAGGAGAAAGAGGAAGGGATGTGGCAACTTGTGCAGCCCCTTTCTGGCTGGGTTGTCCGTAATTGACTCATCTGACTGCGATACCAGTAAACACGACCCCAATGCCCAATTCACCATCAACCCCACACCTTAGCTTCCCTCTGTTACTGACCATTGGTGGGGAGATGGTGGCATAGTGGTAATGTCACTGGACTAGTAATCCAGAGGCCCAGGCTAACGTCCTAGGGATATGGGTTCAAATCCCACCATTGCAGCCGGTGGAATTTATATTTAATTAATAAAAATCTGGAATTGTAACCTAGGCCGGAATTTTATGCTACCCCAACGTAAAATCCAGCCCCTAATCTCAGTAATGATGCCAAGAAACTATCATCGAATGTCATAAAACCTATCTGGTTCAGTGATGATATTTAGGGAAGATAATCGGTTGTCCTTACCTGGTCTGGCCTGCATGTGACTCCAGACCCACAGCAATGTGGTTGACTCTTAACTATCCTCTGAGGGGCCGAGCAAGCCACTCAGTTCTTTTTTATTCATTCATGGGATGTGGGCGTCACTGGCTATGCCAGCATTTATTGCCCATCCCTAATTACCATTGAGAAGGTGGTGGTGAGCTGCCTTCTTGAACTGCTGCAGTCCATGTGAGGTAGGTACACCCACAGTGCTGTTAGGAAGGGACTTCCAGGATTTTGACCCAGCGACAGTGAAGGAACGGCAATATAGTTCCAAGTCAGGATGGTGTGTGACTTGGACGGGAACTTGCAGGTGGTGATGTTCCCATGCATCTGCTGCTCTTGTCCTTCGAGGTGGTAGAGGTCACAGGTCTGGAAGGCGCTGTCGAAGGAGCCTTGGTGCATTGCTGTAGTGCATCTTGTAGATGGTACACACTGCTGCCACTGTGTGTCGGTGGTGGAGGGAGTGAATGTTTGTGGATGGTGTGCCAATCAAGCGGGCTGCTTTGTTCTGGATGGTGTCGAGCTCCTTGAGTGTCGTTGGAGCTGCATCCATCCAGGCAAGTGGAAAGTATTCCATCACACTCCTGACTTGTGCCTTGTAGATGGTGGACAGGCTTTGGGGAGTCAGGAGGTGAGTTACTCACCGCAGGATTCCTAGCCTCTGATCTGCTCTTGTAGCCAAGGTATTTATATGACTACTCCAGTTCAGTTTCTGGTCAATGGTAACCCCCAGGATGTTGATAGTGAGGGATTCAGCGTTGGTAATGCCATTGAATGTCAAGGGGAGATGGTTAGATTCTCTCTTGTTGGAGATGGTCATTGCCTGGCACCTGTCTGGCGCAAATGTTACTTGCCACTTATCAGCCCAAGCCTGGATATTGTCCAGCTCTTGCTGCATTTCTACATGGACTGCTTCAGTATTTGAGGAGTTGCGAATGGTGCGGCACATTGTGCAATCATCAGCGAACATCCCCACTTCTGACCTTATGATTGAAGGAAGGTCATTGATGAAGCAGCTGAAGATGGTTGGGCCTAGGACACTACCTTGAGGAACTCCTGCAGTGATGTCCTGGTGCTCAGATGATTAACCTCCAACAACCACAGCCATCTTCCTTTGTGCTAGGTATGACTCCAACCAGCAAGATTCAAGGGCAATTAGGGATGGGCAACAAACGCTGGCCTCGCCAACAATGCCTCATTCCATGAAAGAATGAAAAACACTCACAGCGCCCACTTGGCTACAATGTCTGAACATCAACACAAAATAAACATTCCAAATGAAATTTATAAATCAATCAATATCGTACTCCATACAAAAGTCAGCTAATCACCCTTGCGCGTTCCCTTAGTGCCTGCCTTCTGTGTGTCTTGGTCTGTCCTAGCATTCCTATTAGTTTTTATTCCTTCTTGGGATGTGGGAATCACTGGGAAGGCCAGCATATATTGCCCAAACTTAATTTCCCATGAGAAGGAGGTGGTGAGTCGCTTTCTTCAACCGCTGCAGTCCATGTGAGTAGGTACACCCACAGAGATGATAGGGAGGGAGTTCCAAGACTTTGACCCAGCGACAGTGAACAAATGGTGATATATTTCCAAGTCAGGATGGTGTGTGACTTGGGGGGGAATTTGCAAGTGGTGGTGTTCCTGTGTGTCTGCTGCACTTGTCCTTCTGTGTGGTAAAGTTCGCAGGTTTGGAAGGTGCTATCAAAGGAGCCTTAGCAAGTTGCTGCAGTGCATCTTATACATGGTACATACTGCTGTCACTGTGAGCCAGTGGTGGAGGGAGTGAATGTTTAAGGTGGGGGATGGATGCCGATCAATCCGATTGCTTTGTTTTGGATGGCGTTAAGCTTTTTAGTGTATTTGGAGCTGTACTCATCCAGGCAAGTGGAACGTATTTCATCACACTCTGGGCTTGTGCTTTTCAGATGGCAGAGATGCTTCGGGAGTCAAGGGGTGAGTTACTTGCCACCGATTTCCCAGCCTCTGACCTGCTCTTGTAACCATAATATTTACATATATGTTCGTATGGCTGGGGAAGAGTTAGAGTTCGATGTCAAGGTTAACTATCAATTCAACGGCTTCAGCTGATGCAATGTGAATGGTTGTGATGCTACCAGGAGTGGATCTCTCTCTGGGCAAGAGTTCAATATGTGGGCAATGATTAACTTGGATGGCCACAGTCACAATTTGTATGACTAGTTCAGTTTCTGGTCAATGGTAACCCCAATTTGTTGATGATGGGCGATTCAGCAATAGTAATGCCTTTGAATGTCAAGGGGAGATAGTTAGATTGTCTCTTGCTAGAGATAGTCATTGCCTGCCACTTGAGTGGCACAAATATTACTTGCCACTTATCAGTCCAAATCTGAATGTTATTCAGGTCTTGCTGCGTGTAAGAATGGACTGCTTCAGTATCTGAGAAGTTGTAAATAAGACTGAAAACTGCAATCATCAGTGAACATTCCCACTTCAGACCTTATATTGGAGTGAAGGTCTTTGATGAAGCAGCTGAAGATGCTTGGGCCTAGGACACTACCCTGAGGAACTCCTGCAGCAATGTCCTGGAGCTGAGATGATTGGGCTCCAACAATGACAACCATCTTCCTTTGTGCTAGGTGTGACTCCGAAGAGTGGAGTATTTTCTCCCTGATTCCCACCGACTTCAATTTTACTAGGGCTCCTTGATGCCATACTCGATAAATGCTGCCTTGATATCAAGGGCAGTCACTCTCCCCTCACCTCTGGAATTCAGCTCTTTTGTCCATGTTTGGAACGAGGCTGTAATGAGGTCTGGAGCTGAGTGGCCCTGGAATAACGCAAATTGAGCATCAGTGAGCAAGTTGTTGCTGAGTAAGTGTTGCTTGAGAATAGACTGATGGGCAGTAATTGACCGGATTGGATTTGTCCTGCTTTTTTTGTCGACAGGACATACTTGGGCAATTTTCCACATTATCAGGTAGATGCCAGTGTTGTAGCTGTACTGGAACAACTTTGTTAAGGGCATGGCTAGTCCTGGAGTACAAGTCTTCAGTACTACAGTTGGGATGTTGTCAAGGCCCATAGCCTTTGCTTTATCCAGAACCTCTTGCCGTTTCTTGACCTCACGTGGAGTGAATTGAATTGTCTGAACACTGGCATCTGTGATGCTGGGGACCTCAGGAGGAGGCTGATATGGATCATCCACTTGGCACTTCTGGCTGAAGATAGTTGTAAATGCTTTAGCCTTGTCTTTTGCAGTTAAATGCTGGGCTCTGCCATTAATGATGGGATTGTTTAAAGAGCCTCCTCCTCTCATTAGTTGTTTAAGTCTCCACCATCATTCACGACTGGATGTGGCAGGACAGGCTGAGCTTTGATCTGATCAGTTGGTTGTGGGATTGCTTAGCTCTGCCTATTGCATGATGCTTATTGAACCAGGATTGATCCCCTGGCTAGATGGTAAATGGTAGAGTGAGGATTGTGCCAGGCTATGAGGTTACAAATTGTGGTTAAATACAACTCTGCTGTTGATGATGGCCCATAGCATCTCATGTAAGCTCAGTTTTGAGCTGCAATGTCTATTCTGAATTGGCATGGTGGTAGTGCCACACAACACATTGGAGGGTATCCTCAGGTGAAGTTGGGATTTCACTCCTACCAATACTATCATGGACAGATGCATCTGTGGTAGGTATATTGGTGAAGATGAGGTCAAGTAGGTTTTTCCTTCTTGATGGTTCCTCCATCACCTGCCACAGGCCTCATCTGGCAGATATGTCCTTCAGGACTCAGCCAGCACATTCAGTAGGGGTACTACCGAGTCACTCGTGGCAATGGAAATTGAAGTCCCCAACCTCGAAAACATTCTATGCCCTTGCTACCCTCAAGGAGGGCAGTAGGTGGTAATTAGCAGGAGGTTTCCATGCCCATATATGACCTGATGCCATGAGACTTCATGGGGTCTGGAGTCAATGTTGAGGATTCCCAGGGCTCCTCCTGAGTGACTGAATAACACTGTGCTACCACCTCTGGTAGCTGTGTCATGCTGGTGGGACAGGTCATACACAGGGACGATGATAGGGGAGTCTGGGATATTGTAAGGTATGATTCAGTGAATATGACTATGCCAGGCTGTTGCTTGATTATTCTGTGGGACAGCTGTCCCACTTTTAGTGCAAATTCCCAGATGTTAATGAGGAGGACTTTGCAGGATCGACTGGGTAAGATGTGCCTTTGTCATTTCCGGTGTCTAGGTCGATGCCAGGTGAACCATCAGTTTTATTCAACTTTTCTGCAGTGATTTGTCATGTCAGTCAGCAGCTAAAAGTCAGCCATATTGCTGTTGGTCTGGAGTCACTGGTAGGCCAGACTAGGTAAGGATGGTAGATTTCCTCCCTTGAGGGGCATGAATGAACCAGATGGATTTTTACAATCATCCAGCAGTTTCATGACCATCATTACTAAGACTAGCTTTTTATTCCAGATTTATTAATTAATTAAATTTAAATTCCACCAGCCACCATGGTGGGATTTGAACTCATGTTTCTGGAACATTAGCCGAGGCCTCTAAATAGCTAGTCCAGTAAAATACCACCATGCTACTGTCCTATGCAGTGCTACCACAATGGCTGCAGCATGGCCGGTGGCAAACTTCTGACTTTCAGTGGGGGAGACTGCAGATGGACTTGCAGGACTCTCTCGAGCAGCTCCGGCCCTAGAAGGCCCAGCTTGGTGGCAGCTGTCTCGGCTGGCTGAATGACAGGATGACAGGCAACAGTAAAGACACTGATGGAATGGCAATGCTGGGAGAATGAGAGATAACAGCAGGTTTGTGCTCCATGGAGAAACTGCCAACCCGGCCGTAGTGCCTCAGCAATCTTAGTAATCTGTTGGAGGACAGATTGCTGGACTGATGTGACACCCTGCAAGCCATGATATAAGCAGATTAGGCATAGAACCATAGAAAAATTATGGCACAGAAGGAGGCCATTCGGCCCATTGTGCCTATGCCAGCCGAAAAAACTAGCCGCCCAATCTAATCCCACCTTCCAGCATCTGGTCTGTAGACTTTCAGGTTACAGCATTCCAGATACCTTTTAAATGAGTTGAGGGTTTCTGCCACCACCACCATTCCTGGCAGTGAATTCCAGACACCCACCATCCTCTGGGTGAAAACGTCTTTCCTCATGTCCCCTCTCATCCTTCTACCAGTCATCTTAAATCTGTGACCCCTGGTAATTGACCTCTCTGCTAGGGGAAACAGGTCCTTCCTGTCTACTCTATCTAGGTCCCTCATAATTTTGTGCACCTCAATTAAGTCACCCCTCAGTCTCCTCTGTTCTAAGGAAAATGATCCAATCTTTCCTCATAGCTGCAACTTTCAAGCCCTGGCAACATTCTTGTAAATCTCCTCTGTACTCTCTCCAGAGAAATTATGTCCTTCCCGTAACGTGATGACCAGAACCGTATGCAATTCTCCAGCTATGGCCTAACCAACATTTTATACAGTTCCAGCATTACATCCCTGCTTTTGTATTCTATACCTTGGCCAACAAAGGAAAGTATTCCATATGCCTTCTCCACCACTCTATCTACCTGTCCTGCAAACTTCAGGGACCTGTGGACAAGTACTCCAAGGTCTCTCACTTATTCTACCCTTCTCAATATCCTCCCATTTATTGTGTATTCCCTTGCTTTGTTTGCCCTTCCCAAATGTATTACCTCACACTTCTCCAGATTGAATTCCATTTGCCACTTTTCCACCCATTCAACCAAACCATTGATATCATTCTGGAGTCTACAGCTATCCTCTTCACTATCAACTACACGGCCAATTTTTGCGTCATTAGCAAATTTCCCAATCATGCCTCCCACATTTAAGTCCAAATCATTAATATATGCCACAAACAGAAAGGGTCCCAACATTGAGCCCTGTGGAACGCCACTGGAAACAGCTTTCCATTTGCAAAAACATCCGTCGACTTCTACACTTTGTTTCCTGCCACTGAGCCAATTTTGGATCAAACCTGCCAAATTACCCTGTATCCCATGGGCTTTCATTTTTCTGACCAGTCTGTCATGCAGGATCTTGTCAAATGCCTTACTAAAATTCAAGCAGACCACATCCACTGCACTACCCTCATCAATCCTCCTTATTACTTCCTCAAAAAACTCAATCAAGTTTGTAAGACATGATCTTCCCTTAACAAATCCATGGTGACTATCCCTGATTAATCCATGCCTTTCTAAGTGGTAGTTTATCCTATCTCTCAGAATTGATTCTAATAATTTGCCCACCACCAAGGTCAGACTGACCGACCTGTAATTATTTGGTCTATCCCTCGCACCCTTTTTAAACAATGGTATAACGTTTGCAAACCTCCAATCCTCTGGCACCTTGCCTGTATCCAGTGAGGATTTGAACATAGGAACAGGAATAAGCCATTCAACCCATCGAGCCTGCCCCACCATTCAATATAATCGTGGATGATCATCCACTTCAATGCCTTTTCCCCACACTATCCTCATATCCCTTTATGTCATTTGTATTTAGAAATGTGTCACTCTGCTTTAAACATACTCAGTGACTGAGCTTCCACAGCCCTCTGGGGTAGAGAATTCCAAAGATTCACAAACCTCTGAGTGAAGAAATTTCTCCTCATCTCTGTCCTAAGTGGCTTCCCCCTTATTTTGAGAGTGTGTGCCCTGGTCTAGACTCCCCAAACAGGGGAAACACCTTACCTGAATCTACCCCGTCTATCCCTGTAAGTATTTTATAGGTTTCAATGAGATCACCTCTCATTCTTCAAAACGCTAGAAAATACAGACCCAGTTTCCCCAATCTCTCTTCATAGGACAGTCCCGCCATCCCGAGAACAAGTCTGGTGAACCTTCGTTGCACTTCCTCTATGGCAATAATATCCTTCCTAAGGCAAGGAGACCAAAACTGCACACAGTACTCCAAGTGCGGTCCAACCAAGGTTCTATACAATTGAAGCAAGACTTCACTACTCCTGTACTCAAATCCTCTTGCGATAAAGGCTAACATACCATTAGCCTTCCTAATTGCTTGCTGCACCTGCATGTTAGCTTTCAGCAACTTATTGACAAGGACACCCAGGTCCCTTTGTTCTTTCTTTTTTCTTTTGGGCCTCCTTATCTCGAGAGACAATGGATACGCGCCTGGAGGTGGTCAGTGGTTTGTGAAGCAGCGCCTGGAGTGGCTATAAAGGCCAATTCTGGAGTGACAGGCTCTTCCACAGGTGCTGCAGAGAAATTTGTTTGTTGGGGCTGTTGCACAGTTGGCTCTCCCCTTGCGCCTCTGTCTTTTTTCCTGCCAACTACTAAGTCTCTTCGACTCGCCACAATTTAGCCCTGTCTTTATGGCTGCCCGCCAGCTCTGGCGAACGCTGGCAACTGACTCCCACGACTTGTGATCAATGTCACACGATTTCATGTCGCGTTTGCAGACGTCTTTATAACGGAGACATGGACGGCCGGTGGGTCTGATACCAGTGGCGAGCTCGCTGTACAATGTGTCTTTGGGGATCCTGCCATCTTCCATGCGGCTCACATGGCCAAGCCATCTCAAGCGCCGCTGACTCAGTAGTGTGTATAAGCTGGGGATGTTGGCCGCTTCAAGGACTTCTGTGTTGGAGATATAGTCCTGCCACCTGATGCCAAGTATTCTCCGAAGGCAGCGAAGATGGAATGAATTGAGACGTCGCTCTTGGCTGGCATACGTTGTCCAGGCCTCGCTGCCGTAGAGCAAGGTACTGAGGACACAGGCCTGATACACTCGGACTTTTGTGTTCCGTGTCAGTGCGCCATTTTCCCACACTCTCTTGGCCAGTCTGAACATAGCAGTGGAAGCCTTACCCATGCGCTTGTTGATTTCTGCATCTAGAGACAGGTTACTGGTGATAGTTGAGCCTAGGTAGGTGAACTCTTGAACCACTTCCAGAGCGTGGTCGCCAATATTGATGGATGGAGCATTTCTGACATCCTGCCCCATGATGTTCGTTTTCTTGAGGCTGATGGTTAGGCCAAATTCATTGCAGGCAGACGCAAACCTGTCGATGAGACTCTGCAGGCATTCTTCAGTGTGAGATGTTAAAGCAGCATCGTCAGCAAAGAGGAGTTCTCTGATGAGGACTTTCCGTACTTTGGACTTCGCTCTTAGACGGGCAAGGTTGAACAACCTGCCCCCTGATCTTGTGTGGAGGAAAATTCCTTCTTCAGAGGATTTGAACGCATGTGAAAGCAGCAGGGAGAAGAAAATCCCAAAAAGTGTGGGTGCGAGAACACAGCCCTGTTTCACACCACTCAGGATAGGAAAGGGCTCTGATGAGGAGCCACCATGTTGAATTGTGCCTTTCATATTGTCATGGAATGAGGTGATGATACTTAGTAGCTTTGGTGGACATCCGATCTTTTCTAGTAGTCTGAAGAGACCACGTCTGCTGACGAGGTCAAAGGCTTTGGTGAGATCAATGAAAGCAATGTAGAGGGGCATCTGTTGTTCACGGCATTTCTCCTGTATCTGACGAAGGGAGAACAGCATGTCAATAGTCGATCTCTCTGCACGAAAGCCACACTGTGCCTCAGGGTAGACGCGCTCGGCCAGCTTCTGGAGCCTGTTCAGAGCGACTCGAGCAAAGACTTTCCCCACTATGCTGAGCAGGGAGATTCCACGGTAGTTGTTGCAGTCACCGCGGTCACCTTTGTTTTTATAGAGGGTGATGATGTTGGCATCGCGCATGTCCTGGGGTACTGCTCCCTCGTCCCAGCACAGGCATAGCAGTTCATGTAGTGCTGAGAGTATAGCAGGCTTGGCACTCTTGATTATTTCAGGGGTAATGCTGTCCTTCCCAGGGGCTTTTCCGCTGGCTAGGGAATCAATGGCATCACTGAGTTCCGATTTGGTTGGCTGTATGTCCAGCTCATCCATGACTGGTAGAGGCTGGGCTGCATTGAGGGCAGTCTCAGTGACAGCATTCTCCCTGGAGTACAGTTCTAGGTAGTGCTCAACCCAGCGGTCCATCTGTTTGCGTTGGTCAGTGATTATGTCCCCCGATTTAGATTTGAGGGGGGTGATCTTCTTGATGGTTGGCCCAAGAGCTCTCTTCATGCCATCATACATTCCTCTGATGTTTCCGGTGTCTGAGGCCAGCTGAATATGGCTGCATAGGTGTTGCCAGTAGTCGTTTGCGCAACGCCTAGCTGTTCTTTGTGCAGTACTTCTGGCTGCTTTAAGTGCTGCGGATGTTAAATCGCTGGGGGCTTTCTTGTAGTTCAAAAGTGCAATGCGCTTAGCGGCTATGACAGGTTCCAGCTCTTCATTATGAGATTGAAACCAGTCTGCATTTCTCTTCGCACTTTTGCCGTAGGTGGTCAAAGCTGACTCATAGATGGCGTCTCTGATGTGGGCCCACTTGGTCTCAGCATCCCCTGTGGGAGTGTTTTGAAGGGCTGTTACAAGTGAATTTAGAAATTTTTGTAACAGCTGTGGGTGAGAAATTCACACAGTACTCCAAGTGCGGTCCAACCAAGGTTCTATACAATTGAAGCAAGACTTCACTACTCCTGTACTCAAATCCTCTTGCGATAAAGGCTAACATACCATTAGCCTTCCTAATTGCTTGCTGCACCTGCATGTTAGCTTTCAGCAACTTATTGACAAGGACACCCAGGTCCCTTTGTACATCTACACTTTCTAATATCTTACCATTTAAGAAATACTCTGCATATCTATTCCTCCTACCAAAGTGGATAACTTCACATTTTTCCACATTACATTCCATCTGCCATGTTCCTGCCCACTCACTAAGTTCCCTTGAAGCCTATTGTGAACAGCTGGGGCCCAAGCACTGATCCCTGTGGTATCCCAGTAGTCACAGCCTGCCAATGCGAGAATGACCCATTTATTCCTACTCTCTGCTTTCTGCCTGTTAACCAATCCTTGATCCATGCTAGTCTATTACCTCCTATCCCATGTGCTTTAATTTTGCTAACCAACCTCCTGTGTGGGACATTATCAAAAGCCTTCTGAAAATCCAAGTATATCCCTTTATCAATTCTGTTAGTAACATCCTCAGAAAACTCCAACAGGTTCATCAAACATGATTTCTCATTCATAAATCCATGATTACTATGCCTAATCAGATCATTATTATCCAACTGTCCATTTATCACATCCTTTAGAATAGATTCCAGCATTTTCCCAATGACTGATATAAGGATAACAGGTCTGTAATTCCCTGTTTTCTCTCTCCCTCCCTCCTTAAATAGTGGGGTGACATTTGTGACCTTTCAATCTGCAGGAACCGCTCCAGAATCTATGGAATTTTGGAAGATTATCACCAATGCATCCATTATTCCATAGCTACCTCTTTCAACACTCTGGGATGTAGAATATCAGGTCCTGGGGACTTATCAACCTTCAGCCCCATTAATTTCTCCAATACAACCTTCTTAATAATTTCCTTCAATTCCTTATTCCCCCTAATCCCTTGGATCTCTAATTCTGGGAGATTTCTTGCATCTTCCTCAGTGAAGATAGGCACAAACTAATCATTTAGCTTCTCTGTCATTTCTCTATTCCCCATTATAGATTCTCCTGACTCTGCCTGTAATGGACCCACATTTGTCTTAGCTAAATATTTCCTTTTTACATACCTGTAGAAGCTTTTACGGTCCGTTTTTTTATGTTTTGATAGCTTACATTCATATTCCACTCTCCCTTTCTTTATCAGTTTGAAGATGATCCTCAGCGTATCCTCTATTTCCTCCCTTTTATTACAATGTCTGCATCAACCCTCTCCTTTGTGAAGACAAAGACAAAAAACTCATTAAGAATCCTGATTCTGAATCCATGCATAAGTTCCCTTGTACATCTCTGATAGGCCCTACCCTTTCCTTGGTTATCCTCTTGCTCTTAATATACTGGTAAAACATCTTTGGGCTTTTCTTGATTTTTTTTTTAACCTGCCAATGATTTTTCATGTCCTCTCTTTGCTTTTCCAATTTCCCTTTTTACTTCACCCCTGCACTTTCTATACTCCTCGAGGCTTTCTAAAGTATTAAGTTTTTGGTGATCATCATAATCTTTCTTTTTCTGCTTTAACTTACCCTGTATGCTTCTAGATAACCAGGGGGCTCTAGATTTGGCCATATCACCCTTTATCTTTGTCGTGACATGCCTACATTGTGCCTGTTGAATCTCACTTTTGAATGCCTCCCACTGGTTTGCCACTGATTTTCCTTCAAGTAGCTGTAATCAGTCCACTTTCCCCAGATCACCTCTCAGTTTCATAAAATTTGCCTTCCCCCAATTTATAACTTTTACTCCTGTTTTATCTTTGTCCTTTTCCATGATTATGCTAAAACTAACTGTATTATGGTCACAATAATACAGTTGGCATGCATGAAAGCAAGCTCAGCTTTCATGACAGAAGTCTGAGTTTCTACGACCCAAGCATTGGGTGGCTTCTCTTTGTGCTGCAAAGGAAGCTGCGACATTAGCCATCATGGTTGAGTCCACAGTGTATGAATGGAGTTAGCTACCACTTCCATTCCGGAAAGGATGGGCTTCAAGTTCTGGGCAAAGCCCGACACCAAGTTGATGCCAGTCTCCTCCATGTTTATTGCATGCCAGCTTTTAGCCAGCCACTAAAGGGTGGTATGGCCAAATCTAGAGCCCCCTGGTTATCTAGAAGCATACAGGGTAAGTTAAAGCAGATAGGCAGGCCTATCAATGCATCAAGCATTTCATTGTACATACCCATCAGTCTACCTTTGTAGGGTGCTCTCAGGCGAGCTGGCACCTGCACTACCCTCGTCCCTTGCCCTGGCTGCAAGACACTCGTTCCCGATGTCTCACCATCTGCTGTTCCTACCTCAAAAACTATCCTTTAAAGCGCGCGCAGGGTCAGTATCTGAGCTGGGAGCGATAACTGTCAGCAAGTGACAGTGTTGCTTCTTCATCCTGTCTTCCTGCTTTTCCACCTCTAGTTTTTCCACCACTGCCTGGCCAGGTGGCAGATCTTGACTATCTCAAAGGAAAAAGGTACAAGGTGAGGGGAAGAGGGCAAAAGCAAAAGGTAACATTCGCGCCACACAAGTGCCAGGCAATGACCATCTCCAACAAGAGAGAATCTAACCATCTCCCCTTGATATTCAATAGCATTACCATCGCTGAATCCCCCACTATCAACATCCGAGGGGTTACCATTGACCAGAAACTGAACTGGAGTATCCATATAAATACCGTGGCTACAAGAGCAGGTCAGAGGCTAGGAATCCTGTGGCAAGTAACTCACCTCCTGACTCCCCAAAGCCTGTCCACCATCTACAAGGCGCAAGGCAGGAATGTGATGGAATACTCTCCACTTGCCTGGATGGGTGCAGCTCCAACAACACTCAAGGAGCTCGACACCGGGAACTGGAAAATCCTGCCCTAAATAACAAAAGGCTTGGTGGTGCAGGGCCAAAGGGAGTGATAATGGCAAGTTAAAAAAATGTTTCTAGAGGAGGTGTGAATGGCAGAAGGATGAACAGCCAGTGCCTGAAAGCAATGACAAAGAAAAATAAGATAGTAAACCCAAAACCAGCAAAGAAAAAGGAAACAAAATGGGGGCAGAGGTTCCAATCTGAAATTGTTGAACTCAAAGTTGTGTCCGTGAGACTATAAGGTGCCTGACAGAATAATGAGGTGCTGTTCCTCAAGCCCACGTTGAGCTTCATTGGAGCATGGCACGAGGCCAAGGGCAGGGAGGTTAGCGTGACAGCAAGCTTGAAAATTAAAATGACAGCGACCGGAAGCTCGGGGTCATGTTTGCAGGTTGAATGGAGGTGACTTACAAAGCGGTGACCCAGTCTGTATTTGGTCTCCCTAATCTAAAGCAGACAGCATTGTGAGCAGCGAAAACAGTACATTAAATTGAACGAAGGGCACGTAAATCACTGTTTTGCCTGGAAGGAGTGTTTTGGGGCCTTAGATGGTGAGGAGAAAGGAAGTAAAAGGGCAAGTGTTGCATCTCTTGTGCTTGCATGGTGGTGTAGGAAGGGGAGGAAATGATGAGGATGAATGAGTGGACCAGGGTATCACGGAGGAAACAGTCCCTTGAGAATGCTGAAAAGGGAGGGGAAGGCGTGTTTAGTGGTGGTATCATGCTGAATGTGGTGGAAATGATTGAAGATGATCCACTGAATACAGAGGCTGCAGAGGACAAGGGGAACCCTATCATGGTTCTGGGAGGGAGGAGAAGACGGGTGAAAGCAGAAATTCATGAAATGAGATGGACATGGTCGAGGCCCCTGACAACCTCAGTAGGGAGTCCTCGGTTGAGGAAAAAGGAAGACATATCAGAAGTGCTGGTATAAAATATTACATCATCAGAACTGATGTGATGGACACAGAAATAGCATAAGCAGCATGCAATAGACAGAGCTAAGCAATCCCATAGCCAATGGATTAGATCTAAGCTCTGCAGTCCTGCCACATCCAGCCGTGAATGGTGGTGGACAATTAAACAACTAACTGGAGGGGGTGGCTCCACAAATATCCCCATCCTCAATAATGGGGGAGCCCAGCACATCAGTGCGAAAGATAAGGCAGAAGCATTTGCAACAATCTTCAGCCAGAAGTGCCGAGTTGATGATCCATCTTGGCCCCCTCCTGAAGTCCCCAGCATCACAAATGTCAGCCTTCAGCCAATTCGATTCACTCCGCGTGATATCAAGAAACGACTGAAGGCACTGGATACTGCAAAAGCTATGGGTCCTGACAATATTCCAGCAATAGTACTGAAGACGTGTGCTCCAGAACTAGCCGCACCCCTAACCAAGCTGTTCCAGTATAGCTACAACACTGGCATCTACCCGGCAATGTGGAAAATTGCCCAGGTCTGTCCTGTGCACAAAAAGCAGGACAAGTCCAACCCGGCCAACTATCGCCCATCAGTCTACTCAATCATCAGCAAAGTGATGGAAGGTGTCATCAACAGTGCCATCAAGTGGCACTTGCTTAGCAATAACCTGCTCAGTGATACCCAGTTTGGGTTCCAAAAGGGCCACTCAGCATCTGACCTCATTACAGCCTTGGTTCAAAGATGGACAAAAGAGCTGAACTCAAGAGGTGAGGTGAGAGTTTCTGCCCTTGACATCAAGGCAGCATTTGACGAGTATGGCATCAAGGAGCCCTAGCAAAACTGGAGTCAATGGGAATAAGGGGGAAAACTCTCTGCTGGTTAGAGTCATTCCTAGCGCAAAGGAAGATGGCTGTGGTTGTTGGAGGTCAACCATCTGAGCTCCAGGACATCACTGCAGGAGTTCCTTCAGGGTAGTTTCCTAGGCCCAACCATCTTCAGCTGCTTCATCAATGACCTTCCTTCAACCATGAGGTCAGAAGTGGGGATGTTCGCTGATGATTGCACAATGTTCAGCACCATTTGCAACTCCTCAAATACTGAAGCAGTCTGTGTAGAAATGCAGCAAGAGCTGGACAATATCCAGGCTTGGGCTGATAAGTAGCAAGTAACATTTGCGCCACACAAGTGCCAGGCAATGACCATCTCCAACAAGAGAGAATCTAACCATCTCCCCTTGACATTCAATGGCATTACCATTGCTGAATCCCCCACTATCAACATCCTAGGGGCTACCATTGACCAGAAACTGAACTGGAGTGGCCATATAAATACCATGGCTACAAGAGCAGGTCAGAGGCTAGGAATCCTGCGGAGAGTAACTCACCTCCTGCCTCTCCAAAGCCTGTCCACCATCTACAAGGCACAAGTCAGGAGTGTGATGGAATACTCTCCACTTGTCTGGATGGGTGCAGCTCCAACAACACTCAAGAAGCTCAACACCATCCAGGACAAAGCAGCCCGCTTGATTGGCACACCATCCACAAACATTCACTCCTTGCACCACCAACGCACAGTGGCAGCAGTGTGTACCATCTACAAGATGCACTGCAGCAATGCACCGAGGCTCCTTCGACAGCACCTTCCAAACCCGCGACCTCTACCACCTCGAAGGACAAGAGCAGCAAATGCATGGGAACATCACCACCTGCAAGTTCCCGTCCAAGACACACACCATCCTGACTTGGAACTATATCGCCTTTCCTTCACTGTCGCTGGGTCAAAATCCTGGAACTCCCTTCCTAACCGCACTGTGGGTGTACCTGCCCCACATGGGCTGCAGCGGTTCAAGAAGGCAGCTCATCCCCACCTTCTCAAGGGCAATTAGGGATGGGCAATAAATGCTGGCATAGCCAGTGACGTCTACATCCCATGAATGAATAAAAAAAAGGAAAACTAGGAGAATGGAATGGAGTCCTTAGAGGAAGCAGGTTGTGAGGAAGTGTAGTCGAGGTAGCTGTGGGAATTGGTGGGCTAATAGTGACCATTCATTGATAGCATATCCCCAGAAACGGAGACGGAGAAGTCAAGGAAAGGACGGGAAGAGTCGGAGATGGACCATGTGAAGGTGACAGCAGGGTGGAAACTGGAAGCAAATTTGATGAAATTTTCCAGTTCAGAGCAAGAGCAGGAGCATCTCATTATTCAGTAAGGCACCTTATTGCCTGACAGAAATGGCACTCTTCAATGTGACAAAATATAGGTATAATAGGAATAATTAGGAAAGAATATAGATAATTAGGTAGAATTCAGATATAATTAATACGTTACACTTTAGGAATAAAGATTCATTTAATACAATTAAAGATTCAATAAACTGTCAGTTTGCAAAATTCCCTGGTTTCCCTTTTAAAAGCAGGGGTAAAAATTCATGATTCACTTTCAGTTAAAAATCCATCCCAACATCTCTGCTATATTGGAATGTGTAACAAAAAAGAGTTTACCTTTTGGTTAAACAGGCATCGAAGAAATATAATGATGTCCACATGCACCTTTGATAAATTAATGGAATTGAGACACACTGTACATGGCACACACTGATCCCTATAATCCTGATGAGCTGCCTTTTTAACATAATGATATAAAGCATAGCTAGGTCATCGTAAGAAGGTGGTACAGGATAGTACAAGAGAACCATTATCTGAATGATCAACCACAACATGGAACATCACCTTTAAGAAACAAATGTTATGTGACCCTGATGTAACCCAAAAGAAAAAAAAAACAGAGGTTACTGAAGTGATCTTTGTTAATAAAAATCTTTGAAGAATAAAACACATTTATGAAATTAAGTAACCAATAAACCAAAGTCATAGTGTTACTATAAAACACAACAAACATTTTGACCAGATAAAAGCTCACAACTTTATGATAAGAGAATTCTCAACAATTAAATAATTAAGAATAATAGTGAATGATACGACCTTATACAGATAATGAAAGAGGGAGGAACATTCACAAAGAGGTGACACCCACATTTGCAAGAGATGACCTAATCAGATTAGAAACAGTATGAACATAAAAACATTACAGTCAAAAAATTAAAAGTATTGAATTCCTCAACAATGCTTCTCAACTCATGGTAAAGGAAGCTAATAGCATGACAAGATAATTGTCCCTTGTCAGGCAGGAGGCTTACTCAGGGACTTTAAGGGAACAGTTTACTTAGAATTTTGATGGATATTTTAAAGATATTTTGCTGTAACATTGTCAAGGTTGATTTTTTTGGATTATATTTAAGAAATAAGATTATATTTTCCATCTTTTAGTAATCTTTAATGTTGCACACACAAACATATGAATTAGGAGAAGGAGTAGGTCACTCGGTCCTTCAAGCCTGCTCCGCCATTCAATAAGATCATGGCTGATCTGACTGTAACCTCGACTCCACATTCCTGCCTACCACCAATAACCTTGATTTACTTAGCCACTTAAAGTGTATTGTATGCTCAATTCTTTCATAAATTTGTAAATAAGTTAGTAAATTGTCTCATGCAGTACTCTATATGCAATTGCTGGAACCCCTCTCTGTATTTCTTTAAGTGGGAGATACATATAGAAGACAGCATCCCGGATCCTTATAATTTCCGGGATATTTATGAACTAGCTAATGCTTATTTTTAAAAATAGGCTATCCGAAAGATGGTAATAATCTCTGCTGATTTCTTTCTTTGAGGGAGAGCTACTTCAGTTCTTCAGACCCAAATAAGTGTCTGTGGGATCTGCCTGGTATAAACTTAAATGAGAGAGAGTAGCAAAGGAATGCTCCGGATTTGGTTTAGCTACTGTAAAGGGTTAAGGTCATAAATCACTTCAGGGGCCTGAGTAAGACTAGAAAAAGGAATCTTCTACATATCCCACAAAAAGACAGGCATAGCTAGGACCTATTCAGGTTCCCATTGCAACAGCTTTTATTTGGATGAAGTGAGTAGTGTTAAAGGAGACGTTGTTCAATGTGAGAACAAGTTCAGTCAGTTGGAGGAGAGTGATTGTGGATGGAGACTGGTTGGGCCTCCACTCCAGGAAGAAATGGAGAGCCCTTAAACCATCCTGGTGGGGGATGGAGGTGTAGAGAGGTTGGATGTCCATGGTCAAAAGAAGACGGTTAGGATCAGGAAACTGGAAACTGTTAAAGTGATGGAGAGCCACAGATCTAGACGCGAAGAGACTGGACAAGCAGTGACAAAATAGGGTTGAGATAGGAAAACATTAGGTCAGTGAGGCAGGAACGGGCTGAAATGATAAATCTACCAGGGCAGTCCTGTTTATGGATTTTGGGAAGGAGGTAGAAGCAGGCTGTACGTGGTTGGGGGTCTATGGGTTTGGAGGATGTGGAGGAAAGATCTCCAGAAGAGATGAAGTCAGTGACAGTCCTGGAGATGATGGCTCGATGTTTGGTGGTAGGGTCATGGAGGTAGGAGGAAGTGACGCAGTTTTGGCATTCAGCCTCTTCCAAGTAGAAGTCAGTTTTCCAAACAACAATAGCACCACCTTTGTCTGTAGGTTTGATGACAATATAGTAGATATTGGTCAACAGCCTATACCCAGAAATAGAGATACAGATGTTGAGGAAGAGAAGGGAAGAGTCAGAGATGGAGCATGTGAAGGTGATGGAAGGGTAGAAATGTCATTGAAATTGTCCAGTTTGGGCAAGGGCAGGAACTGGCACAGACACAATTCTCAGTGTACTGGTGAGGTGAGAGAGGGAACTTGAGTAGACTGGAGCAAAGAATGCTCAAAATGGCAGGCATAACTAGAACCCATATGGGTTCCCTTTTATTTGGTGGAAATGAATGGAGTCAAAGGAGAAGTTGTTCAATGTAAGAACAAGTTCAGCCAAGTAGACAAGGAGGGGATAGTGATCATTGTATCATAAGGTATAGGCTGACTATGGAAAAGAACAAATCCAGGGTAAGAATAATGAACTGGGGGAAGACCAACTTGAATGGGTTAAGAATGGAGCTGGGGCAAATAAATTGGAGTCAAAAGCTGGCAGGAAAACCAGTAGATGAACAATTGGCTACCTTCAAAGAAGAGATAGTTCAGGCACAGTCAAGGTATATTCCTTCCAAGGGGAAAAGTAGAGCAAACAAATCCAGAGCTCCCTGGATGATAAATGAGGTAGAGATCAAGTTAAAGAAGAAAAGGTGTGCTTATGACAGATGCCAGTTAGAAAATACTACTGAGAACCAGGTTGAATATAGAAGGTCCAGAGGGGAAGTGAAAAAGCAAATAAGCGAAGCAAAGAGAGCATGAAAAGAGGCTGGCAGCTAGCATTAAAGGAAATCCCAATGTTTTCTATAGGCATATAAATAGTAAAAGGATGGTAAAAGGAGGAGTGGGGCCAATTAGGGGATTTACACATGGAGGCAGAGGGCATAGCTGAGGTAAATCTAGAACTGGGGATCACTGTTTAAAAATAAGGGGTCGCCCATTTAAGACAGAGATGAGGAGAAACTTTTCTCTCAGAGAGTCGCGAGTTTTTTGAATTCTCTTCCTCAAAAGGCACTGGAAGCAGAGTCTTTGAATATTTTTAAGGCAGAAGTAGATAGATTCTTGATAAGCAAGGGGATGGAAGGTTATCAGGGGTAGGTGGGAAATGTGCAGTAATCAGTTCAGCTGTGAACTTATTGAACGGCAGAGCAGGTTCGAAGGGCCAAGTGGTCTACTCCTGATCCTAATTAGTATGTTCGTATGTTTGCATTAAATGAATACTTTGCATCTGTCTTTACCAAGGAAGAAGATGCAACCAAGGCAATGTTAAAAGAGGAGGTAAGTCAGACACTAGAGGGATTTAAAATTGATAAAGTTGAAGTATTAGATAGGCTGTCTGTACTTAAAGTGGATAAAGCACCAGGGCCAAATGAGATGCATCCAAGGATACTGAGGGAAGTGAGGGTGGAAATCGTAGAGGCACTGGCCATAATTTTTCAGTCTTCCTTAGACTCGGGGGTGGTGCCAGAAGACTGAAAATTTGCAAACATTACACCCTTGTCCAAAAAAGACAAGATCAGCAACTACAGGCCAATCAGTTTAACTTCAGTGGTGGGAAAACTTCTAGAAAAAATAATTTGGGACAAAATCAATGGTCACAGGGACAAATGCGAGTTAATTAAGGAAAGCCAGCATGGATTTCTTGAGGGAAAATCATGTTTAACTACATGTGGGAGTTTTTGAGGAGGTAACAGAGAGGGTTGATGAGGGCAATGCTGTTGATGTGGTGTACATGGAATTTCAAAAGGCATTTGACACAGTGCCATACAACAGACCTGTGAGCAAATTTGTACCTCATGGAATAAAAGGGACAGTAGCAACATGGATACAAAATTGGCTGACTGACAGGAAACAAAGAGTAGTGGTTAATGGATGTTTTTCGGGATGGAGGAAGGTTTGTAGTGGAGTTCCCCAGGGATCAGTGTTGGGACCCTTGCTTTTCCTGATATATATTAATGACCTAGACCTTGGTGTACAGGGCACAATTTCAAAGTTTGCAGATGATATGAAACATGGAAGCATTGTGAACTGTGAGGAGGATAGTGTAGAACTTCAAAAGGGCATAGGCAAGTTAGTGGAATAGGCAGACAGGTGGCAGATGAAGTTCAATGCAGAGAAATGTGAAGTGATTCATTTTGGTAGGAAGAACATGGAGAGACAGTATAGAATAAAGGGCACAATTCTAAAGAAGATGCAGGAGCAGGTGTATATGTGCATAAGTCATTGAAGGTGGCAGGTGAAGGTTGAGAGAGCGGTTAATAAAGTATACAGTATCCTGGGCTTTATTAATAGGTGCATCGAGTACAAAAGCAAGGAAGTTATGTTGAACTTGTATAAGACACTAGTTCAGCCTCAGTTGGAGTATTGCGTCCAATTCTGGGCACCGCACTTGAGGAAAGATTTGAGAGCATTGGAGAGAGTACAGAAAAGATTCATGAGAATGGTTCAAGAGATGAGGAATTTCAATTATTAAGATAGATTGGAGAAGTTAGGACCGTTTTCCTTGGAGAAGAGAAGGCTGAGAGGTGATTTGATAGAGGTATTCAAAATCATGAGGGGTCTGGACAGAGTAGATAGAGAGAAACTGTTCCCACTCGTGAAAGGATCGAGAATGAGAGGGCACAGATTTAAAGTATTTGGTAATGGAAGCAAAGTGACATGAGGAAAAACTTTTTCACGCAGCGAGTGGTTCAGGTCTGGAATGCGCTGCCTGAGAACATGGTGGAGGCAGGTTCAATTGAAGTAATCAAAAGGGAATTAGACAGTTATATGAAAAGGGAGAATGTGCAGTGTTATGAGGAGAAGGCAGGGGAATGGAACTGAGGGAATTGCTCTTTCAGAGAGCCGGTGCGGATATGATGGGCCAAATGGCCTCCTTCTGTACTATAACGATTCTGTGAATTCTGTAGAGGGTGGTGCAGACGTGAGCATAATTATAAAGAGACATTGATAGATTAAGTGAACAGAAAAAACTGCCGCAGATGGATTTCAATGCAGATGGGTGTGAGATCATCCATTTTGGACCATAAAAGGGTAGCTACACTATTTTTCTAATGATGAAAATGATGGGCCAAATGGCCTCCTTCTGTGTGGTAGGATTTTGTGATTCCATGATTCTATGAAGATCTAGGAACATTGAAGATCCAAAGAGATTTAGGGCCCACTAAAATATACAATAGATAATCTAAAATGCTGATGGAATGTTAGCCTTTAGAACTAGAGGGACAAAATAGTGAAGAGAGGAAGTTTTGCTACAGCTGTATATAGCCCTGGTTCGACCACATCTGGAATACTGTGTACTGTTCTGGACAGTGCATTTTAGCAAGGATATATTGGACTTGAAAGGAGTGCAGCACCTATTCACCAAAATGTTGCCAGAGCCCCAAGGGTTTGATTATGAGGAGAGATTACATAAACTCAGCTTGTATTCCCGAGAGTATGGAAGGTTAAATCGTGATTATATTGAAGATTTTAGGGTTTTGAAAAGAATTGATAAGGTAGATGAAAATTTTTTCTGCTTATGCAGCAGGCTAGAACAAATGGACACAACCTTAAAATTAGAGCCAGGCCATTCATGAGATGTTGGGAAACATTTATTCACACAACTGGTAGAGAAGTGTGTAACAGTCACTCAGAAAAAAAACAGTAGATACTAGCTCAACTAATATTTTTAAATCTGAGATGATAGATTTTGCTAGTCGAGGATATGAAGGGTTATGGAGCCAAGGTGTGCGGACAGAGTTAAGATTCATATCAGCCATGATTTCATTGAATGTGGAACAGGCTCGAGGAGCTGAATGACCTATTCCTGTTCCTATGTATCTCAGAATTTCATTGCATAATTCCACCGCTTCCTTTTTTACCTCACTGGTCTGCCAGAGCAATGTTATCTTCATTTTCCATGGATATGCTAGACTAGCTTCCATGTAGCTTCAAGTAGTTTCCAATTTGCCATGGATTCATTGCTGCTGTACAGTCAAGAGACAAATTGGTAACAAATTGGACCAAGTCTCCTGATATGTTAGGAGGTCTGTCGTTAAATTTGTCCTGAGCACCATTAATAGCAGTTCAAGGCCATGCATTTATTCTTCTCCTGCACTAAGATTTGTTTACATTTAAAGGGAACCTAAATGCCGTATTTTGACTTGTTCTTTACCCATCAGCGTGTCAGAGGACAGAACGTCTTAGAACTAGTTGGGGTTCGCTTTCCTAGCCATGACTAATCATAGAATATATAAACTATATATGTCAGCCTCAGAAAAGAGGTTTCTCTTATCCATGCATCAAAATGGAGCTGCTCCACAGAGCCGTGGAAACTCGATTGCTAGTTATTACCAATGCTCAATTAACTGTCATATTTAGTATACCACTGAGTTCCACACACTACTCAATATCATTCAGAGACATTAAATATGGGGCATATGTAAGGTTGCCAACTGTCCAAAATAGTCCTGGAGCTTCCAGGAATTAAAAATTGACCTACTGGGCAACTCTGGAGAAAAATCTAAGCTGATTTAAAATGAAGGGTTTTTTCCCATTTACTTTGAATACTTTTGTTTATTAATTATTTAAAAATATTGGCAATGGGGAAAAAGGCTATTTGACTAAAAGAACTGTCAAGAATCATCCATTCAGGTAACAAAGGTCCAATCTTATCTAGGAGTTGATCTGGGTACGGGTGGTTCAATATTGCATTGGAAACCCAGAAGTATGTTAAACGCATCTGTCCATGGCTTTTTCATGCAGCTACTCCATTATCCTTGAGTAAGACCATTTTACGGTTTTACACATGTGAATTTGCTCTGAAAAGAGCAGTTGTTTCCTTGAAAAAGAAGTTCTTAGAAGAACTGACAGGCCTTGACATTTCAGGCAGCATACTCTGCCCGTTGTCCATTATCATTTTCCTGTCCAATCAGCGTCAGCGGGTGTGATGAAAGCACTCTGAACTGCAGTATTTAAAGGAGCAATGCAAAGATGTACTTTGGAAGTAAAAACAAGAAATGCTGGAACCACTCAGCAGGTCTGGCAGCATCTGTGGAAAGAGAAGCAGAGTTAACGTTTCGGTTCCAAAGAAGGGTCACTGACCCGAAACGTTAAATCTGCTTCTCTTTCCACAGATGCTGCTGAGTGGTTCCAGCATTTCTTATTTTTATTTCAGATTTCCAGCATCTGCAGTATTTTGCTTGTACTTTGGAAGTGTTGGAGTTCAAGAGAAGTAAGGAGGAAGCTGATGAATAGGCGTGAGACGCATAGAGGCTGCACCCTGTTTCAATGATGCCTCCCTCAGCAACATCATGCAAAAACACAACAATTTCAGGTTCCATGTGTGTGCTGACAACATGCAGCTCTATCCCAACACTACCATTCTTGACCCATCTCTGATTTGTCAAACTACTTGTCTGACATCCAGTATTGGATAAGGAACAATTTCCTCCAAATAAATATTGGGAAGACCACACACAGATTGTCTTTGATCCCGACCACAAACTCCGTTCCCTGACCACCAGTCCATCACTCTCCCTGGCAACTGTTTGTAGCTGAGACACACTATTTGCAATCTTGATGTTTTGTTTGACCCTGAGATGACCATCTGACCACATATCCATTCCAAGACAGCCTACCTCCACCTCTGTAACAGTGCCCAACTCTGACCCTGCCTCAGTTCATCTGCTGCTGAAACCCCTCATCCAGGTCTTGCTAGCTCTAGGCTTGCCTATTCCAATGCTATCCAGGTTGGACTCCCTTCTTCCACCCAATATAAACTTCCAAAACTCTGGTTCTTGTATCTTAACTCGTACCATTATCCCTGTGCCTGCTGACCTACACTGGCTCCTGGTCAGACAATGCCTCAATCTTAACATCCTCATTCTTGTTTTCAAATCCCTCCATGGCCTCTCCCCTCCCTTTCTCTTTAATCTCCTCCAGCCCTACAAGCCTTCAAGGTGGCTGTGCTCCTCCAATTCTGGCCTGTTTCACATCCCAACTTTTAATCTCTCTATCATTGGTGACCGTCAGTGCCTTCAACTAACTTTGCTCTAAGTTCTGGAATTCCCTCCCTTAACCTCTCTGCCTTTCTACCACTCTTCTAGTAAGAAACTCCTTAAAACCTACATCGTTGACCAAGCTTTTGGTCACCTGCCCTCATAGCTCCTTCTGTGGTTCAGAGTCAATGGGCAGAAATTTTCCCTTGGCGGACGGGAGCCATCCACCAACCGAAAAGTCGGTGGCGATCCCGCCCCCACCGAGCCTGGGGATCCAGTCCGGATTTTACGCTCCCCAGGCCTTTAATTGGGCTTAGATGGGCATTACACCTCATTGAGGCAGGAAGTTCCGCCTAATAGATCTGCTGGCCAGTCAGCGGGCCAGCAGCGCCACCAGGAGCAGTGGCCACTGCTGGGACTGCACCCAGCTTCCGCAAGAAGAGGAAGGATGGCCCCAATTCAAAGGTGTGTTTTTGGGGCCTCACCGAGGGTGATCGGTCAGGCAAGGGAGGGTCGATTGGGGAGACAGGGGGGCATGCTGGGCACTGGGAGTGGCTGGGGCATCGGGAGTGACCCTCCGTCAGGCACAGGGTGCCTGACCAGGTGGGCCACCCCAGGCCGTCAGAAAGGCAGAGGCCCTTAAGTGGCCTTTAATTGGCCACTTTAGGGCCTTGATTGGCCTGGGGTGGGCTGGCCAGCTGGTTTCCACTGCCGCCGCCACTCATAAAATGACGGTAGAGGCAGGAGTGGGTCGGCAATGGTCCCCCGAGCCTCCCACTCCATTTTACACACCCCCCCAGCCCCCAACCTCCCCCGCCCCCCACCGCCATCCCGCTCTTTGGGGGTGGGGGGGATTAAAATTCCGGCCAACATTTTTATTGATAACGCTCTTGTTAAGTGGCTTAGGACATTTTGCTATATTAAAGGCACTATATAAATGCATGTTGTTATTATTGGTTGTTGTTAGAAGCTGTGATGAATCGGAGAGCGCACCTATTCCCTAGCAATGGGAGGAAGAAACCTGCAGCAGAGACCAAGAAGTTGCATTTGGAGGTTGCCAAGGAGGTTAGTAGGAGGAGTGTAGTGCCACGCTCCTGGATGTAGTGCAGGAAGAGTTTAATGACCTAATCAGGTCAAGAAAGATGAGTACAGTGTCACATTGGCATACCTCCTGCTGTGCGAATTACCCTACCTGCTCAGTCTGCCTTCTCAAGACTATTCCGTCATATCACTCCTCGTAGCCACTTATCTTGGAGATGCACCCATCCATCTGTTTGTTCACTTCCTACATCCCTATCTATCCATCCGATACTTCCTTATGCATCCTTATGTGATGTTTCTCCCTGATACTCATCCTTACCAAATGCTACCCACCCATCAGATGAGCACATGCCATTACAATCACTCATTGGTCAGTTCATTCCCTCCTTGCAAGAAAAGAAAGCACAGAACACTAGCTAGAGCCAGAGCACCGGAGGTGTCCCTCCAGCCACCACATAAATCACAAGTGGAGAGGAGGAGGAATCTTGGCATTCCTGGTCGTCGGAGAGGAGAGCTGAGGAACTCCCAGCTGTGTGAGGACACAAATATCAGACAGCAGCATGTTTTCTGGCACTCAGTCTTAATGTTAACAGCGAGTGAAATATGATCATGCCAGTACTCATTCATGTCTTTTACTTCCCACAGGGTCTTCACGCATGTAGCAGTTGATAGAGGTGGTGGACAAGGATTCCTCAGAGGAACTCAATCATTCTGAGGGTGTACCATCACGTACTCATGTAGATAATGCACCAGCTCAGATATTCACACTTTGGTGAGACGAATAACCAGATAGTTGGGTTTTCACACTTCATGGGCTGGATTTTAAGGAGCTCTCAACGTTGGGATCTGTGGCAGGGGTGTCCTGAAGATGGCCCCAGATGAGGCCTGCCATGGACCACGACACCGGCAGGGCCTGGCCCAATCCTCCCAACAGCGGATCACTGTGTTGGTCCCCCCCGCCGCTCGGCAATGGGAGCACAATCACCATATGCAAATAAAGTAAATTATGGATTTGCATGTACTTACCATTAATCTTGATATCCCACTGCAATCTTCATCCTAGCGGCCGGCATACCCATGCCTTCGGATCCTCGTCTGGGGAAATACGGCGCAACACTGGTGGGGAGGGAGGAGGAGGTAAGTTTATCAGTGCAGGGTGGGAGGGACGGGGTCAAATTAACATCTTGGGTGTAGGGGATGGTGGGAAGGGTCGAAATTTAGAGTTTGCGCAGTGTGAGCGGGTAAAGTCAGATGGTAAAGGTAAATGTTTTTGCGGGGGGGGGAAGGGCAAATAATTAATTTAATTGCTGTTGGGGGTGGGAGAGGGGCAAAAGCGATGTATTTATTTAATTTCATTATATCTTTCTTTAAATATTTAAATATGCCGGTAGGGCTGACAGCCCTTTAAAAATGGCGTCAGCACCTGCGCACAGGCAGCCGACACCATTGCCGGGGACGAACAGCCCACCCCCTTCACGTGACGGGGCGGCCCGCCACGGCTATTTAAATGAGCCACTGCGCTTATAAAATTCAGCTCCATAAATGAGCAAGAGCAGTTGGTGGAGTTAGGGACAGCAGTGGAGAGACAGCATTGGAAGGCACAGACCTCACTAAGCTCTGCATAGCTGAACAAAGATTCCGTGCTCTGGGGCCTGTTAATGAACATTGAGGAGCAGCAGAGAATGTGCAAAGTACTGACAGGAATTGCAAGCACACTGTCCAGGGTTGCAGAGAGAATGGAACGGTTCACCTCAAGATTGACTTCGTTGATGTCGCAGGGCACTGCGATGATGTCTTCTTGCATGGATTGAGCGGTCAACTGCATGAAACATCAAACTCAGCAATCAGGCGAGTCCATACAGGCCTTCAGCAAGGGCTTGCAGTCTCTGGATGCCTCCTTAAATAGGATGACTGATACGTTAGCCTTGGCCTTACAGGGCTGCACCAATCTGCAGAAATGTGCTCTCCAGGACAGTACTAGCAGTGAAGTTCCATTCGGCCATGAAATGCAGAATGGCAAAAGATGGCATGGAAGGGGAAATTCAGCTCAAAGTGCTTTCACTTTACACACCTTGCCCACGCACAATGAATCAGTACCCAACATGCTGTCTTGTCTCCCCATGTTATCAAATGCCTTCTGGAAGTCCATATAACTAACATCCATAGACATTCCACTGTCCACTTCTTAAAAAGCTCTGTCAAGTTTACCAGACCCTTAAGAAATCCATGTTGCTATCTCTGATCAGCTGAAAATTTTCAAGGTGTTCAGTAACTCTACCTTGAATATGCGTGGAAGCAGAAGATGTGGGCAGAGTTCTTAATGAGTTTTTTGTCTCCGTCTTCATAAAGGAGAGGGTTGATGCAGACATTGTAGTTAAAGAGGAGGAGTGTGAAATATTAGATACGATAAGGATAATGAGAGAGGAAGTACTAGAGGGTCTGACATCCTTGAAAGTGGATAAATCGTCAGGGCCGGATGGATTGCCTCCCAGCTTGTTAAAGGAAGTCAGGGAGGAAATAGCGGATGCACTGAGGATCATCTTCAAATCCTCACTGGATACGGGCGAGGTACCAGAGGCTTGGAGGTCAGCAAACGGTGTACCAGTATTTAAAAAGGGTGCGAGGGATAGGACAAATGATCATAGTCTGACCTCAGTGGTGGGTAAATTATTAGAATCAATTCTGAGAGACAGGTTAAACTGCCACTTAGAAATATACGGATTAATCAGGGATAGTCAGCATGGATTTGTTAAGCGAAGGTCATGTCTTGCTAACTTGATTGAGTTTTTTGAGGAAATACAAGGAGGATTGATGAGGGTAGTGCAGTGGATGTAGTCGACATGGATTTTAGTAAGGCATTTGACAAGGTACCACATAGCAGACTGGTCAGAAAAATGAAAGCCCATGGGATACAGGGGAATGTGGCAGGTTGGATCAAAAATTGGCTCAGTGACAGGAAGCAACCGGTAGTCGCTGACAAATGGAATTCAATCTGAAGAAGTGTGAGGTCATGCATTTGGGGAGGGCAAACAAGGCAAGGGAACATACAATAAATGGGAGGATATTGAGAGGCGTAGAGGAAGTGAGAGACCTTGGAGTGCATGTCCACAGGTCCATGAAGGTGGCAGGACAGGTAGATAGAGTGGTGAAGAAGGCATATGGAATTGCTTTCCTTTATTGGCCGAGGTATAGAGTACAAAAGCAGGGATGTAATGCTGGAACTGTATAAAACGTTGGTTATATGGCGAATTGCATACAGTTCTGGTCACCACATTACAGGAAGGACATAATTGCTCTGGAGAGAGTGCAGAGGAGATTTACAAGAATGTTGCCAGGGCTTGAAAGTTGCAGCTATGAGGAAAGATTGGATAGGCTAGGGTTGTTTTCCTTAGAACAGAGGAGGCTGAGGGGTGACTTAATTGAGGTATATAAAATTATGAGGGGCCTAGATAGAATAGACAGGAAGGACCTGTTTCCCCTAGCGGAGAGATCAGTTACCAGGGGACACAGATTTAAGATGATTGGTAGAAGGATTAGAGGGACATGAGGAAAAACTTTTTCACCCAGAGGGTGGTGGGTGTCTGGAATTCACTGCCAGGAATGGTAGTGGAGGAAGAAACCCTGAACTGTTTTAAAAGGTACCTGGACATGCACCTGAAGTACTGTAACCTGCAAGGCTATGGACCAGATGCTGGAAGGTGGGATTAGATCGGACAGCTAGTTTTTTCAGCCAGCACAGACACGATGGGCTGAATGGCCTCCTTCTGTGCTTTAATTTTTCTATGGTTCTGTGGTTCCAATTGTAGATTCCAGTAATTTCCTGACAACAGATGTTATGCTAACTGGTCTATAATTCCCCTGTTTCACTTTCTCAACTTTCTTAAATATTGCAATTTTTAAGAATCAAGAGAATTCTGGATGATTATAATTAGGGTATGTGCAATGTTCTGTCCTGCTTCCCTTAAAATCCTGAGATGGAAATCATCTAGTCCTGGGGATTTATCACTCTTTAGTGCCATTATTTTTTTACTTGGCTTACATTCATTTTGATAAGTCCCTGTCTCTGGTTCAATATTAACTTCCTTGGAATGTCTGGCACGCTGACCTCTGCTCCACTGTAAATACTCACACAAAGGCCGGAATTTTATGGTATCCCCACAGGAGTGGGTTGGTGGCGGGGGGGTCGTAAAATTGAGTAGAAGGCAGGGAGTGCCTTTTCCGACACCTTCCCAACCCGCTGCAATTTTACTAGGGGCTGCGGAGGCGAGCAACGGCCCACCCGCCCCAGGCCAATCAAGGCCCTTAAGTGGCCAATTAACTGCCACTTAAGGGCCTCCTCCCATCACCACTGGTATTTTACCCGCAGCGAGTAGGCACCTAAGGCCCCACAGAAGGCTGACAGGTTCCTTGCGGGCTGGAGAGGTGCCCTCCTGATCGAGCACCCTGTGCCTCACAGAGGGCCCCCTCTGAAGCCTCAACCGCTCTTTATAAAATAAAGTCCCCCTCCCCACCAACCAACCACCCCTTGCCTCACCGGGACCTGGCCAATTGTCCCCAGCGAGGTCCCAAAACTTGCCTCTCTTACAGGGTCAATGTCCATGATCCTGCTGTTGGCTGGGTGCAGTCCCAGCAGTGGCCACTACTCCCGATAGTGCTGCTGGGACCGAGAGCTGCTGACCCGCTGATTGGCCAGCGGCTCTTGGAGGTGAGACATCCTGCTTCAGAGAGGTGGAAGACCTGCCCAAGTCCAATTAAGGACCTGGGGATGGTAAAATCCAGGTGTGGCTCCCCAGGCCCGGCAGAGGCGGGCTCACCTCCGACTTTTTGGTTGGTAGGCAGGGCCTCCTGCCCAACGTAAAATTCCACGAAAGTAATTATTCAGCATGTCCACTATAAGTTTTGAATTTTCATTATTATCCTCCTCATCAAGTTTGTTTTGTTTCCTGTGATGCATCTGTCACCACGGATTCATTGGTCTCAGATGCTGCCATCTCCAATATGGTTGCCATGGCATCCACCACTTCTTTACAAAGTATTTTTCCATTTCCTTATTCTTATTGGCAGTATCACAACTATCAGTTTTCAAGGGGCCCACATTGCTCCTGACCGCCCTCTTTTCCTAATATAATTGTAAACACTTTTTGTGTTGATTTTGATAACGTTTTTGCATACAAGAATACTCTGCATCTCAACTCCATTTACCTGTCTTTGCCCCATTTCTCTTGACCCCCTTAAGCAACAAAAATTTATATTTTCGGGTCTGTGACCTTTTATCAGAACATCCTGAATGACCTGAAACATTAACTTTGCTTCTCTCTCCACAGATGCTACCAGATCTGCTGAGTATTTCCAGCACTTTTTGATTTTATTTCAGATTTCCAGAATCTGCGGTATTTTGCTTTTATACAAAGCCCTTTAAATTCCTTTTGGCAAATGATACTTTGTTCTTCCCACAGTGCTTAAAACACACAGTCTGAGCGGGTGTTTTTCCCTAATCTCTAACTCGTATGCGTGAATTTCTGGAATAAATTCCCCACATGTTTAACAGAACAAAATTCCATATGAATTGAAATTTTGATAAGAAATTCCAACACGAATTTATAACTTCGAATATTTATTTATTTCCATTACTGTTCTCCCATTAACAAGGTCACAATTCCCATTATGGGGAGGCGGTGGCGCAGTGGTATTGTCACTGGACTAGTAACCCAGAGACCCATGGTATTGTACTGGGGACATGGGTTCGAATCCCACCACAGCAGAAGGTAGAATTTGAATTTAATTAATAAATCTGGAATTAAAAGCTAGTCTAATGATGGCCATGAAACCATTGACGATTGTTGTAAAAACCCATCTGGTTCACTAATGTCCTTTAGGGAAGGAAATCTGCTGTCCTTACCTGGTCTGGCCTACATGTGACTCCAGACCCACAGCAATGTGGTTAACTCTTACATGCCCTCTGAAATGGCCTGGCAAGCCACTCAGTTAGGGTAATTAGGGATGGGCAATAAATGCTGGCCTGGCCAGCGACGCCCACATCCCATGAATGAATAACAAAAAAAGAAATCCCCTTTTAACTTAAGACTACAAAATCACAACTTCAGAAAACAAACTTAAAACATACATCCTCCACACAAAACCTTTATACACACACATTCTCTTACTGGAAACTTCCCACTTGCATTCTACATAAACACACCTTAAACTTAATCAACTTAAATCAATTAACATAGCACATGTTTTACAAAGAAACAAAAGAAAATAACTTAAGTTCTGGGTTCTAAGGTCTTTCTTCAAGGTCCCCTTTGAAGCGACTGTAAGAACTCAAGAAAAAGGTGAATTTTCACAGTATAACTTCAAACAAAATTTAAATCTAACAGTAGCTCCACACAGCATGGGAGAGAACCCCCTATATCTCTATCAGAACAATGAAACAAAGAACAAAGAACAAAGGACAAAGAACAGTACAGCACAGGAACAGGACATTCGGCCCTCCAAGCCTGCGCCGATCTTGATGCCTGCCTAAACTAACACCTTCTGCACTTCCGGGGCCCATATCCCTCTATTCCCTTCCTATTCATGTATTTGTCAAGATGTCTCTTAAACGTCGCTATCGTATTTGCTTCCACCACCTCCCCTGGCAGCAGGTTCCAGGCACTCACCACCCTCTGTGTAAAAAACTTGCCTCGCACATCCCCTCTAAACTTTGCCCCTCGCACCTTAAACCTATGTCCCCTAGTAACTGACTCTTCCACCCTGGGAAAAAGCTTCTGACTATCCACTCTGTCCATGCCGCTCATAACTTTGTAAACCTCTATCATGTTGTCCCTCCACCTCCGTCGTTCCAGTGAAAACAATCTGAGTTTTTCCAACCTCTCCTCATAGCTAATGCCCTCCAGACCAGGCAACATCCTGGTAAACCTCCTCTTTACCCACTCCAAAGCCTCCACATCCTTCTGGTAGTGTGGCGACCAGAATTGCACGCAATATTCTAAGTGTGGCCTAACTAAAGTTCTGTACAGCTGCAACATGACTTGCCAATTTTTATACTCTATGCCCCGACCGATGAAGGCAAGCATGCCGTATGCCTTCTTGACTACTCCACCTGCGTTGCCACTTTCAGTGACCTGTGGACCTGTACGCCCAGATCTCTCTGCCTGTCAATTCTCCTAAGGGTTCTGCCATTTACTGTATTCCTCCCACCTGCATTAGACCTTCCAAAATGCATTGCCTCACATTTGTCCGGATTGAACGCCATCTGCCATTTCTCCGCCCAAGTCTCCAATCGATCTATATCCTGCTGTATCCTCTGACAATCCTCATCATTATCCGTAACTCCACCAACCTTTGTGTCGTCCGCAAACTTACTAATCAGACCAACTACATTTTCCTCCAAATCATTTATATATACTACAAACAGCAAAGGTCCCAGCACTGATCCCTGCGGAACACCACTAGTCACATCCCTCCATTCAGAAAAACACCCATCCACTGATACCCTCTGTCTTCTATGACCGAACCAGTTCTGTATCCATCTTGCCAGCTCACCTCTGATCCTGTGTGACTTCACCTTTTGTACCAGTCTGTCATGTGGGACCTTGTCAAAGGCTTTACTAAAGTCCATATAGATAACATCCGCTGCCCTTCCTTCATCAATCATCTTCATCACTTCCTCAAAAAACTCAATCAAATTTGTAAGACACGACCTCCCCTTCACAAAATCATGCTGTCTCTCGCTAATAAGTTTGTTTGTTTCCAAATGGGAGTAAATCCTGTCCCGAATAATCCTCTCTAATAGTTTCCCTACCACTGACGTAAGGCTCACCGGCCTATAATTTCCTGGATTATCCTTGCCACCCTTTAGATTAGATTAGATTAGAGATACAGCACTGAAACAGGCCCTTCGGCCCACCGAGTCTGTGCCGAACATCAACCACCCATTTTATACTAATCCTACACTAATCCCATATTCCCAACAAACATCCCCACCTATCCCTATATTTCCCTACCACCTACCTATACTCGTGACAATTTATAATGGCCAATTTACCTATCAACCTGCAAGTCTTTTGGCTTGTGGGAGGAAACCGGAGCACCCGGAGAAAACCCACGCAGACACAGGGAGAACTTGCAAACTCCACACAGGCAGTACCTGGAATCGAACCCGGGTCCCTGGAGCTGTGAGGCTGCGGTGCTAACCACTGCGCCACTGTGCCGCCCATAACAAAGGAACAACATTGGCTATGCTCCAGTCCTCTGGGACCTCACCTGTAGGCAATGAGGATGCAAAGATTTTTTTACAGTTCAATATCCATGTTATCATAACTTCTTTCTCACTTACATCCATAAAAAAAAACTCTTGAAGTGCATTAGACAACCAACTGTTTTAAAATCACATACAAAAACAGACCACAGGGGATTAAACAACTTTTAAGTGACACAGACACTGGCTTGCAAACTCAGTGAAATCGTGAGTGTGACATGAGTCACTCTCTCTCTCTCTCTCTCTCAGCACAATCAGATTTTAACACTTCCAACATCCATTCAGTGATAGACACTGAATACTGGAGCACAGACACACAAAATAAAACAGGACATTCTAATAAAACATACAAACAGAAAACTGAACCAACTCACATACGCACAAGGTTTTCTTTTACTGTTCACACAGTGTTTTAAAATCTACCATATGAATCTTCTGATTAACTTCCTTTAACCATTATCTTTCAATCTGGGCACCTTTCCCTTGCCCATAACCTGCTGTAATGCAGTCACCAGAAGTTTCACTGGGTCTTCTACTCGCTCTTTCTCTGCCTCTACTGCCCATGGTTTCAACCCTGAGGGACTCCCGCTTCCTGGTTTCCCTCCTTACGGATCTTACGCTCCTTACTCCAGTGTCCTGTTTTCCCACAATTGAAACATGCCTGGGATCTGTCCGCATTACCCCCTTCTTGCTGCCACTCCTTTCTACGACTCACGCTTCTCTTTATTTCGAGTATGTTTCCCTTTTGTTGATTGTCTTCCCCCCGTCAGATTTAAAAGCCAGAATCAGTTTCCTCAACACACCTGCCTCTGTATTTGTATCATCCTCGGGGTCAAACCATGATTCCGGTCTTGCCCAGATCTGTGGCAAGCTGTTAGCTACCAGGGTCCTCAACCAATGATTCCTGGGAGCCCCTATCAGCTGCGCCCAGTCTGGATTTCCCCCAGTAGCTTTCATATATATGGGCCATAACCTATCTGCAAATGTCGGATAACGGTAGGGTCAGCTTACGAATTTTCTCATGACATGGCCTGTGATCAACCTCTTCATATTACTGATTCTGAGCTATCCTGTATGCCACCTTGATATCCTTCAATTGCCGCTCAGCCTTGTCAGCTCTCTCCAAGTTCTTAGCACTTTCCTCGCGCTGAGCCTGACCCTCCCTTTTACTCTCTGTGACCTGGCATTGTAGGTACTCTATCTGGATGTTTCTTCCTGCGCCTTCCTCTCCTGCCTTTCCTTACTTAGATCTTCCAGTAGCCAATTCACTATAGCCTCTCTGTCACTCTCTCTGTTCTCTGATTCTCTTTTTCTCCTGTTCTAACTATTTAACCTTTTCTGTGAGAACCTGAATTTGTTTCTGCATGCACAGCAACCAAATTGCTTTTCCTTTTGATTTCTTGTAGTTGCTACTGCCTGTTCACTGCTGCCCTCTCCTGGGAACTGTCAGAATGCATCATTTCCAGCACCCATGGCTCAGAAAGGTTGAACTTGCCAGACATACTGAGATAAAAGCAAAATACTGCAGATGCTGGAAATCTGAAATAAAGACAAGAGATGCTGGAAATACTCAGCAGGTCTGGCAGTATCTGTGGAGAGAGAAGCAGAGTTAACGTTTCAGGTCAGTGACCCTTCTTCAGAACTAGCAGATATTAGAAATGTGGAAGGTTTTAAGCAAGTAAAGCTGGGGTGGGGAAAGAGATAACAAAGGAGAAGGTGTAGATAGGACAAGGTCACAGAGAATAACTGACCAGAAGGTCATAGAGCAAAGGCAAACAATATGTTAATGGTGTGTTGAAAGACAAAGCATTCGTACAGATAGGGTGTTAGACAGTCACTGAGGAAGGAAATGTGGCTGTGAAAACAAGTTTTGGTAGACACCAATACCCTATCCTCCATTGAGGGTTTCTTGCCTAACACCCTGTCCATAATTTTAATTTTGTTCTTAACCTAAAATCCTGCCACGGTCACCAGTTTGGTGACAGGTTTCGTTCCCGTACCCCCTTACTACAGTTCTTGGACTTTAGGAATTACAAGAACAAAATTGCACACAACCCAGGGTTTGACTTAACCATGAAGTGTTGTTTTATTGACTCATTAATATCCCTAATGCAGACACCTCTATGGTTAGTTGAAACAGAAATAAAACAAAACTGTCCTCAGTACAAAACCTCCTGCAGTAACTTAAAATTGACACCCTCCAGTTCCCAGCTGAACCCTTCAGTGATTTAACCACTGTTCCCAGTTACCCCAAAACAAAGTCACTATGACTTGGCTCAAACTTACAAATTTCAGAAAAAAACATGACACCTTGTTCCAAACCCTCAGACCAAGATCACTGCGATTTGGCTGAAAACACTTACAATCACCTACACGGAGAGGACAAGCTCTGCGCGGTACCCTCTACCAAGTTGGAGCCAGACTCCTCCATGACAGTTACTGGAGGCTGCCGGGCAGGCCAGCCAATGTACCCAGCATTTCGACGTGCATGCCCATCAGCACTTTCCTGTATGCCACCCAATTGAAGTCCTCATATAAGTCCTCTGCAGCAGAATTGGTCTACCACTTCACCCTCCAATGAGCTGGCAAACACACCATCCTTTACCCCTGGCCTGGTTGAAGTTTACTGTGCCGGGTGACTCACCATGTATTGATCCCAAGCTTCTACTATCCTCCAAGGTACGTGCAGTGCCAGTAACTGAGTTGTGGCTGCGAGTGTCAGATCAAGTGACGGAGTCTCTTCCTCAGTGCTGTGCTATTGCTCTCTTTTCTCCTGCTATGGCTGGGCAGGTGACAGTTCTTGGGTATCTGAAAGAAGGAACTCTGAAGGGGCTGGGGTCAGAAGAAAGAGGTCCATGGTTACACCATCAGCAGCTCGCTCATCATGCCAGATAGCAGGATGAGGGTGTGCTGAGAGTTGAGAAGGGGCTTAAGGCAGGAACATACCATCATCCTCAATGTTCTCAGTGACGTTGGATGCCACAGGCCCGGTCAGAGCCAGCACTATGATGAAGAGAACCACCTGCTCCAGGAGATGCAGGCATCCTTGTTTCCCACCCATTCTGTTCTATTCCCTTCGATTGTGTGCCAGCTTGTCCTGCAAGAGAGAGGGCAAAATGACAGTGGTTGCACAGCACTGTGTTTGGGTGATGTGCCTACCATAGCTGAATAACTGGAGCTATGTGGAAGCACTGGGAACTGGGTGTGAGGCTGGCAGCCTCAGTAGGTGTATAAGGATTGTTACAACCGAGGCAGGAGGACTGCACTGTCTTTCTCTAGTTCCACTTCTCCACAGGTCACAACATATATTTAAATGTTTACCCAGTTGCCGATACGGCCAATTGTATACTCCATTTTTATTTCAGAATAAAATCCGCCAACCAGCGTTCTTTATTAAACAACAAAATTATTAATTTATTATAAAACAAGACTTATTCAGTAAAGATGCAATGCATTAACACACAAATTGAATAATGAAAGTTTCCTTTTTAAAAATTAGTCCAACACACACACACTGGTTAAAGAAAAAATAGATTTCTCTGCCGAGATCTTCTTACAAAAAAAGACAAATAAAATACTTCGGCCAAATACTTGTTAATTCTTGAAGGAGAAGGAGAAGATATGGAATGATCTCAGCTGTCCCTTTATTCTGGCGTCCCAAATACACCTGTCACTGGGATCTTTCTGGAGCAGTTCATTTCAGATGGCATTGAGAATTAGTCTGGCAGGCTTTTCAGGAGAAATGCGGCATAAGTTTCTTTATTTCCCACACTGGATTCTGAGGGATTCTCAAGAGGTGGAAAAGGATGAGCTAGTGGTGGCTACTCTCTTAGCAGGCTTACCTCCAACTGACAGGATGAGGTGGAGTATCCGGATGCTAGCCATGAATCCTGAGTGCCACGGAGTGTTGCTATGTGAGTGTTGGGGGTGTGGTGGAGAATTCCGAGGTGCAGAGGAATCTAAGTGTTGCATGAGTCACAAGAAGTTAGTATGCAGGTACAGCAAGTAATAAAGCAGACTAATGGAATGCTATTCTTGCTAGGCAAGGGAATCAAATGTTATTGGGGGTAGATGGGAGTGTGGAATTCGAAACAGAAACAGATCAGTCATGATCTTATTGAATAGCGGAGCAGACTCGAGGGGCCTAATGGCCTACTTCTGCTCCTAATTTGTATGTTTGTATGTCATGTCAAGGTGCATTCACTGACCTTGACCACCCACATGAGGTCATTAGACCTCTTGTGGTACTGTTGTCAGGTCCTGGGGTTCAGATCCGGGAGTTGACCTTCCTGGCCACCTGCTCCCACTCCCTTCTGAGGGTGGTCTTTGAGGGTCGTTTATCCCCCCACACCGATCCATGGCACCTCTCCTCCTGTCTACCTCCACCACTAATGCGACCAGGCCACATCAACACTATGGATCCCTCTGTCTATCCTGGTTTCAATTTATAAGAATTTACATTGCAGCAATCTTCTTGTGCAGCTACAGTTGTAGAGACAGACTTCCTTTCATAAGAGGAGACTGCCAGTATCATGTGATCAGAAAACAACATTGCCAGGGCCTCTGGCTGTGTGCACAGCTCAGTGCCAGCATTAAGAAGCAGAGAGCAGTGCTGGAGGCCCACGGGGTAGCGCACAATAATTTAGATGAGGTGGGTGCACAAACTTTGCACGTTACTCACCTCGATCTGAACGGAGGACACAAGCATGTCATGAAATGGGATGCCTGCACCTGAAAATCGAGGCAAACGAATTTCTAGCCCCAAGGATCTGGGAAGTAGCAACATGTTATTAGCATTGGAAAACTAAACAATAATCAAATGGATTTTTAATTGATTTCTATTAATTGTATTATTATTTCATTTATGGTTTACAAACATCATGAATTATGTGACATGTGCTTCTGAATTCTTCACTCATCTGGTGCAATCTTTAGGTAACTGCAACTTTAATATTGAGAAAATTGACCAAGTCATTGGGCCAGAAATTGCTGGAAAAATAATGGCGTATTAACAACCCCACCCAGTTTGTAAAAGAATCCAGCAACTTGAGATATGCCACAAGGGCCAATTTGCCACAAATTTTAAGATGATTTGTAGCACTCTGATGTAAGTCTCAACAAAACCAAAATAATTACCATCTCTCAAATTAGTTGTCTGTCAGGAAATTGCTGGAATTATGCTCATAACACAAATTAATCATGCCGCAGCCATTTAGGGATGGTGATTCAGGTCGTAAGGACCCCGTCAAAGACGAGATTTATTGTCCTGAACCTCAAGTCACAGAGTTAGCAACTGTAATTTTATATTAGAATCTATGATAATAATACTTGGTTTTTGTTTGTTCAAACTATTTTGATTAGTTAGTTTAAGGGCGCATCTGTTGGTGGGTTTATTTAGTGGGCAGTGCCTTGTGCACATGGGGTGCACAGAGGACTGAAGCGCATGAAGCACATGGGACTGTGTGCGGTTGGTGGCGGCAGTGGCTGGGTGGAGGGGTTATTGGAGAACAAAAACAGCGTAAGGTAAAGTGAGCCCAACACTCAAGTTACCCTGGCTGCAGAGATTGTTTCCATGAGGGATGGGATGGGATTGATGGGAGGGATGAGGATGGCAAAAGTAGGATAGGGATGGTATGGGAGGGATGGAAGGAATGGGATAGGGAAGGTGTGACAGGATTGCATGGGAGGGATGGAATGGCATGGGATGGGGATGGCATGGCAGGGAGGGTATGGGAGGAGTGGATGAGATGATGGCATTGTTAAGTGTGGCAAATGGCGGGGACCATTATTTGATACAACTTATTATTCGAAAGCTATTCTTTGTGGTAAAAATGAAGATTCACTAGATTTGAATCAAAAAGTTTTAGAAACGCTGTCAGGTGAATTAAAATAATACACCAGTGTTGATTCTCCAGCCAAAAAAGATGCTAACAGTCTATAACCTCCAGAGTTTCTAAACAATGGGCTGAATTTTATTTCAAGGCAGGGGTCCCGGTGATGGACTGGAGAGTGAGGTGGGGTTGGTGGGGGGCTGACCCCGCTTTGGCCATTTGTTGGACCCCTGGATGAATTGAATGGCGGGCAGACAATTAAGTGTCTGTCACCTGAGAATACCATCCCCTTTAAGGCACAACATCCCACCCTAAGAGCTGACGGCCAATCAGAGGGTCGGCAGCTCAGCAGTGCCACAGAAAATAGAGACCACTGCTAGGACTGCAAGTGGCCCAGAGCAGTAGCCATGAAGGAGGTCCATGGGGTCGGGCTCACCAGAGCCACTCTTGCAAGCCCTGCCAAGATGTGGGGAGGGTGGGTCATTAGTGAGGGCAGGGAGATTTTTCAACAGGCCCCCTCCGTGGGCCACAGGGTATCAAATGGGGAGAGCTTGTAAACAGCCTCATAATCATCAGCACTCTGAGAAGATGCCCATAAGTGGCCCTTAATTGGCTACTTAATGGCCACAATTGGCCTCTGGATGGGAAAGCCATTCTTGACATCTTTTAAAATTGCCAACACCAATAATACCAGAAGGAATGAGTCTCCACAATTTTCATAGATAATTTTCAGTGTCAGAGAGGTTGATTGGCAATAATTAACAAATCACATTGTTAAAAATGCAATTATGCTTATAATGACAAGACTTAACTTTCCATGAAGAGTTTAGTTTGTGGCTAACGCACAAATATAGCAACCTCACACCATTCAATGCATTTCAATGGTGAGCCAGATAGTGAGAGTGCCATTCGCCTCACTGTTATTTTGACAGTAAAATCTGGGCCATAATGTATCATCAGAACCACTGATTTACAGTGGCAGAATTAATTAGATTCCACATTTATTACATGGGATTCAAATTTGCAATCCTGTGCATTTCCTGAGAAAAGTAAACATCAGTACCATTGCTGCTGAAGAAAATTCTGTCTCTTCTTACACCTTTCACTTCATTCTTTCCTGTCTTTACTTCTTTTTTGTATTATTCTCTGGGGCAGATCTTCTTTCCTCTTTATGTTTTGGTCATTAAGCATTGTAGGGGAGTAATGCACTCAGGGAAATTGGGTGTGGAGGATCACACAGCAGTAAGGCAGCCATTGAAATTAATGGATGGAAAATTAAACTGGTTACATATTGGGCAGGCAACTCTCCCACCTCCCAATTTTCTGATATGTTCTGCATGTATTCGATGCTTTACACACAATAGCTAAAGCAGAAATTCTCACCCAATGTCTTCCACTTTTTATTCCACTCTGAATGACTCTGGTACTTTTCTCATTGTAATTTTTGAAACCCAGCTCTATTATAACTTGGGATGGAATCTGCTAAGAAAAAAATGGTGTGTGAACTTGTAACAAGGAAGAGATGCCCTGTGAATTGCAAATTGCCACAAGTTGCTGAACTATTTGTAAAAACAGCATCTTGCACTTAACCTCCCAGTGAGTTCCATGAACATGCTGTATGTACACATTAATTGCCCATTAAACTTGCCACAGAAAATTAAGTCTAACAATTAGTAGCACAATTACCCTTTTAGCAATGTGATAGTTGATAATGACTAATATTCATCCTCACTGGGCAAGAAAGTGAGCAATTAAAAGTGCAGAGTTTTATTACATCAGTTAGGGAATTGTTGGGGATTTTAAAATTATCCAGTATTAAATTGTTGCAAATGTTTTCTTACTATTGCTTTTTTCTCATTTTTCTCTCTGTTAAACCAACCTTTCTTTCCCTCTCTTTATTTCTCTTTCTACACTTGATTTGATATTGAATTCACCCCCATTCCTCTGTTTATTTCTCAGTCCTTTAATTTCATTGGTTAAGGAGATACACTATTGGTCCCATCATTCCCCAAGATCCCAGATTTCACTGAAAACGGTACACTGACCTCCAGTCTGAAAAACAACCATTCACCACTTCTCACTGTTTTTTGTCCCTTATTAATTTTATAACTAGGCAGCTGGTACCCCTTTAATCCCAAACAAGTCTATGTGGTACTTTATCAAATGCCTTTTGAAAGTCTGTATACACAACACCAACCACATGACCTTCATTGACTCTCTCCATTACTTCAATCAAGTTAATCAAACATGATTTGCCTTTAACAAATCCATGTTGGCTATCATTTATTAACCTGTATTTTTCCAAGTCACAATTTTTTCTCAGATTATTATCTCTAAAATTTCTCCACCGCTGAGGTTATGCTGACAGACATATAATTGTTAGGTTTATTGCTGTTTTTTTTTTTGCAACTGGGGTGTAACACTTGAAATACATCAGTCCTTTAGCACCACTCTCATATGTTACTACCAGGTGAGAAAGGGGTCTAGGGCTCCCCTCTCAGCCTTTTCCTGGATTGGCTGTAACAGGGTTTACCTTTTAAAGCACAGTGTTTTTAGCTTCCCCCCGATGGAGTCCTTGCTCACTGCTCTCTAATTGTAATTGTAAAGAAATCAACCAGACAGGTTTTTTCAGATTTAAACAAGAAAGGTGTAAGTTTATTAACCTTAAACTCTAACTCAGTTAAAACTAATAAAATTACTTGACACAACCATGCTCGTATGCATATGCGATAAACACACACGCAAATGGATACAGAGGAGGAGAAAGAATTAAAGGGGAAAAGTTTGAAGTAATAGATGGAGTTCAGTTACTGGTTTTGGGTTGGATGTAAAGTCTTTGATTGAAGTTAAGTCTTGCAGTTCTCAATGGGGCCCAGTGCACACTTTCAAAATTGTTTCACTGGTCTTCTGTCTTGAGGCTTGAGTTACTTCCATGGGACAGTGGAACTTTGCATGAGAGAGAGACAGAGAGAGGGAGTGCTCTCTTCTTGAAGTTCAATTGCAGTCTCTTTCAAAAACGGTTCTGTGTGCACAATTCAATTAACTCCAGGTTGGCCAGCAGGTTAGTCATGTGACTAGCTTTTTGCAGGAGACAACCTCCCCTATGAGGTTTGTGGATTTCTCCACAATTTACCAGACACTCTCAATGGGGGTGGGGGGAGGGGGTGGAATGCTGGCTCTTGCACATTCAATGACTCTCAATGTTTCTTGATCATCACTATTGACAAAATCCATCTGGCTAATTGAATCTGGGAGTACTCCCATTGTCTCTCCATGCCACTGTCTTTTAGAATGCAAATGTGCAGCCATGTTTTCAGCCACTGTTCTGTGGTCTTTTTATAAAAGTTATTTCAATGTCCAGTAAACATTGAAATAATAATGTTCCATATGGCAAAATGAATATGTCTCATTTTGGGAGGTGTGGTTTCCATCACACATATCTGAGGAGAATTAGAAGATTGCAGCCAGTGCCACCACTATCTCCATGCTTACCTCCCTCACCAACTTCAGATGCAACCCATCCAGAAAGGGTGACTTCACTACTTAGAGCACTGCTGACCTTTTAACCACCTCTTTTTATTTAATCTATTTTTATCCTATCCAATTTCTCTGTTATGTGTTTCTTTCTTTATGTGTTTCTACTTATTCAAGGAAAGAATAGTACTTGCACTTATAAAGCACCTTCCATGACATGAGGACATTACAAAGCGTTTCACAGCCAATGAATTACTTGTGAAGTGTAGTCACTGTTGTAACTGTAAAATTGTAGTCACCTTAATCAAAGGCCTTTACTCAGGAATGATTTTCACTTGCATGTTGTATTTTTTTAATTGTCTGCTTTTTGGGGGATTCTTAAGTTTTGCAACTAAATTAGCATGTATGATAATATAACTAAATAGTGGGGAGGAGGGTTCAGTTGCATGGAAAAACAGGAAGTTAAAGGAGAAGGTAGGAGTGTAGGTTAGTGGTGAGGTTGATTGTTACCAAACTGCAAGAAGTATACTGGTTAAACCAGAAGAGAGAAATAATAAACAGGTGAATAAAGCATCAGTGCTGAGGGACAGGTTAGTAGGTATAGCCCACTATAGAGTTCTATATACAAATGCACGGAGTGTAAGGAATAAACTAGATGAGCTGCAGACGCAAATTCAAATGGAAGATTATGATGTGGTGGCCATTGCGGAGACGTGGCTGCAGGATGGTCGGGACTGGGAATGAAATATACCTGGTTATAAAGTTTACAGGAGGGACAGGGAAAATGGCAGAGGGGGTGGAGTAGCCTTACTGATTAGAAAGAATATCACCTCATTGGTGAGGATGGATATAATGAGGGGAAAGCATCCAGTGGAGACCTTATGGGTGGAATTGAGGAACAGAAAAGGATCTAAAACTGTAATAGGTGTTGCATATAGACCCCCTGGTAGCAGTTCTGAGGTGTTAGATTATATAAATGCACAAATTAGGCAAGTGTGTAACAATGGCAGAGTAGTATTAATGGAGAATTTTAACTTACACATAGATTGGGAGAGGCAGACTAGCACCTGTCAGAAAGGTAGTGAATTTCTGGAATGTGTCCGGGATAATTTCCTACAGCAATATGTCCTCGATGTAACAAGGGGTCAGGCAATATTAGATTTAGTTATGAGTAATGAGCCAAATTTAATTAACTGTGAGTGAACATTTATCAAATGGTGATCACAACATGATCAAATTCAAGGTAGCGTTTGAAAGTGAAAAGCACGAATCAGCTACTAGATTTTTGAACTTGGGTAAGGCTGAAGGCATTTGATAAAGTCCCACATAAGAGACTATTAACTAAGGTAGAAACCAATGGAGCTGAGGCTAAATTATTGACATGGTTAGGAAGTTGGTTGAGTGGTAGGCGACAGAGAGTGGGGAGAATGGATAAGTACTCTGATTGGCAGGATGTGACTAGTGGTGTCCCGCAGGGATCTGTGTTGGGGCCTCAATTATTCACATTATTCATTAACAACTTGGATGATGGCATAGTAAGTCATATATCCAAATTTGCTGATGATACAAAGTTAGGTGGCATTGTAGACAGTCTAGATGATAGCATAAAATTGCAAAGAGATATTGACAGACTAGGTGAGTGGGCAAAACTGTGGCAGATGGATTTCAATGCAGGCAAGTGTGAGATTATCCATTTTGAACCAAAAAAGGATAGAGCAGGGTACTTTCTAAATGGGAAGAGGTTAAGTACAGTGGATGTCCAAAGAGACTTAGGGGTTCAGGTGCATAGATCTTTAAAATGCCACAAGCAAGTGCAGAAAATAATCAAAAAGGCTAATGGAATGCTTGCCTTTATATCTAGAGGATTGGAGTATAAAGACACAGAGGTTATGCTGCAGCTGTACAAAACCCTAGTTAGACCCCACTTGGAGTACTGTGAGCAGTTCTGGGCACCACACCTTAGGAAGGATATATTGGCCTTGGAGGGAGTGCAACGTAGGTTTACAAGAATGACACTTGGACTACAGGGGTTAAGTTACAAGGAGAGATTACACAAATTAGACCTGTTTTTGCTAGAATTTAGAAGGTTAAGGGGTGATCAGATCGAAGTCTTCAAGATATTAACAGGAAAAGACAGGCTAGATAAAGAAAAAACTATTTCCACTGGTCGGAAATTCTAAAACTAGGGGGCATAGTCTGAAAATTAGGACCAGACCGTTCAGGAGAGATGTTAGGAAACACTTAGTTTTTTTTAGTTTTTTTAGTTTTAGAGATACAGCACTGAAACAGGCCCTTTGGCCCACCGAGTCTGTGCCGACCATCAATCACCCATTTATACTAATCCTACACTAATTCCATATTCCTACCACATCCCCACCTGTCCCTATATTTCCCTACCTCGTACCTATACTAGGGGCAATTGCTAATGGCCAATTTACCTATCAACCTGCAAGTCTTTGGCATGTGGGAGGAAACCGGAGCACCCAGAGGAAACCCACGCAAATACAGGGAGAACTTGCAAACTCCACACAGGCAGTACCCAGAATTGAACCCGGGTCACTGGAGCTGTGAGGCTGCGGTGCTAACCACTGCGCCACTGTGCCGCCCATGGCACTTCTTCACGCAAAGGGTGGTAGAGGTTTGGAACTCTCCCCCACAAACAGCAGTTGAATCTAGAACAGTTGTTAATTTTAAATCTGAGATAGATAGATTTTTGTTAAGCAAAGATATTAAGGGATATGGGCCAGGCCCATATGGAGTTAGGCCACGGATCAGCCATGATCTCATTGAATGGCGGGACAGGCTCGAGGGACTGAATGGCCTACTCCTGTTCCTATCTTCCTATGTTCCTAATATGCTGTAAAGAAAATAAAATGATTCTTTTGACTCTATTTTGTCACAAGATGGCAGTGTTTATCAATGTTGAACTTCATGACGTTCAAGAATTGCAATTCATATAATCAATACCAAACTAAGTCAAGGAACAACTATGATTTAATTTACAAATATTATAATACAAGATTGACCTATCAAATAAATAACTGAATTTAATTAATTACCAATAAGAGCAGTTAATGTGGTATTAATAGTGTTCTTTAAATGAGCTAAATAACTGATTAGGAATGGATTGATGGTTAAAAGGATGAGTTTAGCCATAGATAATCAAATAATCTGAGATACATTTTCCTGCATTTGAAGACTTTGTTGAAAAAAGTAAACCTGAGCATAAAACAGTACTTCATGTTTTATATGTGTGTCATTTTTTTAAAAATAAAAGAGGACAATATATCTCTCTGTGACTCCTGATCATGGAAATGTTTTTGGTGAAAAACACAAGCATAAAAATAAAACAAATGAGCTCGGAGCACAAATTCAGCTTAAAATGCACGTTGTAGTAGTCCTTATAGTGCCCTGGCTACTAGTTGAGCATGACCGGGAGCAAAGTATTCCAGGCTATAGGATCTCTAGAAAAGGACAGGGAAATAGGGACAGGAGAAGGAGCAGCAAAATTAATGAAAGACTCTACTACAGCAGTAGAAAGAAAGGATTTCAGTGAGGATATGCTGGAAACACTATGGTTAGAATTAATTAAGGAACAGAAATTGAAAAGAAAGACTTGCATTTATATAGTGCCTTCCATGACCACTGGATGTCACAAAGTGCTTTACAGCCAATGAAGTACTTTTGAAGTGTAGTCACTATTGTAGTGCAGGAAACATGCAGCCAATTTGCACACACATAGCAAGCTCCCACAAACAGCAATGTAATAATGACCGGATAATCTGCGTTATTGAAGTGGATTGAGGGATAAATATTGGCCAGGACACCAGGGATCACTCCCCTGCTCTTCTTCAAAATAGTGCCGTGAGATATTTTTTGTCTACCTGAAAGGTTTAACGTCTCATCCAAAACACGGCACCACCAACAGTGCAGCACTTCCTCAGTACTACGCTAGAAATCAGTCTTAACTTTTGTGCTCTGGTCTTGAATTGAAGCCACAAGCTTTGATTCAAGACTCTATTGGAAGTTGTCTACAGACCTCCTGATCGCAGTGGTGTAGTGGATGATGTATAAATATGGTGATCAGGGAAGCATTTTGCAGAAATAATGTGGTTATAATAGGAACCTTTAGTTTTCACAACGACTGGAAAAGCAGAACAGCTCAAGTAGTAAAGGCAACATATTTCTACAATGTAGTTAAGACATGTTTTCTGGAAAAACAGGGTTAAGTTTAACTTTTGGGATAGTGTAAAATGGCAAATAATAAGATCAAATTGCATTATCAGGTTGATGTCAGTGGAAAATTGGGAGAGGTATATAAAGAGGCAGCTTGATCCGTTATCTCCTGCTTTATATTATTGCCTAAAGTTACATTTACTCCCAATATATTGTAGAACTCATAAAGCAACAGATCATAGTAGTTTTAGTGATGACTATTGAACGATCAGATGTTAGGAAATAGCTTGCAAATAGTAACCAGAATATGATTGAATTTGATATTTGGCTTGAGAGGGAGAAGGAAGTGACACAAGAAAAGGTTTTAAATTTAAGTAAGGCAACCTTCAAGAAATGAGGGTGTACCTACACGACACACACTGCACTGCTTCATCACCACCTTCTCAAGGGCAGTTAGGGATGGGCAATAAATAAAGAAGTGAATCAGCAGCCCGCTTCACACATCTCCCGATTTCATTTCCATTTAATTAACAAGGTAACTGTGTAATGGTGTCTTCCGCTACAGTGCTGCATTTCATCATCTCCCTGCCATTCAAGCTGGCCTCCTGTTCATCCTCCTCCACTTCCTCTAAATACCACAGGGCGGTGTTTCCCCGATCTTCTGCCATAACGCAGCAATAGCACTGGAGCCCTGCTGTTCACCCATTTCCCCATTTTACTGCTGGAATTACAATGGGATTTGGGAGAAACCTCCATGATCTTCAGGGGCCATACATATAGGGGAACACAAAGAAGGGACTCCCATTCTGCTGCAGAGGATGGAGCCAGCTTCAGATTGCCAGATACCCACAAAACAATCTGGCTTGCAGCACAACCCTACATCCAAAGCAAAGCTTTAAGGAAGGAACCAGTGCTCCACCATGTTGATGACGGTGCACCAGGGCGTCTGCGTTTGAAATATTGGTTGAAATATTGCCCTGCGACAGGTGGAAATGAAGGAAAACTAGTCTCATGCCACTATGATGTCACTGGTGTGCAATTGACATCAAATTTCAATAGAAAGCATCTCTTTCTTCTGTCCCCCATCTGAACCCTGGCAGGAAGAGTTCAGACAGTGTAATTAAGCTGGAGACCAGGTACTGTGGGGTGTATTTTGACTTTTGGACAGAGTGCGCTGATTGGCCACCCATTCCAGTGGAGAAGAGGCCACTCTGTGATTTTGAAGTTCCGTTTGTGTTCATCAGGTGGGCTGCAGGGCACTAATCCCAAAACAGCTCATCAGACTCAGCCAGGGGAAACGGGCCAGAGCTGTCAACAGGAGGGTGAATTGCTGGGGGAACTGGCACAATCATGGAAGGTGGGGGCCCCAGTTAGGCAGCAGACCTACTTGTTTTTGTAGGCGCTGGAGGTGCACTCCTGCTCTTCAAAGCCCACAAAGAGAGTTCAAGGCTTATCTTTGTTGAGCTTCTTCCATATCCAATGTAATTGGTCAGAGTTATTACTGTGCAGGACCCCAATTTCCATATTAAAGAGTGCCTAGGGCCTGCATCAGGCAAGAGTGTTGGACACCCGATGATAGGCCCATTTTAAAATGGCGCTAGTCGCCATTTATTTTTATTCATTCATGGGATGTGGGTGACACTGGCATGGCCAGCATATATTGATGATTGAGTGTAGACTGATGGGGTGGTAATTGATCAGATTGGATTTGTCCTGCTTCTGTGGACAGGACATACCTGAGCAATTTTCCACATTGTCAGATAGATGCCAGTGTTGTAGCTGTACTGGAACAGCTTGACTAGGGGAGTGGCTAGTTCTGGAGCACAAGTCTTCAGTACTACAGCCGGGATGTTGTCAGGGCCCATAGCCTTTGCTGTATCCAGAGTACGCTGTCATTTTTTGATATCATGTGGAGTGAATGAAATGCAGGAACCTCAGGAGGAGGCCCAGATGCATCATCCACTCAGTCCTTCTGGCTTAAAATGATTGCAAACACATCAGTCTTATTCTTTGCACTCACATGCTGGGCTCTGCCATTGAGGATGGGGATGTTCATAGAACCTCTTCCCATTGGTTGTTTAATTATCGACCATCATTAACAACTGGATGTGACAGGATTGCAGAGCTTTGATCTAATACATTGGTTATGATTTTTAAAGTAATTTTGATCAGTTTACTGCCCTTTCCCCACCACTGCTGTCAATGAGAGACTTCAGTCTCTTGCTGAGCCTATGATTGACCACTGGCTATACTGGTTTTTCAGCTTTAGTCTATTCCTGGCCAGAAAATTACTCGTCTTGACCAAAGTAAAACCTTTGCTGCTTCTGGACTTTATGGTGCCCTCCAACTTCTCTATCATATTTCTGATGCTGCAACTGACTGTATACACCCCTACATCCTCATTCCCATGAAGATACCTCCATTACTAAGTCCTCCAACACAACCCTCAAATCGTTCCTGGACTTTACTCACTTCACCTATCTCCGACCTCACACAACAGTTTGCTGATGCCCCATGCTAACTCCACCCGACATCATCGGCATGCCACAACTCTGGACTCCTTCCTACCATCTCCATCTATTTCCTATTTCCCATTCACTGTCAGGTTTTTATGTCTCCTGATTTTTATGTAACCAGGCCTATGTAACTTGAGCTCTCCCTGAGTCCATTCACATGGGCATTTTGGCTGCCACTCCGGACCTGAGCCCATCAATCTATTTCCACTTTTGCCTTTCCTTTTGACTTCTTTCTTTTACCCCTCCTAGACCTCTCTCTTCCATCCTATGTCTCCTTTCACTTCTCCACTCTCAGGTACTCTGTTCTCCCAGTTCCCTACCCCAACTCTTCAGTACTCCTCAGCCTTGCTGCCGTCCCAGGCTTGACTCCCTGTTAGATAAGCTTACAGCTTCCCTCTGTACCTCTCTTGCATGCTCCGGAGGGCTCATCGAGAAACTCGACACTGCCGCATTATGAGCAGCAACCCCAATTGTTCCATCCTACTGTCGCGTCGATCTTCCCACCCTGTGCACCCACTGGGGGCGAATCTTGTCAGTCTTCTTCCTGTCCAACTCAACTCTCCCACTGCTGCCCCTGTGGACTCTGCAGTCACCACCCCGCTACCCATCACCTTCCAGAATGTCCATTCACTTGCGAATAAGACCCTTGCTATCCATGAACTTATTGTGGATGATTGCATCAACATCATGACCTTGGGCTCAATTTTACTGGCCCCTCGACGCCACGGGTCGTGGTGCAAGGGCCTGTAAAACTCTGCAGGGAGAGGCCCTCCTCGACCGGCGACGTTGAGAAGAGCCCGCCGCAAATTACCGGCGGCCGGGGGACCTCGGTGCGGCCCCCCGCCGCTCAGCGGCGGCACCCCGATTAACATATGTAAAATGGTACTTACCTCTGCAGATTATGCAGCCTGCCGCCTCTCCTACACACTTCCTCATTTTACGTAGAATGGGCGACTGTCATGTGCCATCCCGTTCATGATTAGAAAAGCCGGCGGGTCCTCAGAGGAAGAGGGTTTCACAATGGAAAGTAAATTCCATTTTCAGGGGTCTCACTCTGCATTCTTAAAGGGAGGAGGGAGGGGGTCTTGGATTACTGGAGGGAAAGCTCTGCAGGCATGAAGGGAGGTACTGTGTACTCCATAAACTGTATGCTCTGCGTTTGTTTGTGTTTGTGAAGGAGCAATGGCACACTAGGCACGCTGTGTATGGGGAGGGTTCCAGAAAGTGTAGGAGCATTAAGGTTTTATGAATGGCGGGGGCAATCGATTCAGTTGGTAGGATCCTGATGTAGTCATGCTGTGCCACTCTGAGTGTTAGCCAAGATGGGCAATGCCACGCCACGTAGTTGATCCATGAAAGCACCTGATGTACCCATCAACAGCAATCCCTGCCCTGTTAGGAAGCTTCAAATAAATGAAGGGTTCAACTTTATTTATCACATGGAAATGGGTATTGCTTATTCTACATTGTGTGATCCTCTGCTCGTGAGGATCCATATGCGTCAGAGGCAATATCAACAGGCAGGTACGATCCACATAGAGGCCCTCGGTCATGAGCAGCAGCCCCCAAGGGGAGCTCACTATTATGATTCCCATGCATCTACAGGCCCCACATGACATGCCATCGGATGTCAGAGCAATAGTGTCAGAAGCGATTGCTCCTGTAGAGAGGGTGGTGACACATCTCTGTGCCCTGCTCAAGGATGACCTGCATCCCATGAGCTTCAGTGGACATCCTATGCCTGCGGTCCTCATACTGACAGTGGTTCTCCAGCCTGAAGCCTATGCAGCTTTTCAGGGGCCCACCGAAGACCTTTGTGGGGTCATACAGTCAGCAACATACCGCTGCATCAAGGAGGTCACTGATACCCTGCAGTGGGAGAGCCAGTGAGAATCGCTTCGGGACAGACTCTCATAGCCAGGCCCAGAGGGCCATTGGTTTCAGCACCATTGGTTCTGGCACCATTGCCAGAGAACCATAGGTTTTAATGTTCACAGACTGCACCCATGTGGCCATCAGGCCTCCCACCAGGCTTCCAACTGCAGACTTCACCCTTAAAGGAATCCTCTCAATCTAGGTGAAGCTGGTATGTGATCACCCAAGATGCTTCCTGCAAATGTGTGACTGCTTCTCAGGCATTGCCATGACACCCGGGACCTGTGCCAGTCACAGCTGCCACTACTGTTCACTGAACTGGCTCAGATGGAGGGGTGACTTCTTGGAGATAAGGGCTATCCTTTGCAGACCTGGCTCCCGACACCAGTGAGAGACCCCACTACTGCTGCAGAGGAGAGATACAACACCAGCCACTGAGCTACATGAGCCACCATTGAGCAAGAGATCGGCATGCTGAAAGAATGCCTCCAATGCATGTACGGATAGGGTGATGCCCTGTATTATGGGCCAAAAAGGCCAGCTCCTTTCTTTGCTGCTCTGCACAACTACGCACCCAATAGGGGCCAGGTCTGGCATGATGAGGAGCGACATCAACAGGATTCCTCCTAGGACTATGAAGACCTACAACATGAAAGACACATAGGAGGGCAGATGGCACCCAGGCTCTGCATGCAGGGCTAGTAGTGAGCTCGGGATGTACAGAAGTGGCTTATCAAGATAAGGGCTGTCTGCTCCATAGGAACTGACATGAGCTCTGCAAGCCACACATCACCCTCGTTCACCTGCTGTGCGCCAGTCCACATCAGCAGCATCCCTGTGTAAATCATTAGAGGCAGCAGCTGACTGAGCCAATGTCCATGTCACTGAGTCCGTGGAGACGCTTATGAGTAATGGTGGCATGGCAATGATGTTATTGCATAGGTTGGCTCTCCTGAAGGGCCAACAGTGCAAAGAGATGTGACATTGGAGCTATATGCTGGCACACATCATTCACGCAGAGAAAAGGACACACATGTTGGCGAGGAACATTTAGTGAAAGACGTATATACATTGCTGTGACACCCGTGCATTCCATTTGTGTCAGTGTGTTCTCTGTAAACGGAGAGATTGCCCCTTCTCGGTGCAACCTCTGTGCCAGCAGTCTGACTGGAGGAAGCTGGCTGATCTGATTGCCCCTTGGCTGTGAATGACTTTGGCACTCATGCCCTGTGCACACAAGGCCTAGCAGGCCCTCGCTGGCTGGAGGAGTTCTCGTTCATCCCCTTCCAGCATTTTTTTTTTTATTTATAGATACAGCACTGGAACAGGCCCTTCGGCCCACCGAGTCTGTGCCAACCATCAACCACCCACTTATACTAATCCTACACTAATCCCATATTCCTACCAGATCCTCACCCGTCCCTATATTTCCCTACCACCTACCTATACTAGGGGCAACTTATAATGGCCAATTTACCTATCAACCTGCAAGTCTTTGGCATGTGGGAGGAAACTGGAGCACCCGGAGGAAGCCCACGCAAACACAGGGAGAACTTGCAAACTCCACACAGGCAGTACCCAGAATTGAACCCGGGTCGCTGGAGCTGTGAGGCTGCGGTGCTACCATTGCACCACTGTGTACCCTTTGACGGCAAGTGGCCCCACGGCTATTCACCTCCTCTGCCATCTTCAGCCAGACTGCCTTGTTCAGACGAGAGGGCCTCTTCTTACCATCACTGGGGAAAAGGAGGAGAGTGAGCAGGGAGACTTCACTGCATAGTGGGGCCACCTAGAGCACCCCTTTGCCATCCTCAGCTTTTGGTGTGGTCATCTAAATGCAAAGGTGACTCCATCGTGGCTGCAAGGTTTGTCCTGCACATGTTTGAAAACCAATGCAGGACTACTGAGGAAATCTGTGCTGTTATCATAGTTTTTCAACTATTACACATCGACACATGTTCACAAACACTTTGCTTCTGCAGCAGCTGATCATATTTATTGGTGTAATATTTCTAGTTTGCAATGCAGCTAGAAAATGAACATATTTTCCTGTTTTTTAACAAACATTGTTTAATTGCAGTTACATATATTTTCACATAACAGTTAGCAGAGAAATGAATACAGATTCCAAATGAATATTAGTCTGCGGCTTTTCACAGTCAGATGATTAGAAGTTCATAGTATGTAAATATTCATCAATTATGGTTTTATTTCTGTTGTGTATTTGCCTTTTGTGATCTATTTAAGTCTCACGTCCTGGAATCTACAAAATTTATTCACCCAGGTGCGGCCAGAAGGAATGTTACACTTGAGTGGAAGAAGAGGATCACAACTTCATAGGACACTGGGACACAGCGGGGTAAGTATGTGGCAGCAAAGCAGGAAGTGCTGGGGAAACTCAGCAGGTTGGGCTGCCCTCTTATCCTTCCTAAAGCTCTCCCTTCACGTAAACTCCTCAAGCCATATTCACGACCACCATGGTCTTGCTCATCCCATCGCATCAATTACAGATAAGGCCATCTCTGATCACTTCCTTGTATCACTCTCCACCCATTTACCCCTTCCATGCCCCAACTCTACCTTCTTCTATATCATCCTTAAGATAAAACTATCCCCCCAATCACTTGCAACCGCACTTTCAAACTCCCAACTCTCTAGCCTTGGCTCTCCATTCACCATCACATTTCTGCAGCTGTAGATCTACCTAACCACACCCTCATCTCCACCTTTGATGCCCTAGTCCCCAATAAAACCATTACGCTCGCTCAGCCTGGTCGTTCCCCGTGGTACGGCCCTCATCTCCCTATACCCTCTGTAAACTTGAAGTCATCCAAAATTCTGCTGCCGGTGTCTTAACCCGCACCACGTTCTGTTCACCTATCATCCCTGTGTTCGCTGACCTACATTGGCTCGCAGTCAAGCAATGTCTTGATTTTAAAATTCTCATCCTTGTTTTCAAATCTCTCCATGGCCTCGCCCCTCCCTCTCTATGTAATCTCCTCCAGCCCCACAACCCTCCAAGATATCTGTGCTCCTCTAATTCTAGCTTCTTCAGCATCCCCAATTTTAGTCACTCCTTCGTTAGTGATCACACCTTTAGTTGCCTAGGCCCCAAGCTCTGGAATACCCTCCCTAAACCTCTCTGCCTCTCCAGCTCACTTTCCAGCTTTAAGGCACTCCTTAAAACCTACCTCTTAGACTAAGCTTTTGTTCATCTGACTTAATATCTGCTTATGTGGCCTGGTGTCATATTATGTTTTATAATGTTCCTATGAACTACCTTGGGATGTTTTGTTATGTTACAGGTGCTATATAAATATAAGTTGCTGTTGTTGTTGCGTAAGCACTTAACTCTGTCCATAGCATATGCTTCTGCTGTTTAACATACATGTAGTCCTGTGTTGTAGCTTCACGAAGTTGACATCTCATTTTTATGTATGCATAGTGTTGCTACCAGCATGCTGTCCTACACTCCTCATTGATCCGTGGTCGGTCTTCTAGCTTCATGGTAATGGTAGAGTGAGGGATATGCCAGACCATGAGATGACAGATTGTGGTGCAATAATGAGGACGAGGCCAAGTAGGTTTTTCTTTTGCTGCTTCTCTCACCACCTGCCGCAGGCGCTTCTGGCAAATCTGTCTTTCAGGACTCAGACTGCTCAGTAGGTAGTGCTGCTACCAAGCCACGTTTGGTGATGGACATTGAAGTCCCCAGCCAGAATACATTCTGTGTCCTTGCCACCCTCAGTGCTTCTTCCAAGTGCTGTTCAACATGGAGGAGTACTGATTCATCAGGTGAGGGAGGGCAGTAGGTGGTAATCGGCAGGTTTCCTTTCCCATGTTTGACCTGATATCATGAGACTTCATGGGGTCCAGAGTCAATGTTAAGCACTCCCAGAGCTATTCCCTCATGAATGTGTACCACTGTGCCACCAGCTCCAGTGGGTCTGTCCTGCTGGTGGGAGAGGACATACCCAGGGTTGGTAATAGAAGAGTCTGGGACATTGACTGCATTTAACAGGCGAGCTGCAGGATGCCAATTCTGACACAGCTCACCAGGATCAACAAAGGGAGATTGGTCAGAGCTGTCACCAGGAAGGTTAGTCGCTGGGGGAGGAAGCACGAGAATGAATGGTGGGGTTCCTTCTTGGCAGTGACCAACTTATTTTTGTCGGCCCCAATGGTGAGCTCCTGCTTTTTCGAAGCCCACAAAATAATTCAAGGTTTCCCTTTGCTGGACTTCTAATCCATTTCCCATGGAATTGATTGAAGTCTGCACTGCGCATTACCCCAATTTCCATATTAAAATGAGCCTATCACCTGACTCAGACAGGTAGCCGACAAAAGGCCCCTTTTAAAATGGCGCCTCCCTCCATTTCCTGTTTGAAAAGGTGAGAAGAGTGGGGCGGGGGGGGGGGGGGGGGTTGAGAAAGGAGGGGAAAGAAACAGCTACAAGTTCTGACATAAAGCACCCGAGTGAAATTAACACAACCCCTTACACTCTATCAAGTCCAGGAGAAACTGACAAGCCCGGTGAAGATACCAGTAACTGCAGTAAGTATAGAAACATCAACTGAGCTCTTGCTTTAATCTATACTTGGCCCAAGGATTTTAAATTATCTGGAAATAGGGAGATTAAACTTCCCAACCTGAGTTCTCTGTGGAGATTTTTTTTTTGTTACTGACATCGGAACTTCATACAGTTCAGAAGCTTGTTTACTACATTGCATGATTTCCTGAAGTGGATACTTTTTTCCCCGCAAGTGCTCAGGGTTGCGGCGCCTTCGCCTGTTTGAAATCAGTGTTTGTTGTTTTTTTTAAACTTTATGATGTTAATTGAACACGGGTACATCAACAATTGGCACCTGTACTCGGTCACTGGCCTAAGCCTGGCGACCCGACCAAACCCGAATACATGTGTCAGGTTCGGGTCAGGCATTTAAAAAAATTAAAGGACTCGGGCTCAGGTTGGGTTCGGGTTGGCTGTTGTCGGGTCTGGCCCGGGTTGGGTTTTAATTTTATACCCAAGTTAGGCTTTAATCCACGATAGTTTTACTTGTTTCATACCTTCATATTCTTTTGTTATTCGAACCAATGAGCTCCAAATTATTCTAACCAGCAGAGGACGCCAGTATCCTGTGTAACAAGTTACTCATAACAATTGTCTCCAGCTTTTCCCTGCAGGTTAATTCCAAATGGCATCTTCATACATCGTGTCAGCTCCAGTAACTTCTATTTCCCTCAGCTGCCTTCTAACTTCCGACTACCAACCAGTTTACTGGAGCTTCAAATAGTTTTCTCCTCCAACACATCACAACATATTTCTCCCCAGCCCCCAGCTTCTACCTGGATCAGATTTTGTACCAGCCTTGAAAAGCCATTTGAAACATGGCTACAAGACTTAAACCACCATCATTCAATGTCATGCTGGATCAGTGTTTTCCCCATATGTTCCTTTGCTACCCCAGTTCTGCTAACTGTGACCATCCCTTCCTCTTTCAAATGATTTCTAAGCTGTCACTTTTGACCACAAGTTCAACTTCATTCGATGAATTCCACATTCAAAGGTTATGTTCCTCGGGAGGAGCATCAGTAAATTTTAAGTAGTGTTTTTAATTGTGTATTAAATATCATCTTTGAGGCAGCATTGAAGTATTCTGCTTATTTTTTGAATGCTTTAAACCCAACCGCCGCCCCTCCAAAAGGCCATCCCTTTGACCATGCTCTCGGTCACCCCACAATAGATCTCCCTGCCTGGCTCAATGTTTCTTTTTCTTATTGCTATCCGTGAAGCACATTGAAGGTGCTATCTAAATGCAAGCTGTTGTTGTTGATTTCTGTACAGTCAAAGTGATAACTTTTGCCCTCCTTTTCCAAAAAGAAAGACCTTGCATTATATAGCGCCTTTCATGACCTCAGGACATTCCATAACACTTCACAGCCAATTAAGGCATTTGGAATGTAGCTACAGTTGTAATGTAGGAGATGAGGCAGCCAATTTGCCAATTTGCCAATTTGCACACAGCAAGGTCCCACAAACAGCAATGTAATAATGACTTGATAATCTGTTTTTAGTAATGTTGATTGAGGGATAAACATTGTCCAGAACTCCCTTGCTTTTCTTTGAAATAATAACATGAAATCTTTTAAGTCAGTGGATAAATGCATAGAGAAATGCAAGGCAGGACAGCTCAAGGTTTGATCCCTGGGATCTGTGGAATTAGCTTCCTTCAGTCAAGTTCCAATGGCAGGGCTATGAACAGGTTTGACATCCACAGAATAGAGAAAGAAAGAAAGATTTGTATTTATATAGCACCTTTCACGAACACTGGACATCTCAAAGCAGTGAAGTACTTTTGAAGTGTAGTCAATGTTGTAATGTTGGAGATGTAGGAGAGAGAGTTAATCAGGTACGATCTCCATGCCAAGTGCACACATGAGGACAGAATCATGCTCTATGGCAATGGTCCCATGTTGTCAAACAACCCACTGATATTCACTGACCAACTCATAAAACAACAACGACCACTAGGTGTGATGCAGGACACCACCCATGGAGAGATTATTGCTCATATTTTCTCAATCAGAATACACTGTGATTAATTGTGATATTTGTGTATAATAACAAATACAGTGGCCGGAATCTTACCGAAACTTAGGAAGCTCCAACATCGGGACTGAAAGTGGATCCTGAGCCTACACAGACGGATGGCAGGACCCCAGGCAGGATTTACCAACAGCAGCCAATTAAGAGGATGGCAGCCCACCTCTCAGAGCTGCTGGCCCAATCAGAGAGCTGGCAGCTTGGCAGCTTTGGCAGCACCACCAATAGAGGTGGCACCACTGAGGCTGCAGGGAGAGGAAGAGGGTGCCTCCATGCAGCCAGACCCCGGTGATCAGAGGGGTGAAACCTCCAGCAGCGGCATCAGAGCCGCCAGGGCAGCTATTGCCACCAGGGGCCCTCTGTGGGCCATGAATTGTCCATTAATGAAGACACCCTCCCCAGGAACCTGCTGGGAGGCTGCCACAGTTTACCTGGCAGCCTTTCCACATAGTGGAGGCCCATCCCGACACCAGTAAAATGTCAGCAGGTGCAGAAAGTGAACAATAATTGGCCAATCAATTGGTTTAATTGCCTGTCCACCAACGGTCAGCAGTTGGCCATTGAGAAAATACTGTGGCGCCAAGAAGACATTGGCCCAACGCCTTCCACTTCCATTTTACGAGGGCTTCCGCCTCCCAGCCTTTCTCCAGAAAGCTGGTAAAATTCAGCCCAATAACTAGCATTCATATAACAATAACGTAGCAAAATGTCCCACGGTGCGTCACAGAAGTGTTAACGAACAATACTTGACACCAAGCCACATAAGGAGACAATGGGACTGGTGACCTAAAACTTGGTAAAAGAGGTTTTAAGGAGTGTGCTCAAGGAGGAGAGAGAGCTAGAGAGGTGGGGATGGTTTAAGGAGGGAATTCCAGAGCTTAGGGACTAGGCAGCTGAAGGCACAGTCTCCAATGCTGAAGTGCTTAAAATTGGAGGTGCTCAAGAGGCCAGAATTGGAAATGCGCAGAGACTTCAGAGGATTGTAGGGCTAGAGGAGGTTACAGAGATAGGGTAGGGCAAGGTCTTGGAGGGATTTTAAAGCAAGAATGAGAATTTTAATACAAGGTAGCACAAATATATTACTTTTTTTTACAATTGACAGTGTACTCTTAATGACCCCTAACCTATTTGTCACAGACCCAGGTAACAGGCCTTCTGAAACCTCATTAACTGGACATGTGCCCACTTACTAGGATTATAATTAAGAAAGCGTTTAGCGATAGGAGACATTGATAACTAACACAGGGATGTTCAAAACATACAAAGGACAAGTATAGGAGGAACATCCAGTAAACACACACAAGGGTAATCAAATTCAATCATTTTAAACATATTTTGCAGTCAGTTGTTCTTTAATTATGCAGAAGAAAAAATTATGCAGAAGTTTCCAGAAAGCAAATATGCAAATTGATTGATTTAAGAGCGATTCCCTGCGAGGGTGTGGAAATTCCCAGTGGTGTGAAAGTTGCTGAGTTAATGAGTAGCAAGTTTTTGCACTTTATGCCAGGAAACTTACCAATAAAATACACACCTTCATGTTGCCACACGGGTTGGCGCCTGATTCAGAATTGTTTTTAACACTTTGGCCGACCCAGATCCTGTTTCTTAAAAGTTTCCATTTTCTTTTGCACATGAAAGTTACTGGATTTATTACAAGATGACATCCGCTTTAAATACATAACCACTTTTTATGAAAAGACATCAGTCAAATTAACATTATTCCACTATATCTGTCCACATATCCACTGCTCAAAAAGTAATCTTCTAATCTCTAGTCTGTTATGAGGCTTGTTTGTTATGTGTTCATGTCCTCTGGTTTGACCCAACTTCGTTACTTTGGCGCTGAAAGCCTGCCTAAGTGCCGAAACTTCCACTTCTAATCATGTCAAAGTTCATGGGATCAGTGAAGAAAGGTCTACTAATTAGAATGTAAATTGCAGGGGCCTACATTATTTGTGGTATGTCTGGAGTGCTCACCTGCTGAAGAGGCCATAAATGAACAGTTGAAGAGTAACCTGGCAGGGAGAACAAGGCGAAGTCTTTTTCAGGAATACAAGCCATGATCTCAATCTTTCCATATAAGCCCCAAATCTGCCATTCAGTGGCCTTCAGTCCTGACCTCAATGAGGTACATGGCCAAGTGGAAGTTAGCACTCAAGGCAGGGTCCCAATGTATCCAGGTCCTCATCTAAATTGTAAAAGAAAGAAAGCTTGCATTTACAGAGCACCTTTCACTTCCTCAGGCCATCCCAAAGTTCTATACAGCCAATGAAGTACCCTCACAGGGAATCGCTCTTAAATCAATCAATTTGATATTTGCTTTCTGGAAACTATTGCTTTTTTCTTCTGCCTAATTAAGGAATGACTGACTGCAAAATATGTTTGAAATGATTGCATTTGATTATGCTTGTGTGTGTTTACTGGGCATTCCTCCTATGCTTGTCCTTTGTGTGTTTTGAACATCCCTGAGTTAGTTATTAATGTCTCCTATTGCTAAACGCTTCCTATATTAACCCCAGTAAGTGGGAAATGTCCAGTTAGTGAGGTTTCAGAAGGCCTGTTACCCGGGTCTGTTATCTGTAATCACTGTTGGAATGTAGGAAACGGAGCAGCCAATTTGCACACAGCAAAGCCTTACAAGCAACAATTAATACTGAACAGATTATCTGTTTTAGTAAAATAAAAGCAAAATACTGCAGATGCTGGAAATCTGAAATAAAAACAGGAAATGCTGGAAATACTGAGAAGGTCTGGCAGCATCTGTGGAGAGAGAAGCAGAGTTAACGTCACTGACCTGAAACATTAACTTTGCTTCTCTCTACAGATGCTGCCAGACTGCTGAGTATTTCCAGCATTTCTTGTCTTTATTGTAGAAACATGGAAACATAGAAAATAGGAGCAGGAGTAGGCCATTCGGCCGTTCAAGCCTGCTCCACCATTCATTATGATCATGGTTGATCATCCAACTCAGTAACCTGTTCCCGCTTTCCCCCCATATCCTTTGTTCCCTTTCGCCCCAAGAGCTATATCTAAGTCCTTCTTGAAAATATGCAATGTTTTGGCCTCAACTGCTTTCTGTGGTAGCAAATTCCACAGGCTCACCACTCTCTGGGTGAAGAAATTTCTCTTCATCTCAGTCCTGAAAGGTTTACCCCATATCCTTAGACTATGACCCCTGGTTCTGGACTCCCCCACCATCGGGAACATCCTACCTGCATCTACCCTGTCAAGTCCTGTTAGAAATTTATAGGTTTCTATGAGATCCCCCCTCACTCTTCTGACCTCCAGCTAATATAATCCTAACCCACTCAATCTCTCCTCATACGTCAGTCCCACCATCCCATGAATCAGTCTGGTAAACCTTTGCTGCACTCCATCTATAGCAAGAACATCCTTCCTCAGATAAGGAGACCAAAACTGCACACAATATTCCAGGTGTGGCCTCACCAAGGCCCTGTATAATTGCAGCAAGACATCCCTGCTCCTGTACTCGAATCCTCTCGCTATGAAGGCCAACATACCATTAGCCCTTTTACTGCTTGTTACACCTGCATGCTTACCTTCGGCGACCGATGTATGAGAACGCCCAGGTCTCTCTCAGTTTATAGCCATTCAGATGATAATCTGCCTTCCTGTTTTTGCTACCAAAGTGGATAACCTCACATTTATCCACATTATACTGCATCTGCCATGCATTTGCCCACTCACTCAACCTGTCCAAATCATCCTGAAGCCTCTCTGCATCCTCCTCACAACTCACCCTCCCACCCAGTTTTGTGTCATCTGCAAATTTGGAGATATTACATTTAGTTCCCTCACCTAAGTCATTAATATATATTGTGAATAGCTGGGCTCCTAGCACTGACCCCTGCGGTACCCTACTAGTCACTACCTGCCATTCGGAAAAAGACCTGTTTATTCCTACTCTTTGTTTCCTGTCTGCCAACCAATTTTCTGTCCATTGCAATACACTACCCCCAATCCCATTCGTTTTATTTTACACGCTAACCTGTTATGTGGGACTTTGTTGAAACCTTCTGAAAGTCCAAATAAACCACATCCACTGACTCCCCTTCATCAACTCTTTTAGTTACATCCTCGAAGAATTCTAGTAGATTTGTCAAGCATGATTTCCCTTTCGTTAATCCATGCTGACTCTGCCCAATTCTACCACTGTTCTCTAAGTGCTCTGCTATAACATCTTTGATAATGGACTCTAGAATTTTCCCCACTACCGACGTCAGGCTGACTGGTCTATAATTCCCTGTTTTCTCTCTACCTCCCTTTTTAAATAGTGGGGTTACATTAGCTACCCTCCAATCTGTAGGAACTGTTCCAGAGTCTATAGAATCTTGAAAGCTGACCACCAATGCATCCACTATTTCTAGGACCACTCTGGGATTTATCGGCCTTCAATCCCATCTATTTCCCCAACACCATTTCTCTACTAATACTGATTTCTTTCAGTTCCTGTTTCTCACTAAACCCTGTGTTCCCCAACATTTCTGGTATGATATTTGTGTCCTCCTTTGTGAAGACAGAACCAAAGTATGCATTTAGTTGGTCAGCCATTTCTTTGTTCCCCATAATAAATCCCCCTGTTTCTGAATGTAAGGGACCTACATTTGTCTTCACCAATCTTATTCTCTTCACATACCTATAGAAACTTTTACAGTCAGTTTTTATGTTCCCTGCAAGTTTACTCTCGTACTCTGTTTTCCCCTTCTTAATTAATCCCTTGGTCCTCCTTTGCTGAATTTATCTGTTATCTGTTTTAGTGTTGCTGGTTGAGGGATAAATATTGGCCAGAACATCTGCTCTTCTTCAGAATAGCGCTATAGGATTTTTCACTTCCATCTGAATGGGCAAACAAGTCCTCAGTTTAACATCTCCTCTGATAGTACAATACTGCCTCAGTACTACACTGGAGTGTCAGCTCCATTTGAGTGCTCCAGTCTCTCCAGTGGGCCTTGAATCCATAACCTTCTGGTTCAGAGGCGAGTACGTGACTCACTAGACTACTGGAAGGACCAGGGATGTCTGGGACCCATGTTTATATCAAAATGAAACACACCTCTCAGTTTTTTGAAGATCTAGAATATTGGGTCAATTTTACAAATACACACTCACATTAAAATTAAAATGAATAGATGGAAAACTGTGAACAGCAAGCCTGCAGGTGAAGCTCCCCTCCGGTAGTGTGCATTCACAAAATTAGCCCTCCTGTGTCCTCTCAATCTTCTCAAAAACAGGGTAAGAGAAACATTTGGGGTTCACTACAGAACCTCTAGGATGAAAATAAGGAACATCTTCCCCTGAATTTGCTAAGCATTTGCCACTACTCTCGTCATTAATTTCTAGCTTTGTGGATTTTAAATTTTCAAAAATAGAAAACAGTTGAAAAGCACTGTTGATAAATATGTTCAAAAGAGAAAGGGTTAATGATAAGGCACCCCTGACTCTAACTTGGTAAGATGTTGTTCCGATAATTATGACTCACCCTTCTCCCTCAGAAGCTGTTCCAAATAATTGCTTATTTAAGTATGTTCGGTTGCATAATAGGAATCGCTTTAATGCCCAGCTTACCTCTAAACTGGGCAGGACTAACGCAATAGTGAATCAATTTCTTCTTGTGGATGTATGATGCACTATTGATTGAGATATTTGTGATAAAAGGGTTCATTTCCCAAATTAACATTGATATATCGTGGGGGGGAGATTCACACGATATGCTGTAAATATATATTGAAGTCCTTACAATACTTTTATTTTCATTCTTAAAGTATCTGTAACTCTTCCAAGAGAGATTATTTTGATTTTGAAAGGCAATAAGCCAGAAAATACATTAATTAAAGTGTCAAAAAAATACATTTTAAAGAGGGTAGTTATGCTGCCAGACCTCACACCTTCCACACTCACACCTTCCAGTATACCTATACCACACTCACGTCTTCCAGTCACATTGTCCATGCTCGCACCTTCTATGTTTACATCACCCACACTTACACATTTCACACTTAAGGCTTCCAAGCTTGCACCTTGTACACTCACACTTTGCATCCTCACAGCTTCCACACTCACAGTTTCCACACTCACACCTTTCATTTGTTCACCATCCACACTCACACCTCACACAGTCGCACTCTGCAAATTCACACCTTCCACACTCACAGCTTCCATACTTACAACTTTCCACACTCACAGCTTCTACACTCACATCGTGTACTCATAGCTTCTACACTCACATCTTGCACACTTACATCTTGCATGCTTACACTTGGCACACTCACAACTTTCACGCTCATGCCTTCTGCACACAAATCTTCCACACTCACAGCTCCTACACTCATAGCTTTCACACTCATATCTTCCACACTCACAGTTTCCGTGCTCAGCTTCCAATTTACACATTGCACACTCACACCTTGCATACTCACACCTTCCACAGTTATATCCGTTATAGTAATTTTTAAATTCAAACCGTTCTGGCAAGCTTCAGGTATTTTTCCTCTGTAACAACAGTGACACAATGTTTGTTACAACGGCAGCTTAAGTTAGGACAAACCTATGCCCACTGTGCATTCAGACTAACTCTGTTTTTATGTGCTCTCAGGCAGTGTTTGTTTTTTGTTGTTGGAACTCCTTCAGCTTTTTTGAAGTTATTAGTCAACATCTGCTAGTTTTCTAGGCTGACTTGCATACCTAAAGGAATAATATGGATTGAACATGAGGGTGAATTGAGCATGGAGCAAATTAATAATAAGCCATTCAGCATCAAATATATGTCATGTATTGTCTGTCATTTTGAAATTAATGAAGAAGTGGTTCAAGATAGACTGAAGAGTTTGAAACTAACGAATCCAGGATGAATGAACTATAAATATGCACAGGATAAAGCCTGTGAAACACTGACAGTCATTTTGAGGAAGCTAGTAAACACTGGGGGGATTCCAACAGTTTGGAACATGTAAGTATATTTCCTTTATTCAAGAAAGGCAACTAGAAACCCATTATCCTGATCTTAATAACAGAAAGCTAATGAAATTAATAATCAGCAGCAACACCAATAACTGACATTCACACATCAGCTTTCATGTAACTAATATCCCAAGATGGTTTATAGACAGGTGTATAAAACAGATGCCAAGCTGAGGATACAAGGAGAATAGGAGAAACCAAAGGTTTGGTCAAATAAATAGGTTTTGAGGAGGTTTTTAAAGGAGGAGAGAATTGTGACATGACTTCCCAGAGGTTTTTGATAAAATATCATATGAGACAAAGTAAGCCCAGTGGATATCAATGGTAAGGCGAATTAGACACTATTTTAAGGTTGTAGTTGTGAAAGGTGCTATATAACTGCAAGACTTTTTTCTTTCTTGTTACTGATAAACATAAAACATGGCCTACATTTGCACTCTCAAAGCATTGTAGTTTAATTCACAGATAGCAGTGAACTAGATGACGACTCAGATAATATTCCCAAGATTTTAAAAGGTGAGTTTTAACAGGGTTTGCATCTGAATAGATTGATGCCAAATAAAACTCAATATGGACAACTGGAAGATACTGAATATTGGAAGAAAGCATGGAATGCTTGTATAACCCATAGATTGAATGAAACTTGGCAAGAAGGAAAGCTAATAGCTGTAGTGGTGTTGGTTGTCATTGTTCAGCCAGTTCAAACTGTATGAGGTAGCAATAAACAAAATTGAGGAGTCCAGGATAGAATGCCAAATCAGTTCAGATCTATTCCTCTGAAGTTGTGCTGTAATTACACAGTGCCCTAATCAGGAGCACTGCATATATTCAGTCACTGTGACTTAAGGGGCTGAATTTTAACAGACCCCAGGTAACATGAAGGGAGAAGGGGGGAGCTGGTAAAATAGCAGGGGGCAGTGTTGGGATGGCTTCCCAGCGCAGTCCCACTGCCAAGGAGGTTTCCCAGAATTGGGCTGCAAGGCAGATAAACTGCCAAAAAACAGAAAGAGCTGGAAGTATTCAGCAGGTCAGAAAGTTCTGATGAAAGGTCACAGACCTGAAACGTTACTTTATTTTTTTTATTTAGAGATACAGCACTGAAACAGGCCCTTCGGCCCACCAAGTCTGTGCTGACCAACAACCACCCATTTATACTAACCCTACAGTAATCCCATATTCCCTATCACCTACCTACACTAGAGGCAATTTACCTATCACCTGCAAGTCTTTGGCTGTGGGAGGAAACCAGAGCACCTGGTGAAAACCCACGCGGTCACAGGGAGAACTTGCAAACTCCACACAGGCAGTACCTAGAATTGAACCCGGGTCCCTGGAGCTGTGAGGCTGCGGTGCTAACCACTGTGCCACTGTGCCACCCCAAACTCTGTTTCTCTCTCCACAGATGCTGCCTGACCTACTGAGTATTTCCAGCACCTTCTATTTTTATTTCAGATTTCCAGCATCTGCAGTATTTTGTTTTTATTTCAGATAAACTGCCTGTTCCACAGTGGTGGGAAGCCAATTTGCATAATTAAAGGCACATTTGCATGCCATTTTCCAAGGTCAACAGCATTTTGCCAACAGCGGGACGGCCAGGCCGCCCTGTGGGAGATCACCACCTACATGGAGACAGCCTTTCTGCAGAAGTCTCAGGGCCATTAGAGGCGGAAGTTCCATGCCCAATAAACAAAGTCTGAGCAGGATAGGGAGCCCTCGCAACTCCATTAATCCCTCTGGAGGGATTTCTCCTCCATCCTGTAGGTTCTACCACCCTCAGTCCCCTAAATTTTAATTTTGTACCAGTATGAGGATGCCTCCATTTTAAGTTGTCTTGAGGTCTGTGATCTGCCACAGCAGTATCCACCTATCCTAAAGGTGCTGCTGAGGCTCCAGAGCTGCCAACTCTCTGATTGGTTCAATAAAGGACAGCAGCCTTGCAGGAGGCAAATTAGGAAACTGACTGCGGTAAAATTGTTGAGCCAGCAAATGCAGACCTGCAACCGCTTTTTGGCTTGATATTGGAGTCTTGAAACCCATGGTCAAATTCAGTCCAAGGAGGCTATCTGTGGCCTCGAGGCAATACAGACCAATGACACCACTCAGTTTAACGTTTCACTGTTCCTACTCTATGGAGCTGGATTATTGTGCTTTCCTATTGCTTGACTGGTTTTATGTGAAGGTTAAACTGCTTGAGAAGGACTAAATGAGCGTGACTGCAGGCAGCTCTTCATTGATTGGGTTTCTGCTGAAAAGGCTTGTGAAATCTGAAAGGGCAAAATTACCCAGCCTCTCTAAAAATAGAAAGCACCGACTTTCAATTTAGAAAACAAAACTGAAAATTTAACCATAATCACAGAACCCTCATAGAATCATATTGTAGAATTATAGATTGAAGTAGACCATTCAGCCCATCATGTCCACGTGGGCTCTCACAAGGGCAACTCAGCTAGTCCCACTCCCTGGCCCTTTCCCCATAGCTCTGCAAATCTTTTCCCTTCAGGTGCTTATCCATTTCCCTTTCCAAAGCCCATTTGTATCTTCCTCCACAACCCTCTCAGGCAGTGCATGCCAGATCTCAACCATTCATTCAAAAAATGTTTTTCCTCAGGCCGCCTTTGGTTCTTTTGCCAATTACCATAAATCGGCATCCTCTGCTTCTCGACCCTTCCGCTAATGGGAACAGTTTCTATCTACTCTCTCTAGACCCCTCATGATTTTGAACATTTCAATCAAATTTCCTGTCAAACTTCTCTTTTCTAAGGAGAACCATTCCAGCTTCTCCAATTTATCCACATAACTGAAGTCCCTCATCCCTGGAACCTTTATCATACATCTTTTTTGCACCCTCTCTAAAGCCTTTGCATCCTTCCTAAAGTGCAATGTCCAGAATTGGACACAATGCTCCAATTGATGCCATTCCCATGTTTTATAAAGGTTCACCATAACTTCCTTGTTTTTGTACTCACTGTCTCTATGTATGAAGCCTCGAATCCAGTCTGCCTTTTTAACCACTTTTTCAACCTGCCCTGCCACCTTCAACAATTTGTGCACATATATCCCCAGGCCTCTTTGTTTCTGCACCCCTTTTAGAATTGTGTCCTTTAGTTTATAATGTCACTCCTTGGTCTTACTACCAAAATATATCACTTCATGCTTCTCTGCATTAAATTTCATCTGCCACATGTCTGCCCATTCTACCAGACTGTTTATCTTCTCTTCAAATCTTTCACCATTCCCTTTACAGTTCACAATACTTACAAGTTTTGTATCATCTGCAAATTTGGAATTGTGCCCTGGGCACCCAAGTCTAGGTCATTAATATAGATCAATAAAAGCAATGGAACGAGAACCGAATCTTCGCAAACCTCATTGTATACCTTCCTCCAGTCCAAAATACAACCATTCACCACTACTCTCTGTTTCCTGTCACAGCCAACTTTGTGCCCATGCTGCTACTTTGTCTTTGATTTCATGGATTCAACTTTGCTGTGGCACTTAATCAAATGCTTTTTGAAAATCCATATATACCTCATCAACCGTATTACCCTTATCAACCATCTCTGTTCCCTCATTAAAAAACTCAATCCAGTTAGTTAAACATGATTTGCCTTTGACAAATCCATGCTGGATTTCCCTAATTAATCCACACTTGTCCAAATGACTACTAGTTTCGTCCCAGATTATCGTCTCTAAAAGCTTTCCCACCACCAAGTTTAAACTGACTGGCCTATAGTTGCTGAATTTATCCTTACACACTTTTTTGAATATCTCATAGAATTGTAGAATAGTGACAGCACTGAAGAAGGCCATTTAGCCCAGTGAGTTCGTGCCGGCTCTCTGCAAGAACAATTCAATTAGTTCCACTCCTCAGTCTTTTCCCCGTACCCCCACAATTTTTTTTCTCTTCAGGTGGTTATCCAATTCCCCTTTGAAAACCATGATTGAATCTGCCTCCACCACATTCTCAGGCGGTGCTTTCCAGATCCTAACCACATGCTGTTTGTAAAAGATTTTCTTCATGTCACTGTTGCATCCTTTGCCAATCATTTTAAATCAGTGTTCCCTGATTCTCAGTTCTTCTGCCAATAGGAACAGTTTCTATTCTGACCAGATCCATTATGACTTCGAACTCATTGCTCACTCACCACAGAAAGGTCTGCACTTGTCACTTTCAATTTTCTATTGGTTTGCATACATTAGTGATTCACAGAAGTGAAACTAAGCACATATACAGCACTCTATTGGAATTCCCCAGGATCGTCCCTAAATAACCATTACCTCCCTTAATAATATTAGATGAATCCTTTTGATGCTGAGAGAAAAGCACATCGATTATGTATCATTGCTATAATATTGACCTCATATGTAAATAATGCAGTGGTGATATCTAACCTGACTTACAGCATTACATGTGTTTGTAAAAAGGCAGCATTCATTTAATATGAAAAGTCTTGTCAACATTTCCAGGGATATTGGAAAACAATTTTCTCATCATTCATTGCAACTTAATGATATTTTAACAATAAGGGGCTGTCCAGATTTTCTACCTTTTTTCTGACGAGTAGAAAGTTTTTTTTAAGTTCTGCACTCCTCCTCAAAAATATACAGGAAAAAAATGAATGAAAATTGATCATTTGGGTATAGAAAAATTACCTGGAGCATTCCCACTCCCACGTTTCTTGTGAAAATTGTAAATGACCCCAACTCATCTCCTCAATAAGAGGAGGCTCCAAAAACATTGTATACATTGCTGCTTCATATAACTTGCAAGGTGTACTAAATTAAAGGGACCCCATCCCACACGTTCTGAATAAAGCAGGCAAGTTATTGTAATAAAAACAGAAAATGCTAGAAATACTCAACAGGGCTGTAGAGAGAGAGAGAAACAGAGTTAATGGCTGGAATTTTTCCCTTGCTGGACGGGAACCGTCCACCAACTGAAAAGTCAGTGGCGATCCTGCCCCACCAGGCCTGGGGAGCTGTTCCAGATTCTACAGTCCCCAGGCCCTTAATTGGTCTTAGGCGGGACTTCCACCTCATTTCGGCAGGCCGGCAGCTCTTAGTCCCAGCAGCGCCACAGGGAGCAGAGGCCAGTGCTGGGACTGCAATCCAGTTTCAAGAAAAAGAGCAAGGACTGACCCAGAAAAAGGTAGGTTTTTGTGGTCTTGCCGGCGGTGATCGGTTAGGCCCCAGCAAGGCAAGGGGGGTCGATTGGTGGGGGGAGGGGGGGGAATGTGTTGGGCATTGTGGGTGATTGGGGCATCGGGGCAGCCCTCCGTCGGGCACATGGTGCCCGATCAGGAGCGTTCCCTCCCCAAGTCTTCAGAAAGCCGCCTACTTTTGTCAAGCAGCTTTTCTCAGGCCTGGGCTGCCCGCTTACGAATGGTAAAATCCCCATGGCAGCAGGTGGAGGCCCTTAAATGGCCATTAATTGGCCACTTAACGGCTTTGATCGGTCTGAGGCGGGCGGGCCGTTTCCCGCCGCCGCCACCCTGCATAAAATGGCAGCGGAATCGGGAGTGGTTGGGAAGGGCCCCCCGAGCCTCCTACTCCATTTTACACCCCCACCACCACTACCATCTCGCTCTTTCCAGGCAATGTTTCAGGTTGATGGCCCTTTGCCAGAACTGAGAGTACTTAGAAACATAACAGGTTTTAAGCAAAGGTGAGGGAGGGGAGGAAAAAACAAAAGGGATTGTAGGAGAGGCAGGAGACCCAGCGATGATGAAGGAACAGTGAGATGGTTGCAAAGCATTCACTTTCTGCATTCGTGCTTTCTGCTGACAAAGGTTCCCTTTGTTGCATTTGTTTTTCCCCCTTTTTGGAGTTTCAATTTATTTCCTTCATTTGTCCTTGTTGCTAGCCTGCCCAACTGTCAGATGTTATCATCACTGACGACACTGACTGCTGATCTCTTTCTCTATAGTGAGAGACAGCAAGGTAATGGTATCCGAAGTGGGCAGGCTTGCAAACTGTAGGACTTTAGTAAAACTGTAGGGGCACTATAGCATCAATAAAAACAGTGGTGAATTGAGCACCAATCAATTTTACTGCCTCGCCTCCTTCTGGAATTGTGCTGTGTTTAATTTTTAAGCCACTTTCTGAGCTGCCACCAAGTGATCCAGCACAAACTGTGTTTGAGTTTCCTTTCAAGGTGCCATTCATGTCCTCAGGTCACACCACAGTACTTCACAGTCAATGAATCCTTTTGAAGTGTATTCGCTGTTGTAATTTAGGCAAAAGAGGCAGCCAATTTGTGCACAGCAAGATCCCACCAAAAGCAATGAGATAAATGAGGTTGGTTGAGAGATAAATATTGGCCAGGACACAAGGAGAACTTGAGCTTGCAAGGGGGCATAAAAACTGCAACGTTTGCTTTAATGCTTGTTCCAAAACATAGGACACGTCATCAGGATGCGCCGCGGTGTGCACATGCGCAGACGGTCTCATCCCCCTGCGCATGCGCTGCGGTCCGGCTTACCAGGACCGCTTTGCGCGTGCGCAGATGACGCGGTACGCACATGCGCACACAGTCTCCTCATCTCTGCGCATGCGCTGCGGTCCGAGCTGCCAGGACCGTTGTGCGCATGGGCGGATGACGGCATCGCGTTATTTCGTCTTCCTCGCCGACGCGCCAGTTTGGCCTCTGCGCATGCGTCAAAGCTTCGGCGCGACTTTTTGAAAGTGGAAGGAGGGGAGGTTTCGTCGGGCATTTTCTTGCATTTTATCTGAATTATTTATTCGTTTTGGAGACTTGCTTCATTTTTTTTTGACACAGGAGATTGTTCCAAGGTAAGTTGCTCTGCCTTTGTAAGTTGCTCTGAAAACATTTCCATTGTCTGGGCCACCACATGTTCTCCAGTCTCTGTTGTGAGTTGCTCTGAAAACATTTCCATTGTCTGGGCCACCGCATGTTCTCCAGTCCCTGTTGTGAGTTGCTCTGAAAACATTTCCATTGTCTGGGCCACCGCATGTAGCAGGATGAAGGCACAGTGACTGTGATTTCTGGCGCCAAACAGTACACACTGCAGATACATGATTGCCAGGCTACCTGCAGCTGCATCTTCTCCATTCAGACTTTGTTGCCCTGCAAACATGCTGTTGTTGTGCAGAGGCATCTGGGTCTGCCTTTGGACAGGCTCGCCCCCAATTGTCGCTGGCGTGCATCTCAGACACCAACGACGACAGGCATGGCTGCTGCCATTGTGGTTACAGAGGAACAGCCAAGGCCCCTCAGCCACAATGAAAAATACCGCTTGCTTTCAGATCAATTGTACCAGCTACAACAGGCCGTTCTGCAGAGTGGAACGGCAGCATTCATGAGGAGACTGGACTGGCTGCGGCAACAGACTCTCCGCTGGCAGCAAGGACTGGCTGATGAGATGGAGCCATTTACTATGCCCAACAATTGCCCGGAAGCACCTTCGGATGGAGGTGGCCGCGCGCTGGACATCAGTCACGTGTCACAAACCCTGGATCCTGAGCGTCTCACCCCCTGGCCTAATGATCTGATGGACCATACATATGCCTGCCTGTTCAAATCTCCACTTCCCCTACCTGCGGTACCCTTTCCTTGCTGCTCAGTTACACAGTCACCTGCTCCTACACCCATCAGGGCAGTGCACATGGACACACAGTTACCTGCTCCTACACCCATCAGGGCAGTGCTCATGGGCACACAGTTACCTGCTCCTACACCCATCAGGGCAGTGCTCATGGACACACAGCCACCTGTATCCCCATCCGACGTTGAAACAACCATGCAGAGCCTTGTGAGACTCCGCAATTGCCAGTTGCTGCCTGTCAAGCAGAGAGGGCGTCCAAAGGGGTCAAGCACTTGGGGAACATTCAGCAAGAAGAGACTGAGCACTAAAAGAAACAAGCATGCCGTGTCCAGTGGTAGCAGAAATGTGAATGCTTTTGCTGTGAACACAACTGGTGATAGTAGTAGGCAGGATTAAATGGGAATGGATGGAAAGACGCACGAGTAACATAACCACTGGCAGGGAACTGCTGGGCTAAATGGCCAGCTTTATGTTCATAGCCCAAAAGAAATGTGCTTCTTTTCCAGCACCCTCACATCATTCATGTTTTCCCTGAGAGCAGCATTGAACCATCACGTGATAGGGGCAGTAACATCATCCTGCCTCCTACAGCTGAGGTGGGTACTAAGTGATTCATTGGCGGTGTTATCAGTACATGCCTTTACCGCAGAACACAAAGCATGCTCAACAGTAATTTCATTGGAGGGAGGGAAGCTCTGACACTGATGTTCTTTCCTTATTTTCTTTCATGTAAAACGTGCCCTTGAGAAAACAATCCTTGACACTTAAGGACGGCATTCAAGCAAAGGAGGCAGTGCGGGAGAGGACGCAAGGATGTGCTGATTCCTGCATCTGAGGTGGGTAATAAGTGCTTCATTGGCGACGTTATCAATTGGTGCCTTCACTGCAGAACTTAAAAAGGTGTGCACAACAGTAATTTCAGTGGATGGAGGGAGGCAAGCTCTGACTCTGATTTGCTTTATTTCTTTTCATGTAAAACATGCCGTCGAGAAAACAATCCTTGAGACTTAAGGTCAGCATTCAAGCAACGAAGGCAACTGGATCATGCTGCGGAGCTCATCACGATGTGGAAAGGAACATTGCATTTATGGATGAATTGGGAATGCACATTGGGATGCGCTTGGGGAACATTCACCAAGAATAGACTGAGCTCAGACTCTTGTGACTTTGCATTCTTCACATGGACAATACAGTAGTGGAATCGAGAGCCAAGCGTTTATTCACCACAAGGCTCTCCAGGAACAATCTCTTTAGCTGTGCATAGCAGAGACTCGGCCTGTCTGTCTAACGGGAATGCTGGACACAACACTCATGTATCCATGCACAGCAGTTCCTCGGATACTTAATGAACTTAATAAAACTTTTCAATAATTAAACCCAGAATTGTTGAGGTTTTGTTTTGCATGCTATTTCCCCGACTTTGCAACTGCACTTCAGATATTCAACTATGGTGGGGGGGTAGAGGGAGGGGTGGGTGAAGAGGGGGAGGGGTGGGGAGAGCGGGGAGGGGTGGGGAGAGCGGGGAGGGGTGGGGAGAGCGGGAAGGAGTGGGGAGAGGGAGCATGCAAAATGCAGGGACCAAACAGTTGCAATGCCTGAAGTACTGTGGAGAAGTAGAGAAAGCAACTGGGTAGGGGAGAAAGCAACTGGATTGGGCATCCGCAGCTGGAGGGAACGGCTGAATGGAGAGGGCCGGAAGCGAGAGGCCGTAGAGAGCCGCGGGGAGCGAGCGTGAGAAGACCTTGGTGTCACCGGGTCCAGGGACTGGCCAGTAAGTCTTTTGCTGTTGTGTTTATGGCGCATGCACAGAAAAAGGCGCTCCTCTTCCGTTCCGCTGCTCCCCCCCCCCCCCACTCTCTCCCCTACCTCCCTCTCCCCCAGCTCTCTCCCTCCCCCCTTCCTTACCCCTCCCTCTCCCTCATTCTCCCCCTCCTCCTCTTTCTCCCCCTCATTCTCTCCCCCTCTCCCTCTTTCTCCCCCTCATTCTCTCCCCCTCCCCCTGTTTCTCCCCCTCTCCCTTTCTCCCCCTCTCCCTCTCCCTCTTTCTCCCCCTCTCCCTCTTTCTCCCCCTCTCCCTCTCCCTCCCTCTCCCTCTTTCTCCCCCTCTCCCTCTCCCTCTTTCTCCCCCTCCCTCTTTCTCCCCCTCTCCCTCTTTCTCCCCCTCCCCCTCCCTCTCCCTCTTTCTCCCCCTCTCCCTCTTTCTCCCCCTCCCCCTCCCCCTCCCTCTTTCTCCCCCTCTCCCCCTCCCTCTTTCTCCCCCTCCCTCTTTCTCCCCCTCTCCCCCTCCCTCTTTCTCCCCCTCCCTCTTTCTCCCCCTCTCCCCCTCTCCCCCTCCCTCTTTCTCCCCCTCCCTCTTTCTCCCCCTCTCCCCCTCTCCCCCTCCCTCTTTCTCCCCCTCTCCCCCTCCCTCTTTCTCCCCCTCTCCCCCTCCCTCTTTCTCCCCCTCCCTCTTTCTCCCCCTCTCCCCCTCCCTCTTTCTCCCCCTCTCCCCCTCCCTCTTTCTCCCCCTCTCCCCCTCCCTCTTTCTCCCCCTCTCCCCCTCCCTCTTTCTCCCCCTCTCCCCCTCCCTCTTTCTCCCCCTCTCCCCCTCCCTCTTTCTCCCCCTCTCCCCCTCCCTCTTTCTCCCCCTCTCCCCCTCCCTCTTTCTCCCCCTCTCCCCCTCCCTCTTTCTCCCCCTCTCCCCCTCCCTCTTTCTCCCCCTCTCCCCCTCCCTCTTTCTCCCCTCTCCCCCTCCCTCTTTCTCCCCCTCTCCCCCTCCCTCTTTCTCCCCCTCCCCCCTCCCTCTTTCTCCCCCTCCCCCCTCCCTCTTTCTCCCCCTCTCCCCCTCCCTCTTTCTCCCCCTCTCCCCCTCCCTCTTTCTCCCCCTCCCTCTTTCTCACCCTCCCCCCTCCCTCTTTCTCCCCCTCTCCCTCCTCCCTCTTTCTCCCCCCTCCCTCCTCCCTCTTTCTCCCCCCTCCCTCCTCCCTCTTTCTCCCCCTCCCCCTCCCTCTTTCTCCCCCCTCCCTCCTCCCTCTTTCTCCCCCTCCCCCTCCCTCTTTCTCCCCCTCCCCCTCCCTCTTTCTCCCCCTCCCCCTTTCTCCCCCTCCCCCTCCCTCTTTCTCCCCCCTCCCCCTCCCTCTTTCTCCCCCCCTCCCTCCTCCCTCTTTCTCCCCCTCCCCCTCCCTCTTTCTCCCCCTCCCCCTCCCTCTTTCTCCCCCCTCCCTCTTTCTTCCCTCTCTTTCTCCCCCCTCCCCCTCTTTCTCCCCCCTCCCCCTCTCCCTCTTTCTCCCCCCTCCCCCTCTCCCTCTTTCTCTCCCCTCCCCCTCTCCCTCTTTCTCTCCCTCCCCCTCCCTTTCTCCCCCTCCCCCTCCCTTTCTCCCCCTCCCTCTTTCTCCCCCCTCCCTCTTTCTCTCCCCTCCCTTTCTCCCCCTCCCCTCCCTCTTTCTCCCCCCTCCCCCTTTCTCCCCCCCTCTTTCTCTCCCCTCCCTCTTTCACCCCCCCTCCCCCTTTCTCCCCTCCCCCTCTTTCTCCCCCTCCCCCTCTCTCCCCCTCCCTTTTTCTCCCCCCTCCCTCTCTCTCCCCCTCTCTTTTTCTCCCCCCTCCCTCTCCCTCTCTCCCCTCCCTTTTTCTCCCCCCTCCCTCTCCATCTTTCTCCCCCTCCCTCTCCCTCCCCCTTCCTTACCCCTCCCTCTTTCTCCTCTCCCCCCCTCGCCCCCCCCCGGCACCGCTACCACTGCTCTCCCCGGCCCCCGCGCTGCTCTCCCCGGCCCGCTCCACTCTCTCACTCCGGCCATTGTATTGTGCCACGTGTTTGTCAGGAGGGGAGAGGGAGCGGTAAGGAAGGGGGGAGGGAGAGAGCTGGGGGAGAGGGAGGAAGGGGAGAGAGTGAGGAGGGGAGCAGCGGAACGGAAGAGGAGCGCCTTTTTCTGCGCATGTGCCAAAACAGCGCCACCTACCGATCGCGTTGTCAACAATTGCGGTCTTTATAAAGTGCGCTCTGCTACTCGGCGGCAGAACACGCACCTCATTCAGTTGGCAGAATGAACAGCAGCGCTGGACTGACTGCTCCACACATCAGCAGCACGCCGCTGGAGGCTCCTCTCTTCTTGCAACCCGTCTGGGACCTGATGCGGAGTAAGCAAGGCTGGTTGAAGTCGCCTTTCTTCCCAGTCACCTTCGCCTTGGGGGTCTACATGGCTTTCTGCCTGCCTTTCGTCATCCTGGACCTGCTCGCCACCAGGATCTCCTTGCTGCAGAAGTACAAGATCCAGACTCAGAACAACCCCAGCCTGAGGATGATGGCCAGCTGTGTGAGCCAGACCCTGTACAACCACTTGGTCTACATCTTCCCGCTGTCCTTCGCCAACTGGTACTGGCGCCCCATCCTCTTCCCGGCCTTAGCCCCGGAGCTGCCGAGGGTCCTGTTGGACATCACCGCCTGCCTGCTTCTCTTCGACTTCCAGTACTTTGTCTGGCATCTGCTCCATCACAAGGTGCCCTGGCTCTACCGGACCTTCCACAAAGCTCACCATAAGTATACAGCCACTTTCGCCCTGACCACCGAGCACTCGGGAGCCTGGGAAATCTTGTCGCTAGGATTCTTCGCCGCCGTTAACCCGAGCATCCTGCGCTGCCACCCTCTCACCGCCATGCTCTTCTTCATCTGCAACATCTGGCTGTCGGTGGAGGACCACTCGGGCTATGACTTCCCCTGGTCCACGCACAGGCTGGTGCCTTTCGGGCTGTACGGAGGGGCTCCTCACCACGACCTCCACCACATGAAGTTCAAAACCAACTATGCTCCTTACTTTACCCACTGGGATAAGCTCCTGGGCACCTATACTACACGACGCAGCAAGTCCCAGTGATTTCTTTGTATCCCACTTTGACGAGGAAAGGGGAAAAGGACAAATATCTATTTATTACTGACTCTGGAAGTTAGTTGAGAAGGACTTGGGCACTGCTGGTCAGTGATCTCAACAAGATGAACATTTCCTTCAACAACTGTTTGTAAAATGTATAGTTTATTTTCCACAAAGCACTTTAGTTATAAGATGATCATTATTTTTGTCACTAAAAATGTTACATAATTTGTTATTGTCATGATAATTCATATGTCTCAGAATAATATATGGCAGCAAAATGTTATTCATTTAATATATTTGAATAAAATTCATATGTAGTTTTGGATATAATTGCATTGGTGTGGTGTTTGAAGAGCAAGGTACCTCAAGGATCAAATGTTTCCACACATTCACAGCACAGTCAGCTGTCCACTGATGGGAAAAGCTTCAAATTTATTTAATGTTTATTTATTTTATTTAGAGATACAGCACTGAAACAGGCCCTTCGGCCCACCGAGTCTGTGCTGACCATCAATCACCCATCTATACTAATCCTATTAATCCCATATTCCTACCACATCCCCTCAATTTCCCTACCACCTACCTACACTAGGGGCAATTTACAATGGCCAATTTACCTATCAACCTGCAAGTCTTTGGCTGTGGGAGGGAACCAGAGCACCCGACGGAAACGCACACGGTCACAGGGAGAACTTGCAAACTCCACACAGGCAGTACCCAGAATTGAACCCGGGTTGCTGGAGCTGTGAGGCTGCAGTGCTAACTACTGCGCCACTGTGGGGGTCTTTTAGTTGTCTTCTTCTTAGGGGTGTTTTTGACAGTACATGTCTATCATATTCCTTTATATTTACTAACCAGTGCTCAAATTGTGTGAACCATCTTTCAAGAATTCTTAAATGCTGGCTACTAATGGCTAATTAAAAAAAAAATCCAATGCAAGAGCACTCTGAACTGTCATAGTGTTACCCTGGTATACCTGCCATGGCATATAGTAGGCAAATCATAATGGCACGGGCACGCTCTTATAGACAGTGGTGTTTATAACAACATTCAACTGCAAACTGAAGAATTTGTTTGAGAATTGAATGAAGCCTTTATTTACATTACTTTTCATTTAAATTTCATCATCAAAATGACACAACCTTTATTAACATTCAACAGTCATTTCTCTGACAATCAGAGTCACAGAACTGTTACAGTGCAGAAGGAGACCATTTGGCCCATCATGTCAGCACCAGCTCTCCGAATGAGCATTTCACCTAGTGCCACTCCCCCACCTTCTCCCCATAACGCTGCATATTCTTCCTTTTCAAATAACAATCTCATTTCCTTTTGAATGCTTCGGTTGAACCTGCCTCCACCACAGTCTCAGGCTGTGCATTCCAGACCTTAACCTCTCATTGCATGAAAAAGTTTTCCCTCATGTCGCTTTTGCTTCTTTTATCAATTATTTTAATTCTATGCCCTCGCTTTCTCGATCCTTTCATGAGTGGGAACAGTTTCTTTCTATCTACTCTGTCCAGACCCCTCATGATTTTGAATACCTCTATCAAATCTCCTCTCAGCCTTCTTTTCTTCAAGGAAAACAGTCCTAACTTCTCCAATCTATCTTCATAACTGAAGTTCCTCATCCCTGGAACCACTCTTGTGAATCTTTTCTGCACCCTCTCTAATGCCCTCACATCCTTCCGAAAGTGCGGTGCCCAGAACTGGAAGCAATACTCCAGCTGATGCCAAATTAGTGTCTTATAGAAGTTCAACATAACTTCCTTGCTCTTGTACTCTATGCCCCTATTAACAAAGCCCAGGATACTGTATGCTTTATTAACTGCTCTCTCCCAACCTGCCCTGCCACCTTCAATGACTTATATGCACATATACACCTCGGTCCCTCTACTCCTGCACTCCCTTTAGAATTGTACCCTTTATTTTATATTGTCTTTCCATGTTCTTCCTACCAAAATGTATCACTTCACATTTCTTCGCATTGAACTTCATCTGCTACCTGTTTATCCATTCCACCAGTTTGTCTATGTCCTTTTGAACTTCTACACTATCCTCTATATGGTTATAATGACCTAGATTTTGCGGGAGTAGCATGTCCCATTGGACTTTTTCCTCACTCTTCAGCTCAAAAATGTTGCCCTGCTGGGCAAATTGCTGCAAGTGCGAGCTGGTAACTGCTTGGTGAGGGCAACAGGGCATCATGGTGTCATGAACAGTCTATCACCATAGTCAATGTGATTTAAGGATTGAGGTAGAAACAGAGCAATGGCGGAGAAGGAAATAGGGTAAATTGGAGTCAAATCAAGTTCAGAAAGAGAAATAGAGGGAAAGATAGATTGGATTGGGAGTCATAAAAGACAGAAAGGAAAAGTGAGAAAACAATTCAAAAATTAAAAATGTGAACTTAGAAAAACTCTAACAATAATTTGCGACCTGTAGAAATGAGACTCGACTGTTTAAATTGTCCTCTTTCTGGGCCAAAGAGGTTCAATGCCATTGCAGGAACAGAAATCCCCTCATTAAAAAGCTGCTTATGCAGTTAAATAGAAGTCCTAACTTTCTGCGATGAGTTTAGTTGGCAATTAGTGAGCAACTGCAGCAATCTTTTGAAACTCATGGAGAGCTTGAGGACGAGTTGCCATTTTTGCAGGACTACCAGCAGAGCGATGCAAATCATGCAGCAAGTTGTGGTGATTCACAATTCATGAGGTATTTCTTCCTCACCACAAGTTGCTAGAAGATTTCATTTGAATAAAAATATGTGCATTAAACTCCTCAGACTTGTTCCTGCCAAAAAGTGTCTTGTGATTACTTATGAGGTGTGAACTAACAGCTGAAAACCCAACCAACTGTCTTAGTGGACCCACTGAAGTGTGAGTATTGTGCTAGTGCAGGTGCTTGTACCTCCTTTGACAGTGTGCCCTCAGAAGAAATGAGGTCCTCTGAGGAATTGTCCTCATGAATGTCCTGCGATGCCTGCTGTATGTGCAACAACCATGGAAGACAAAAGGAGAGGACATGATAACTCATGGCATAGTGCCTCTTGACAATTACCAGCTTCAGTCTTCTCATAGTTCAGTAATTGATGAAATGAAGTCAGCATATGTGTTTCAGCGATATTTGTAATTCTGTCACCAGCTATCTGTGAGCTTGTCATCTCCCCATCTCCAGCTGAGAGGTGTGCCACTTATCTCCAGGGGTTCCTTCTCTGCCTCTGTTAGTTGGACTATTTGTGGCACCCACCTCCAGTGCTGTCCCTCTCCCTTGCATTTTGCACTCTCTTCTCTGACAAGAGGTGAAAAACAGACCTGTGAGTGAGTGAAGGTGCGGTATTCTCCCAATGGATGCAATGCATTTGGTGAGAGTGCCTATCAGGCAGATGCATCACATTGCATAAGGACTGGCGTGAATGGCAACAGTGGATAACTAGTGAAGTGATGAAATGCATAGAAAGTAAAGGCTGCTAAAAATTAAGTGGGTATGAGGAGTGATGTGGCGGAGAACAGGCGGCAAGAGAAGTGAAAGAGGGGAGGGGTTTAAACCACAGGATATAGGCAAATCAGTAAATGTACTCTTTAACTACATCTGAGATTGCACCATGTGGGTAAACTTCATGTCTGCTGTGCAGCTTGGTGACGCAAAACCTAGAAGTCAAAATTAGTTGCATCAGCACAGTTGTGATCAGATTCTGACCCATTCAGTTGACTTCTGGGTTTCAGCCAGTCAATTCCAGACCCCATTCGGAGCTGCCTTCAGATTAATATTGGGGCCTATTATTCTATCAAAAGCCTGTTCTTTAGATGATTATGAAACAATTCTGGGCATGAGTTGCAAAGATTTCCTTTTGACTGTTTTCTTCCTAAGGTTGAACAGCACCTGTATAATCAATTATTGTGTGAAGGCTTTAGCACCAGTGTTGAAAATGTAGATGTGGCATATATCAATCACAATTCCTCTTTCCCCTTGTCAGAGATGAAGGACTATAGAAATGTAAGTTGTTTTGATAATTAGTAAAGTTACTAATTACATAAGTTACTTCTTTTTTCTTTTCTTTTGGGCCTCCTTATCTCGAGAGACAATGGATAAGCGCCTGGAGGTGGTCAGTGGTTTGTGAAGCAGCGCCTGGAGTGGCTATAATGGCCAATTCTAGAGTGACAGGCTCTTCCACAGGTGCTGCAGAGAAATTTGTTTGTCGGGACTGTTACACAGTTGGCTCTCCCCTTGCGCCTCTGTCTTTTTTCCTGCCAACTACTAAGTCTCTTTGACTCGCCACATTTTAGCCCCGTCTTTATGGCTGCCCGCCAGCTCTGGCGAACGCTGGCAACTGACTCCCATGACTTGTGATCAATGTCACAGGATTTCATGTCGCATTTGCAGACGTCTTTAAAGCGGAGACATGGACGGCCGGTGGGTCTGATACCAGTGGCGAGCTCGCTGTACAATGTGTCTTTGGGGATCCTACCATCTTCTATGCGGCTCACATGGCCAAGCCATCTCAAGCGCCGCTGACTCAGTAGTGTGTCCAAGCTGGGGATGTTGGCCACCTCGAGGACTTCTGTGTTGGAGATACGGTCCTGCCACCTGATGCCATATATTCTCCGGAGGCAGCGAAGATGGAATGAATTGAGACGTCGCTCTTGGCTGACATATGTTGTCCAGGCCTCGCTGCCATAGAGCAAGGTACTGAGGACACAGGCCTGATACACTCGGACTTTTGTGTTCCGTGTCAGTGCGCCATTTTCCCACACTCTCTTGGCCAGTCTGGACATAGCAGTGGAAGCCTTTCCCATGCGCTTGTTGATTTCTACATCTAGAGACAGGTTACTGGTGATAGTTGAGCCTAGGTAGGTGAACTCTTGAACCACTTCCAGAGCGTGGTCGCCAATATTGATGGATGGAGCATTTCTGACGTCCTGCCCCATGATGTTCATTTTCTTGAGGCTGATGGTTAGGCCAAATTCATTGCAGGCAACCGCAAACCTGTCGATGAGACTCTGCAGGCACTCTTCAGTGTGAGATGTTAAAGCAGCATCATCAGCAAAGAGGAGTTCCCTGATGAGGACTTTCCGTACTTTGGACTTCGCTCTTAGACGGGCAAGGTTGAACAACCTGCCCCCTGATCTTGTGTGGAGGAAAATTTCTTCTTCAGTGCATAAGTTACACATTTATTAAATCAGTGTGCCTCAATATTATTCATTTATCCTCTAGCAAAGATGATCATCCTGTAATAATCTGCCTATTGTCACTTGATATATTTACAGTGATTACATCAGTCACTTATTCCTTCTGTAAGGATGTCACTATATATCAATTTAATGGAGTGCTATTCAGTCTGGCATGACACCCAAAATTTAGACTTTGATACAGACACGGTTCTAAATCATTTGGGCATTATCACTCCAAAGATGTCACCTATCCATTTCATGAGGTTACCAACTTGCAACCAACCATATATGTATTTCCTCTGTAATAATATACTGATTGGATTGTTTCTGTGAAATTAACTTGGTGACTTCATATGGTAGATGATCAGCATGGATATCATCATCAGCTACACAAAGCATTCTGTCCATGGACATCCTCTACCAAATCTACTGGCAACAAAAAATAACATAGAACACAGTATATACTATTAAAAAAAATGTCTCCACAAATTTATAATAATGTTTGCATTTATATAGCATCTTATCAACATGCAACAATTAATTTTTGAAGCAGTGTTTTATGCAGGTGAATCAGCAGCCATTTGAAGCTAAGTTTCTCACAGATAGCTATGAGACGAATGACCAGGAGTTTTGGTGTTATTGGTTGAGCTAGGAAAATTGGCCAGGACACTCGAAAGGCTCCTTGACTCTCAGTTAACATCTCACTAAGTAATGGATCCAATGAATAACAAAACCATCCAGGCGAAGAAACACCCATGTTCTATCCCAAGTGTATACTGAGTTAACTAATCTCACCTGAGATAAAGAGTAAAGGCTCTGCAATTGGCCTCAGTGCCTGGGTTAGGGAAAAGAAACTCAGCCAGGTTTCTCATATATAAGTGCTATCCCACCACTGCCGTTGGTAGTGCACATATGCATGTCATGTGAGGACAGGACTGGGTTCGACTGTGATGCCCTCCATAGTTTGAATCTTCCAAACAACAGTTACTGTAAGGGCATAGACATGGAAGATGGTCACATGGGTGATTTGCCATGGATTTAACTCTGCTAGGCTCATTCTGTGTAGACAGCTGGGGTGAATGGAGGTCAGATGGAAAAGGTTTCCAAAGAAGAGTGGAGCAAGACCAAGGAGCAATTTGAAAATAAGGGTAAGGAGTTTGAAATTGGTTTACTGGGACTCTGCAAGTCAATGGAATTTTGTTTTAGCTGGGAGCACAGGACTTTCTGCGGGATAGAACTTGGACCATAGTCTTCTGGAGCAGCTGTCGCTTGTGTGAGGTGAAGGAGGAAGGACAAATGAAGACACAACAAGAGAAATTGTCGATGAGATACTCGGCAGTGCTGATGAAGGAGCACCTGACACTGTCCCAAAGATGGTGCCACACAAGAAGGCATTCTAGTTAAAATAAAAGCAAAATATTGTGGATGCTGAAAGCCTGAAATTAAAACAGAAAATGCTGGAAATACTCAGCAGGTCTGGCAGCATCTGTGGAGAGAGAAGCAGAGTTAACATTTCAGATCCGTGACCTTTCATCAGAACTGGCATAGGTTAGAAATGTAATAGGTTTTGAGCAAGTGAAAGGGGGGATGGTGGGAAGAAGAACAAAAAGGCAGAAGAGATTAAATGACAAAGATATCATGGAACAAAAGGCTAAGAGAGTGGTAATAGTTGTAGTAAAAGACAAAACATTTGTCCAGCGAGAGTGTTAATGGCAGAATAATGAGCAACTATGTCCGAAAGCAAAAACATGAAAAACAAGTTTAAGACCGCGTTCCCTCCGCGACGCCCTGGTCCACTCCTCCATTACCCCCGACACCTCATCCCCTTCCCATGGCACCTTCCTATGCAATCTGAGGAGGAGTAACACCTACACTTTTACCTCCTCTGTCCTCAGCAACCAAGGCCCAAATACCCCTTACAGGTGAAGCAGCTAAACAATTTCAAACCATCTCCCGGTCTTAAACAGGTGACATATAATGAGTGGAGGGATGCAACAATTATGGGATGTGCAGGAAAAGTTTCTGGCAAGTTTAAACGTTGATTGAGCATAATTCTTGCATCAGAAAATGATCACGAACTGGAGAAAGAACATCCAGTTGTGGAACAGGGAGATCTCACTGTAGTAATCCGATAGATAAAGTGGAATTGACTCAGCTTGAATAGAGTAAACAGGCCATAGAACAGTCAGGTAGCAGAACAAGAAGCAACAGTTTTCTCATGATCATGAAGCCTTGGTGGCTGCCAATAAATTTGAGAAGAAACTAATAAGAAAAGAAAAACAAAGGGATTTAGATAGTTGGAGAGTGTTTGGAGTTTATTCTGAGGAACCAGATAAGGGTCAACCAGCTTTGTTGCATAGTTGGGTCTGTAATGAAAACAGTCCTTGCAGATGGGACTTATAAGGTTAAAGTGAGGTGAGTAACTAGGGGCTTCAAAGAGCAACTGGATGATACAGATGTTAGGGCGGACTCTCCCAGTGCTGGAAAAGTAATCTTAAAAATCATTTTAGCTCTTTTGGTCATTTGAGTCATAGAGTTATCCAGCACAGAAACAGGCCCTTTGGCCCATTGTGTCCATGCCAGCCATCAAGCACTGATCTATACTAATCCCATTTTCCAGCACTTGGCCCATAGCCTTGTATGCTATGGTGTTTCAAGTGCTCATCTAGATACTTCTTAAATGTTGTGAGTGGTCCTGCCCCTTCAGGCAGTGTGTTGCAGATTCCAACCACCCTCTGGGTGAAAATATTTTTTCTCAAATCCCCTCTAAGCCTCCTGCCCCTTACCTTAAATCCATGCCCCTGGTTATTGAGACCTCCGCTAAGGGAAAAAGTTTCTTCCTGTCTACCCTATCAATGCCCCTCATAATTTTGTATACCTCAGTCAGGTCCCATCCCCTCAGCCTTCTCTGATCTAAGGAAAACAACTCTAGCCTATCCAGTCTCTCTTCATAGCTGAAATGCTCCAGCCCAGGCAACATCCTGGTGAATCTCCTCTGCACCCTCTCCACTGCAATCACATCCTTCCTACTGTGTGGCGACCAGAACTGTACACAGTACTCCAGCTGTGGCCTAACTTGCATTTTATACGGCTCTTAAATTCTATGCCTCGGCTAATAAAGGCAAGTATCCCATATGCCTTCCTAACCACCTTATCTATCTGTGCTGCTGCCTTCAGTGATCTATGGACAAATGCACCAAGGTCCATCTGACCCTCTGTACTTCCTAGGGTCCTACCATCCATTGTATTATTCCCCTGCCTTGTTAGTCCTCCCAAATGCATCACCTCACTTCTCAGGATTAAATTCCATCTGCTACTGCTTTGCCCATCTTACCAGCCCATCTATATTGTCCTGTCATCTAAGGCTTTCCTCCTCACTATTTGCAACACCACCCATTTTCATGTCATCTGCGAATTTACTGATCATACCTCCTATATTCATGTCTAAATCATTAATGTACACTACAAACAGCAAGGGTCCCAGCACCGATCCCTGTGGTACACCACTGGTCACAGGCTTCCTCTCACAAAAACAACCATCGACCATTACCCTCTGCCTCCTGCCACGAAGCAAATTTTGGATCCAATTTGCCAAATTGGCCTGGATCCCATGGGCTCTTACCTTTTTAACCAATCTCCCATGCGGGACTTTATCAAAAGCCTCACTGAAGTCCATGTAGACTATATCAACTGCTTTACTCTCATCTACACACATCGTCACCTCCTTGAAAAATTCAATCAGGTTTGTCAGACATGATCTCCCCCGACAAAGCCATGCTGACATTCCATCTCCAAGTGGAAATTAATCCTGTCCCTCAGAGTTTTTTCCAATAGTTTCCCTACCACTGATGTTAAACTCACCGGCCTGTAATTACCTGGTTTATCCCTTCTTGAATGCTGGTACCATATACGCAGTCCTCCAGTCCTGTGGTACCTCTCCTGTGACCAGAGATGATTTGAAAATTTGTGCCAGAGCCCCTGCTATCTCCTCCCTTGTCTCGTAGGGAATATATCGCAATCCCCCTCCCTGATCTCTACACCTGCATCGTCCTTCTCCATAGTGAACACAGATGAAAAGAAATAATTTTAAACCTCACCGACATCGTCCGGCTCCACACACAGATTGCCACTTTGGTCCCTAATGGGCCCTACTCTTTCCCTGGTTAGCCACTCGCCCTTAATAATAAACAATAAAACACCTTGGGATTTTCCTTTATCTTGCCCACCAGTGTTTTCTAATGCCCCCTCTTCGCTCTCCTAACTACTTTTTTAAGTACCCCCCCTACACTTTCTATACTCCTCTAGGGTCTCCACTGTTTTCAAACCTCTGAATCTGCCATACGCCTCCTTTTTTTTTCCTGATCCACTCCTCTATATCCCTTGACATCCAGGGTTCCCTGGACTTGTTAGTCCTACCCTTCACCTTTACGGAAACATGTTGGCCCTGAACTCTCACTATTTCCTCTTTGAATGACTCCCACTGGTCTGATGTAAACTTTCCTACAAGTAGCTGCTCCCAGTCCACTTTGGCCAGATCCTGTCTTATCATATTGAAATCGGCCTTCCCACAATTCAGTAACTTTATTTCTGGTCCATCTTTGTCCTTTTCCATAACTACCTTAATTCTTACAGAATTATGGTCACTATCCCCGAAATGCTTCCCCACTGACATTTCTACCACTTGTCTGGCTTCATTCACTAGGATTCGGTCCAGTAACGCCCTGGCTCTTGTAGGGCTTTCAACGTGCTGGCTCAAAAAGCTCTCCTGTATGCATTTCAAGAATTCTGCCCCCTTTAAGCACTAAGACTATCCCAGTTAATATTGGGGAAGTTGAAATCCCGTACTATTATTACCCTATTATTTTTACACCTCTCTGAGATTTGTCTACATATCTGCTCCTCTCTCTCTCCCTGACTGTTTGGAGGCCTGTAGTACACTCCCAGTAAAGTGATTGCCCCCTTTTTGTTTTTAAGTTCTACCCATATGGCCTCATTTGAGGAACCTTCTAAGATGTCATCCCTCCTTACTGCAGTAATTGACTCCTTGAGCAATAGTGCAATGTCACCTCCTCTTTTACACCCCCGCCCCCCACCCACCCCCCCACCCCGGCCAACACGTCACGCCTGAAGATTCTATACCCTGGAATATTGAGCTGCCAGTCCTGCCCTTCCTTCAACCATGTCTCTTTGACAGCAATAATATCATATTCCCATGTGTTAATCAACCCCCTCAATTCATCTGCCTTACTTGTAAGACTCCTTGCATTAAAATAGATGAAATCCAGTCTTGCATTATTCGCTTGTGCCTTAACAGGTCTATATTTTCTCTGCCTTCCAGACTGACATAATTTCACTTCTATAGTTGGCTGTGCATCATCCCCTACTGTACCTCCACTCTGTATCCCATCCCCCTGCCAAATTAGTTTAATCCTGCCTTCCCCCCCTACAGCACTAGCAAACCTCCCAGCAAGAATGTTGGTCCCGTTGAGTGTAGGTCAATTGACATAAAAGCCCCATTTCTGCATGGCAATATTTTTCAGAGAGAAGTGTTTCTGAAACCTCTTAAAGTGGTAGCAGATGTAGAAGGAAAACTATGGAAAATAAGCAATTGCACCAATGACCTGAGTGATGCCTCCAGGGTGTGTTATTTTTCAGTAAGATCTGTTTTGCTGAAATTGGTTCTGTTCAACTAAAAGCAGATTCCGCAATGTTTTACTGGTACTATTAAGGAACTTCATAATGCATGATGATTTCTTATGGTGTGGCACTGTGGGATTTGAGAAATGTGTCATCAATAAGATTAGAGCGGGATTTAAAATTGTGAGTCAGTCTTGTGGAGCAATTGAATATATTGGTTTAGATATTAAGCAAAGACGGTCTGGTGTAACTTTAAATCAACAATCCTATTTAGAGAGTGTTACTCCCATCCCAGTTAATTGAACAAGGTCATCACAGAAGAGCAATCTTATATCTAAAGAAGAGACAGAACAATTGTAAAGCTTCAATGGTCAGTTGGACTGATTGTGCACTCAGACTGGATGCTAATTTTGATGTGTTCGAATTAAGTACTATGGTGAAATACCATAAAGTAGAGAATGTTTTAAAGGCAGATAAAACATTATAAAAATTAAATCTGGAAAAATATGTACTTAAGTTCCCACACCTAAGTAACCCAAAGAACATGAAGCAAGTTATCTTTAATGATATTTCACATGCTAATTTTACTGTTGGGTATTCAAGTGTAGCTGGTATCATAATATTTCTTATGGGTGAGAATGGGAAATGCTGTCTTTTAGCTTGGGAAGCTAAGAAAATAAAAAGAAGGTTGTTTAAAAATACTCTGGCTGCCGAAACAGTGGCTCTTATGGAGGCAGTGGATATGGGATTCTTTTTGCCAATATTTTAAGTGGTATTCTGTACAATGGGTGCACTGAAAATAGTATGGCCATTGCATGTTATGTAGATAATTGTTCATTGTGGGATAATGGGTGAGTGAGAAGAGGTTACAGATTGACCTTTCTGGTATAAAACAAATGGAGAGAAGAGAAATCTCTAAAATTAAAAGGATGGATTCAAGCCACGAACTGTCAGATTGTTTTGCTAAAAAAAAGTGCATGTACAAAGAAATCTTTAAGAGTCCTGGAGAGGCGGGGAGTGGTGGGGTTGGGGGTTGGGGTTGGAGTGGGTGGGGTGGGATGAAGGTCTCACAATTCAATGCTTTGTACAGAATTTGAAAGTCTTTGATTTTTAAAAATTTGTTTGCACATATAGAGTCTAATTCTTATTCAAAGAGAGAGAAGGGAATCTGTTAATTGTATATTAATTGGATGTTTAATTGTATTCATGTGGTGAGCATTAACTGGAGATTCATTTGTGCTCGTATATATGGTAGCAGACTGAAACTGTGTTGTTTGGGTTTGGAGGTGCATATTTGAACTGTGTGCCTCTGTAAATAAAAACGTGTACGTGTGTAAAGACCAGGCTTTAGTTCTATCCTTCGTCGCCTGGCAATCTGGAATGTAACTTTAATTTTCTCAGCATGGGCGGCGGCAATCTGGGCTGGCTGGTTGGGAAGCAACAGAAGGGGCACTGGCAAAGCAGCAGTGGTGAGATAATGAATGCCATTATCCTGAGAGGACAACAGCTTTGTCCTCCACACAGCTACTGCCACTCCCACAGTGTGGCACCTCAGCAATCCTAGTAATCTGCTGGTCCCCAGATTACTGAACTGCTTTGAGAGCCTGCATGTCCCTTTGAGCTCTGAGATCTGCACCCATGATGGCAGCAGTTGAGCTTGCATGGCAGCAGTTGGAGTCTGCATGGTGTCATGGTCCTGTAGATTTTTTTTCCTGGGAATATGCGGTGTACCTTTAAGGCTTGCAGAGGATCAGTGCTGCTTTAAGAGCCAGCAAGCCTCAGGAGTTAGAGAAAATGCATTTTTGGTTGCCATTGGATACAACCATTTGGAGACTGCGATTCAAAGGGTGTATTTTTGTTACCATAGATACAGCCACTGGGAGTGAGCATCATGTGATGCATTTGTTACAATTCAATTTTGAACTGGCTTTTTAGTTGAAGACAGTCTGTTCTAACCGAACACACAGACAGACAGCTGTGGTGTTTAGCACCTGAAAAAATAGCTCTCAGCCATTTAAACAGAAGAAATAGGATTTTAGTCTATTTAATTATTATCTCTCAAAATTCTAAAAAAGTTAAGCCAAAAACAGAGATCTCTGGTAATTTAAACTGAAGCAAGGGAAGTTATACTGTGACAAACTTTTATCCCTCAAAAACTCTAAAGTCAGATTGATTCTATTGAAAATGTTTGCAAGTTGTTAATTGTTGAAATTCATCGCTGAAGAAGGAAGCATCACTTACTGCTGAAGTTAGAGTACGGACTGTTCTACTGTGGAAGAACCTATTTTCCCCATCGGACAGCTATGAGGCCTTCAAGCAACATTGGACTGTAAATTTGCAAGGACTCTAATTTTTTCTATTTTCAATGTTGTTTATATCTTCATAGTGTTTAAGAATTTAGTTTTTCTAATTAAACAATTAATTTGTTGATTTCAAGATACCTGGTTTGAGTTAGCCTCATTTGGGGGTTAATAGATGTTACAATTTGGCTGGGTCTTTCTTTAATTTGGAAAATTTTAAATGATATGTTAGGTGATCTGTGGAGCGACGGGATTGAATTAACAGTGCATTTCTCCCACCACAATCAGAATCGTACATTTTGATTGGGGACTTTGACTGGAGCAGTCAGTCGTAACATATTTATGGCAACAAGCATGGATTTCAGGCCCTCCATCCGAGCTTCTATACAGCACTGAGACTTCAGTCTGTGCTGCAATGAAAGCTGAGACAGCGGTCACCAGACGCTCTATGATGGTTGGGTCTCCAAAAGCTCTCATGCAGTTGGCCTCCACCTCCACTGGAAAGTATGGGCTCCAAGTTATGCCCTTTGCCATGTTGGAGCGGAACTTTTCCATGCTCCTTGACAGTAACAGAAGGCTATCTGGCAAGCCTGCCAAGGCACCAAGCAGCTGAGTATCTATCACCATCCGTGTGCTTCTGTATGCCACCCCATTAAAGTCCTCATCTGAGTCCTCTGCTGCGAGGTGGCACATGAACCACCCTTTCCCCCTGGTCTGGCTGCAGCCAATTCGTGTCCAGTGACTCATCATGTGCAGATGTGCCGATCCCAACTCTATAATAGTCTTTAAAGTTTATGTAGTGCCAGTTTCTAAGCTGGTGGCTGCATGTCAAATGAAGTGATGGGGCCTCCTCAGCACTGTCATGGGGTTGCTGTTCCTCTTCCTCCTTCCTGTGTTGAGGCTGGACAGGCAGCAGTTTTTGTGTATCTGAAAGCACAAAAGCAGAAGGAGAGGATTGGGTTGAGGGAGGGGGATGAGGAGGAAAGCAGGAGATCCAGGGTCATACCATCTGCAGCTTTCACATCATGCTACATCTCAGGATGAGGGTGAAAGAGGGAGTTGAGAAGGGAGTAAGGCAGTCACTTACCATCATTCTGGCTGTCCTCAGTGATGCCTGATGCCATGGGCTGGGTCACCTCTGAACCCATGATGTGGAGCACCATATGCTCAAGGAGGCTCTGGGGAAGGAGTCATGGTCACCCACTGATTTTCCAGATCTCCCTAGTGTTATGGACCACCTTCCACTGCAACAATTAGGGCAGATGCCAGTGATTGTGTAACACTGTATTTGGGTGATGTGACAGCCATAGCCGAATACTTAGAGGTATGTGGAAGTAGCGAGAGGTGTAGGCTGGCAGCACTGGTAGGTGTGTGGGGGTGAGGTGCAGTATGCGAATGTTAGGTGTGCATCCTGAGTGCCAGGGAGTGCTGTTGGATGAGTGATGGGGGTGTGGTGCATTGAGCAACGTGAAGGGTTGGTGGTGTAGTGGGTGTGAGATGTCTTGTGAAGTTGCATTCACTCACCTGTGTGAGGCAATTAAACCTCTTTCAGCACTGCTGCCATGTCCTTAGGACCAGACTCTGGGCAGTCACCTCCCTGGCAATGTGCTTCCACTGCCTTCAGCAGCTGCTGCGTGAGAGCCTCCTGAAACATACCCCCCATAAGTGACTGCTTTACCCCCAACTCACCTCCTGAACTCCACCTGGGTCACCAGTGCCTCCAAAGCAGCATCACTAAATCTGGAAGGCCTTTCACTTGCATGCTGCACCATCTTCTTTCAACCTCACTCTTCCATAATGATTTACCAGCTGTGTTCCATCCTGTAGTGCAGCTTCCTTTTAATAGGATGTTACGACCAGGTGAGAAAGAGGTCTAGGGTTCCTCTTCAGCCTTCACCTGGTCTTACTGTAACAGAGTTTAATTTTAAACACACTGTATTTTTAGCTCCCACTTGGTGAATCCTTGTTCACCGCTTTCCAATTATAAGGCAAAGAAACCAGTACAAACAGGCTTTCTCAGGCTTAAAGAAGAAAAGTTGAAATTTATTAAACTTGAACTTAAACTCTAATTCAGTTGACGCCTATGGATACACAACGCGCCCAAGCTCGCATGCATACGAGATACACACATGCAAATAGAGACAGAAAAGAGCAGAAGAAAAATAAAGTGGAAAGGTTTCAGGCAATGTCTCAAGAGTTTTTGTTATGATTCTTCAAGCTCACTGGAGAGTCCTTGATTGTAGGTAGATCTTGCTTTTCGTTGGGGCCCAATATTCTTCTTAAACCTTGTTCGCTGTAGGAGACTTTTCTCTCTTGGGGTCCATGTGTCTTCAGTGGATTCAGAGGCTTGTGAGAAAGAGATGGATTGTATCACCTTAGCAGTCTCTGGAATGCTCCTCTTACACACAATACCTGGTGATCAAGGTCCATTGTGGGTTGAATGTGTCAGGGAATGGTCCTTTGTCCTTCCAATCACCGTCTGTTGATATGCAAATGTCTTTCCCAGCCATGGCTGATCTGATTAACAAGTCCTTTCTTCACTTCAGTAACAGTTTAAACTCAATGTTCATGACAAAATTTATGTGCCTCATTCTTGGCAGATGGGGGCCTAGCATGACACCTCCATACCCAGCAGCATGAAATGTGATTTGAGAAAAGGCGCATTTCATTAAAAGAGTCGAGAGAAAATATAAGATACAGAAAAAAAATATGCATTTCTCTCATTCATTCACAAATCCTAAAATTTATTAAAATTGCCCATTTCTGGCATCCCAATAAACATGTGGTTTAATTTTGGGGAAGTTTCTCTTCCATTTGCCCATTTCCATGGCTGCCTAGGGACTTTGTTCCTGCTGAAGTAATTTTTTTCAGGAGCGTCAGCAGTGGGCGGGTCTACCCTGAACTCTCTTTCAGTGCTTTGCTGAGACATGCAAAGGCTTTTGACTTTATGGGGGATGGTTGGATCTCTTTGATTCTGACTGTGAGGAAGGATTCTTTGCTAATCTCCCCTTTGTCCCAGAGGACACCCCTGCCTGCAAGTTTTTGTGCAGACTTGACTGCACTCGCCGGTAGCACTTCGACGAAGTGAGGCATCACCCTCATGATTTCTCTGCCCCCTAGAGGTCTTTCTTTGTCTCTGCAGGTTCCTGTAAATGCTGTCAGAACCTCTGGTGGGGTGCTTCTAGTATTTGTGTAAGAGGATGTGGGGTCTAACTTTTCACATTTTTCAGGGTTGGCTGACTGGAAACTAAGGGTTTTCATCTGGGATTCCTCCCAGAGTTCCTTTAATCTGCCCTCTTGGTCACTTTTTCCCCTTCCCTTTCTAAACTTTTGCCAGTCTTCTACCTGCCTGTCCCCTTTTGTTCTCAGTGGAGGTCCCTTACAGTTCACCAGCCCTCTGCTGGAGGGTCCTCCTAACACTGGTACAGGACTTAGGGGTGCAGGTCTCACTGTAAGTTGGAGTTTTGGCCAGTCAAACTGCTGTCTTATGTAGGCTTTGGTCTTTCAGCATGTACAGCCACTGTAGTCTCGTGGGCCCTTCTTAATATTTCTCTCCAGTACCTCTGCGGCACTCCTAACTATTGAACTACTGTCCACTCCTTGCTCTCAGGTCTGTGAGGAGAACTCCATTTCCTCATCAATACCTCATTCTTTAACTAGTAGCAATCAGTGATTCACTTTCAAACTGGGCAGCCTGTGCTAACTCCTGCAATACTCGGTTGGCTTGCTGAGCCTCAGCCAGGGAAAATCCATTTAATTAATTTCCTGGGTCTCCTAACTTTCCAAAGAAAGTCTCAGACAGGTAGACCTGGTCATCTGCCTGCAATGTCAATGCAGTCTCCTCTGGGGGAACAGGTTCATTATGGCCTAATCCACTTCACATTCGGGGAAACTACAGGGGACCGTCTCCTGCCACGGCCCTGTCTCTCTGACCTCCTGCGGTCTTTCTTTCACTACTGGGGGGGCTACCACTTTCACCCCCACCAGATCATTACCTTGGAGTGGGTCAATCCCATCCACAGGCAAACTAGGGACAATCTCTACAGTAACCGGTCCCAAAACTAAGTCACACTCTAGGTGCATCCAGTGTACAGTTACAGGCATACACTGCCCTCCAATACCATTCACCACCATTCTGGTATTCACTGCACTCTCTGGGGGAAAGGTCAGGCCATTTCCCAGTAAAAGGGATCTAGTGGCCCGTGTCCCTGAGAATCACTATGGGCTTGCTTGCCCCACTCGAGGGGTATGGGGTTACTTTCCCTTCTGACGCAAAATGGTGATAACCTTCAATTAAATTTTCCTGCATTTGCAGCTGAAAACTTCCTGGGTCTCACTCTTACTGCAGTTAAAGCCATGGCTTGTTCTGCTGTGCTTTCCATCAGGTTCACTTTTTCACTGATCGGGTGTGCCCTGATTAACCCGACAGGTTTTCCCTTTAGTTTCCAGGAGTCAGCTTTTAAATGCCCTGCTTTATTACAATGGAAGCACACAGGTCTCTGGGTCTCGCTCTTGCTCACAGCACCTTCCTTTTTGGCTAGAGGAGGGCCCCCTGAGTCTCCTGCTTTCCTTTCTCTCCCAGGACTGCTTGGGCTTCTATCACCTTCCCATCCTTTGTCCTTTTTGGATTTCTGGGGGTGACTAGGAAATGTTCTTTCCTGGGAAACCAACTTCTAAATTAAAGCAAACTCATTGGCCAGAAGGGCTGCTTGCCGGGCTCTCTGGACCCGCTGCTCCTCTACATGGGTCTTTATGGAGAGTGGAAGAGAGTGTGTAAATTCCTCTAACAGAATTACTTCTCTGAGATTCTCAGAGCTGAGCTGTACTTTAACAGCCCTCAGCCACTGGTCAAAAGCCAGCTGCTTACTTCTTGCAAACTCCAGATAAGTTTGATTAGCTTGCTTCTTGAGGGTTCTAAACTTTTGGCGATAGGCTTCGGGTACTAATTCATATGCCCTGAGGATAGCATTTCTGGTCAGTTTATAATTTAATGAACTCTCATCTGGCAACAGGGAATAAACCTCAGGGGCTTTTCCAGTTAGCTTGCTTTGTAGTAAGAGAGGCCAGTTCTCAGCTGACCATTTTAGTTGCCTTGACAGTTTCTCACAGGAAGTAAAAAATACTTCTACATCCTCCTCATTGAATTTTGGAATTAGTTGAGCTAGTTTTAACAATGTTGTACCCAGCCCTGAATTACGCTCCTCCATATTGGCCATGCTTTCACTGGGGTTACTCTGTCGCCCCCTAGTTAACTCAAGCCACTTCAGCTCTCTTTCTTTGTATTCTTTCTGGAATATTCTTTTTCTTTCTCTCTCCTCTCTCATTCCTTCTCCTGTCTGTCTCTCTCTCTCTCTCCTCTCCTTCTTTCTCTTCACGTTCCTTCTGGAAGGCTCTCTCTTTCTCTTTCCCTGTCTTTTAATTTAAGTTTCCTTTTTACCAATTGTAACTTTGCTAGCAATACCCTCTCTGGGTCTGCTTCTAACCCTGTTTTTGCTTCTTCAGATTCAAGGGGAAAATGATTGGCCACTAGCCTGAGGTGTTCAGACTTCCTAGCCTTGTCACGTACAGTGATCCCACACTGCTCAGCTACTTTTCTCAACTCTTCCATAGACAGTGCTTTTAACTTATACCAAGTTACTTCACCCCAGCTTGGGAACCTACTAGCTTCAATTGCAGACATATTAGTATTCAAGCACATACAACCACAAGAAAACTTGTATTGAAATCTGGCTCTTTTTCTGATTGGGAACAATTTGGCTTCCCACTTCCAATTTCTCTCGTTTGTCTGTGGATCAATTCTGGACTCCAGCAGCCAAATTTCTGTTACAACCAGGTGAGAAAGAGGTCTAGGGCTCCCCATCATCCTTCACCTGGTCTTACTGTAACAGGGTTTAAGTTTAAACACACCATGTTTTTAGCTTTTCCTCAGTGAATCCTTGTTCAATGCTTTCCAATTATAAGGCAAAGAAACCAGCACAACCAGGCTTTCTTAGGTTTAAAGAAGAAAAGTTGAAATTTATTAAACTTAAACTCTAATTTGGTTGCTGCCTACGGATACACGATGCGCCCACGCTAGTATGCATATGCGACACACACATGCAAATAGACAGAAAAGAGCAGAAGAAAAATAAAGTGGAAAGGTTTGAGGCAATATCTGAAGAGTTTTTGTTACAGTTCTTCAAGCTCATTGCAGAGTCCTTGATTGAAGGTAGATCTTGCTTTTTGTTGGGGCCCAGTATTCTTCTTAAACCTTGTTCACTGTAGGAGACTTCTTCGCTGTTGGGATTCATGTGTATTCAGTGGATTCAGAGGCTTGTGAGAAAGAGATGGGAGTAGACAGGAGAGATCTTCTCAGTCCAGGAGCAAACAGACTTTCTCTGAGTTCAAACTGCTTGTACAATTCAGAAAAACCCAGGTTGCCAAGCAGGTTAGTCATGTGACTAAGTGGTCTGACCACATCTTGGATTGCATCACCTTAGCAGTCTCTGGAATGCTGCTCTTACATACAATACCTGGTGATCAAGGTCCTTTGTGGGCTGAATGGGTCAGGAAATGGTCCTTTGTCCTTCCTATCACTGTCTGTTAAATGCAAATGTCTTTCCCAGCCACGGCTGATCTGTTTAACAAGTCCTTTCTTCACTCCAGTCACAGTTTAAAATCAATGTTCATGACTAAATTAGTGTGCCTCATTCTTGGCAGGTGGGGGCCTAGCATGACAAGGGACAGTCTGTCTTTAAGAGAGCATGTTGGCTGCACCATGTGGTATGTGCACAACACTGATTGCCTCCCCCGCTTAGTGTAGAGGCAGTCAGCAGCGCGAGGAAGATTCTAGCAGTGTGGGATCTGCTGAGCCACACACTAAAATCATCCAGCTGAGTGGGTGCTCCAAATCTATGCAGTGCCCACCTCAATTGGAACCAGTGTGGGCCAGTCACAAATCCAATCCATCACGCCCAACAATTAGGGTGCACAAATTTCTAGCCCAGGATCTTTTATGAGCACCTGAGAGGGCAGAGAGGGCCTCGGTTTAACATCTCATCCAAAAGACAGCACCCTCTGACTGTGCAGCACTCTCTCAGTATTGTGCCTGAGTGTCAGCCTGGATTATGGGCTTGAGTCTCTGGAGTGTGCCTTGAACACACAACGAATCATTTCTGAAATGCAGTCATCATAGTTTTAACAGAAAACACAGTGTTTAATAGGAGTTGAATCCATGACCTGCTGACTCAGAAGTGAGAACGCTACGAACTGACCCATGGCTGACCCAAGACTGATATCATTTTACTCACACACAAGAAATCATTCTCATTCTCTCCCACTCCAACCCATGGTCAGGTTCGATGACAATTCCACCCTCTGTTACAATGCACTGTAATTAATGTGGGATCCCTGCTTTGGGATTGCTCAATGATTTTAACACATGATTAACCACATACTTTGGTTCTGTCTTCACAAAGGAGGACACAAATAACCTCCCAGAAATGTTAGGGAGCCAAGGGTCTAATGAGAGGGAGGAACTGAAGGAAATCAGTATTAGTAAAAAAATAGTGCTAGGGAAATTAATGGGATTAAAGGCTGACAAATCCCCAGGGCCTGATAATCTACATCCCAGAGTACTAAAGGAAGTGGCCCTGGAAATAGTGGATGCATTGATGATCATCTTCCAAAATTCTATAGACTTTGGAGCAGTTACTACAGATTGGAGGGTGGCATATATACCCCCACTATTTAAAAAAGGAGGGAGAGAAAAAACAGGGAACTATAGACCAGTTAGCCTTACATCAGTAGTGGGAAAAATGCTAGAGTCTATCATAAAGGATGTGATAGCAGAACACCTGGAAAGCATAAACGAGATTGGACAAAGTCAGCATGGGTTTACAAAAGAGAAATCATGCTTAACAAATCTATTGGAGTTTTTTGAGGATGTAACAAGTAGAATAGATAAGGGAGAACCAGTGGATGTGGTGTATTTGGATTTTCAGAAGGTTTTTGATAAGGTCCAACAAAAAAGGCTAGTGTGCAAAATTAAAGCACATGGGATTGGGGGTAATATAATGGCATGGATTGAGAATTGGTTGACAGACAGGAAACAGAGAGCAGGAATAAACGGGTCTTTTTCTGGGTGGCAGGGAGTGGCTAGTGGGGTACCGCAGGAATCAGTGCTTTGGCCCCAGCTATTCACAATATATGTCAATGACTTGGGTGAGAGAACTAAATGTAACATTTTCAAGTTTGCAGACGACACAAAGCTTAGGGGGAATGTGAGCTGTGAGGAGGATGCAAAGAGGCTCCAATGTGATTTGGACAAGTTGGATGAGTGGGCAAATGCATGGCAGATGCAGTATAACGTGGATAAATGTGAGGTTATCCACTTTGGTTGTAAAAACAGAAAGGCAGATTATTATCTGAATGGTGATAGATTGGGAAAGGGGGAGGTGCAACGGGACCTGGGTTTCCTTATACACCAATTGCTGAAAGCAAGCATTCAGGTGCAGTAAGCAGTTCGGAAGGCGAATGGTATGTTGGCCTTCATTGCAAGAGGATTTGAGTACAGGAGCAAGGATGTCTTACTGCAGTTATACGGGGCCTTGGTGAGACCACATCTGGAGTATTATGTGCAGTTTTGTTCTCCTTATCTGAGGAAGGATGTTCTTGCCATGGAGGGAGTGCAAAGAAGATTTACTAGGCTGATTCCTGGAATGGCAGGATTGACGTATGAGGAGAGATTGGGTCGACTAGGCCTATATTCACTAGAGTTTAGAAGAATGAGAGGCGATCTCATAGAAACTTATAAAATTCTAATAGGACTTGACAGGCTAGATGCAGGGAGGATGTTCCCGATGGCTGGGGAGTCCAGAACGAAGGGTGACAGTCGCAGGATATGGGATATGCCATTTAGAACCGAGATGAGGAGCAAGAGCAATTTCTTCACTCAGGGTGGTGAACCTGTGGAATTCTGTACTGCAGAAGGCAGTGGAGGCTAAGTCATTAAATATATTCAATAAGGAGACAGCGGGAAACAGCGAGAGCGGAGCCGGAGAATGAAGAGTCCGGGAGAGAGAGAGACAGTTCACTCAGACAGCAGGAAACAGCGAGAACGGGGCCGGAGAATAAAGAGACTGGGAGAGAGAGCAAGAGTTCACTCAGGCAGCGGGAAACAGCAAGAGCTGAGCCAGAGAATAAAGAGTCCGGGAGAGAGAGAGAGTTCACTCAGACAGCAGGAAACAGCGAGAATGGAGCCGGAGAATAAAGAGACTGGGAGAGAGAGCAAGAGTTCACTCAGACAGCGGGAAACAGCAAGAGCTGAGCCAGAGAATAAAGTGTCCGGAAGAGAGAGAGAGTTCACTCAGACAGCGGGAAACAGCAAGAGTGGATCCAGAGTATAAAGAGATCAGGAGAGAGAGAGAGAGTTCACTCAGACAGTGGGAAACAGCAAGAGCGGATCCAGAGTATAAAGAGATCAGGAGAGAGAGAGAGTTCACTCAGACAGCGGGAAACAGCAAGAGTGGATCCAGAGTATAAAGAGATCAGGAGAGAGAGAGAGTTCACTCAGACAGCGGGAAACAGCAAGAGTGGATCCAGAGTATAAAGAGATCAGGAGAGAGAGAGAGAGTTCACTCAGACAGCGGGAAACAGCAAGAGTGGATCCAGAGTATAAAGAGATCAGGAGAGAGAGAGAGAGTTCACTCAGACAGCGGGAAACAGCAAGAGCGGAGCCAGAGTATAAAGAGATCAGGAGAGAGAGAGAGTTCACTCAGACAGCGGGAAACAGCAAGAGTGGATCCAGAGTATAAAGAGATCAGGAGAGAGAGAGAGTTCACTCAGACAGTGGGAAACAGCAAGAGCGGAGCCAGAGTATAAAGAGACCGGGAGAGAGAGAGTTCACTCAGACAGCAGGAAACAGTGAGAGCGGAGCCGGAGCATAAAGAGATCGGGAGAGGAGGTTTGAAAAATAGTCAACAGTGACATCACAGGAAAGCTGCAAGGTGATTGCTTGTTGAGCCACTGCTGTTAGGGAATAACTGTAAATAGCTGGGTTTGTAACTAAAGTGGAGAAATGTCGACAGTTCTTTTTATTATAGTAGGTAGTGTTTTTTGGGGGGAGGGAATCAAGGTTCCTAGTGTAAATAAACTAATTTTTGGGTAATTTAAGGGAGTAAAAACAGTGAAAAAAAGTGACATCACAGGAAAACTGTAAGTTCATTGGTTGGTAAGTAACTGTTAATTTGAATTACCTATTCTAAGTTGATTTCAGATTAAAGGTGAATAGGAGAAATATTTTACAGATTAAAAACTAAAGACCAGTCGGAAATTTAAGAAACAAATTAAAATATAATTATATAAAATAGAGATGCAGGGCCAGGCGATGTGTTGTACCTGCATGATGTGGGAGCTGGTGGACCCCATTGTGGTTTCTAGTGACCACATCTGTAGCAAGTGTTGGCTGCTTGAGGAATTCTGGCTCAGAGTGGATGAGCTGGAGTCTGAACTTTGGACACTGCGACACGTCAGGGAGGGGGAGAGTTACCTGGACACTGTGTTTCAGGAGGCAGTCTCACCCCTTAGATTAACTACCTTGAATTCGTCCAGTGTGGTCAGGGACAGGAGGGTGTGACTATGAGTGAGGCAGGTAGAGGGATCCAGGAGGTAGTGCTGCAGGAGCCTCAGCCATTGTCCTTGTCCAACAGGTTCGAGATTCTTGCTCCCTGTGTGGATGAAAGCCGGGACTGTAGGGAGGATGAGCAAACTGACCGCAGCACCGTGGTACAGGGAGCCATTCAAGTGGGGGGAGAAAAGAGAAATGTTGTCGTAATCAGAGATAGTATAGTTAGGGGTATGTTTCATTCAGAATCTGCGAGTGTTATAGTTGGACGGAAAGGAATAATTTCAGTAAACTTGCTCCCGGATACAGGTCGGACCATTGTTAACGATAATGGAAGATACCATTCACGTCATTTCCGTAGGCATGTATTTCATTAGCTCCTCAAACGCATTCAGACCAGTATAAACCCGGAGACATGAAGATCCATTTAATGGTCATGTTTGTGGCGTCTTTCTCCTGTGGGTACCTTAGGTTTGATTCCTGTGGGCAGGATCAAGAGTCCCGAAGGCTGTGTTGCCTACCTGGTGCCAGGGTTTGGGATATCTCATCTGGGCTGCAGAGGAACTTGGAGTGGGAGGGGAAAGTTCCAGTTGTCGTGGTCCACGTAGGTACCAATGATGTAGGTAGAACGAGGTTAAAGGTTCTGCTGAGGGAATATGAGCAGCTAGGGGCTAAATTAAAAAGCAGAACCAAAAAGATAATAACCTCTGGATTACTACCTGAGCCACGAGCAAATTGACAAAGCGTCAATAAGATTAAAGAGGTAAATGCTTGGCTCAAAGATTGGTGTGGGAGAAATGGGTTCAAATTCGTGGGACATTGGCACCAGTACTGGGGAAGGAGGGAGCTGTTCCGATTGGACGGGCTCCACCTGAATCATGCTGAGACCAGAGTCCTGGTGAATCGCATAAATAGGGCTGCAGATAGGGCTTTAAACTAAATAGTGGGGGGGAGGGTTCTGTTGCATAGAAAAACAGGGAGTTAAAGGAGAAGGTAGGAGTGCAGGTTAGTGGTGAGGCTGATTGTTACCAAACTGCAAGAAGTATACTGGTTAAACCAGAAGAGAGAAATAATAAACAGGCGAATAAAGCATCAGTGCTGAGGGACAGGTTAGGGGTTATAGCCCAAATAAGAGCTCTATATACAAATGCACAGTGTGTAAGGAATAAACTAGATGAGCTGCAGGTGCAAATTCAAATGGAAGATTATGATGTGGTGGCCATTGCGGAGACGTGGCTGCAGGATGATCGGGACTGGGAACTAAATATACCTGGTTATAAAGTTTATGGAGGGACAGGGAAAATAGCAGAAGGGGTGGAGTAGCCTTACTGATTAGAAATACTATCACCTCATTGGTGAGGGAGGATATAATGAGCGGAAAGCATCCAGTGGAGACCTTATGGGTGGAATTGAGGAACAGAAAAGGATCTAAAACTGTAATAGGTGTTGTATATAGACCCCCTGGTAGCAGTTCTGAGGCGTTAGATTGTATAAATGCACAAATTAGGCAAGCGTGTAACAAAGGCAGAGTAGTATTAATGGGGGATTTTAACTTACACAGATTGGGAGAGGCAGACTAGCACCTGTCAGAAAGATAGTGAATTTTTAAAATGTGTCCGGGATAGTTTCCTACAGCAATATGTCCTAGATGTAACAAGGGGACAGGCAATATTAGATTTAGTTATGAGTAATGAGCCAAATTTAATTAGTAGCCTAACTGTGCGTGAACATTTATCAAATAGTGATTACAACATGATCAAACTCAAGGTAGCGTTTGAAAGTGAAAAGCACGAATCAGCTACTAGAATTTTAGACTTGAGTAAGGCTGACTTTACCATGATGAGACTGTCCACGGTAAACTGGGTAGATCTATTAATGTGTCAAACGACTGAAGAACAGTGGAGGATATTTAAAGAAACATTTAACGAAACATAGAGCGAGTATATACCCCTGAGAGGAAAAAGCTCCACTTCACAGAAAAAACAGCCATGGACAACTAAAGAGATTCTTTTTTTCTTTCTTTTCTTTTCTTTCTTTTGGGCCTCCTTATCTCGAGAGACAATGGATACGCGCCTGGAGGTGGTCAGTGGTTTGTGAAGCAGCGCCTGGAGTGGCTATAAAGGCCAATTCTGGAGTGACAGGCTCTTCCACAGGTGCTGCAGAGAAAAACAGCCATGGACAACTAAAGAGATTAGGAATGGCATAAAACAAAAAGAAAGGGCTTACAAAAATGCAAAACGCAGTACAGATCCGGCCAAATGGGATCGAAACAAAGACCAGCAAAGGGTCACAAAGCAGCTTCTAACAGCTACTAAAAGAGATTATGAAAGGAAAATTGCAAGGGACATCAAAATCAACAAGAAGAAATTTTATAGTGACATAAAGGGAAAACAGGCGGTCAAGAGCAATGTAGGCCCACTAAAAGCTGAAAATGGAGATATTGTCATTGATAATGGGGAAATGGCAGACATGTTGAACAATTACTTTGCCTCAGTATTTTCAGTTGAAAAGGAGGATAACTTGCCGGAAGTCCTGAAAAAATTAAAAGCCGATGGGGACAGGGACTTCATACAATTAACGTAAGTAAAACATCAGCAACAAGGAAATTAATGGAACTGAAGAGTGAGAAATCCCCAGGACCTGACGGTTTCCATCCGAGGGTGTTAAAGGAAGTAGGGGAGCACATTGTAGATGCCCTAACTATAGTCTTTCAGAGTTCCCTAGATTCAGGGGTGGTCCCTTTGGATTGGAAAGTTGCATATGTCACTCCACTTTTTAAGAAGGATGAAAGGGGGAACCAAGGAAATTACAGACCAGTTAGCCTGACGTCTGTGGTGGGCAAGTTGCTGGAGTCTATAATCAAGGATAGGGTGACTGAACACCTAGAAAAATTTCAGTTAATCAGGGACAGCCAGCATGGATTCATGACGGGAAGGTCATGCCTGACAAATCTCACTGAATTTTTTGAAGAGGTGACTAAGGTAGTGGACAGGGGAATGTCTATGGATGTTATTTATATGGACTTCCAGAAGGCATTTGATAAAGTCCCACATAACAGACTATTAACTAAGGTAGAAGTCAATGGAGTTGAGGGCAAATTATTGACATGGTTAGGAAGTTGGTTGAGTGGTTGGCGACAGAGAGTGGGGATAATGGATAAGTACTCCGATTGGCAGGATGTGACTAGTGGTGTCCCGCAGGGATCTGTGTTGGGGCCTCAATAATTCACATTATTCATTAACGACTTGGATGATGGCATAGTAAGTCATATATCCAAATTTGCTGATGATGCAAAGTTAGATGGCATTGCAGACAGTCTAGATGATAGCATAAAATTGCAAAGAGATATTGACAGACCAGGTGAATGGGCAAAACTGTGGCAGATGGATTTCAATGCAGGCAAGTGTGAGATTATCCATTTTGGACCAAAAAAGGATAGAGCAGGGTACTTCCTAAATGGGAAGAGGTTAAGTACAGTGGATGTCCAAAGAGACTTAGGGGTTCAGGTGCATAGATCTTTAAAATGCCACGAGCAAATGCAGAAAATAATCAAAAAGGCTAATGGATTGCTAGCCTTTCTGTCTAGAGGATTGGAGTATAAAGACACAGAGGTTATGCTGCAGCTGTACAAAACCCTGGTTAGATCCCACTTGGAGTACTGTGAGCAGTTCTGGGCACCACACCTTAGGAAGGATATATTGGCCTTGGAAGGAGTGCAATGTAGGTTTACAAGAATGATACCTGGACTACAGGGGTTAAGTTACGACGAGATATTACACAAATTAGGCCTGTTTTCGCTAGAATTTAGAAGGTTAAGGGGTGATCAGATCGAAGTCTTCAAGGTATTAACAGGAAAATACAGGCTAGATAAAGATAAACTATTTCCACTGGTTGGAGATTCTAAAACTAGGGGGAATAGTCTAAAAATTAGGACCAGACCGTTCAGGAGAGATGTTAGGAAGCAGTTCTTCACGCAAAGGACAGACTCGAGGGGCTGAATGGCCTCCTCCTGTTCCTATGTTCCTATATATTTCTTAATGCCAAAGGGAGAAAGTGGAAACAGGGTACTGAATTAGATAATCAGCCATGATCATTTTTGAATGGCGGAGCAGGCCCGAAGGGCCGAATGGCCTACTCCCACTCCTATTTTCTCTGTTTCTATGTTTCAATGGATCAAATCTGAATTTGGTTCAGATTCCTTCCTCTTTCGATATAGGTCTCTCCTGCTCTGCAAATAGTTGCTACAGGTGTTTTTTATCGGCAGCGGACAAAGTGCACAATTTAGGGGATGGAACTATCCATTGTGTCGTTGGATGGTTATCTGTAGCAGTAAAAAACTGCTGAGTCACTGCCTCCTACCACTTTATTCCATTCTCATGAAAGCAGTACTTTTGTTACAGAGAAGCCAGCACTTTCATTGTGGTGGTTTCTTCTGATAGAGGTGCTGAACACACACCACGCCTGGGGACAAACCCAATGTGGCTCAAAGAGCTATTTATAGACAGCTCTTTCAATTTTACTCACACATGGCAATATTCTACAGCGCCAAACAACACTTCAAACTGTTCTAAAAACGGGAAACCTTTAGCATGAAGTGTAAAAATAATTTATACCGCTTACTGTAGCAACCCTCAAAATTTTGTGTGGGTGTCGTGAGTCTCAGTACTGTGCAGAAGGAGCCTGTCTCAAATCAGAAGCATGGGCCGGGCCAAGTGTTAGTGTATATGAAAATTTGAAGTCCTAGGGAAAGTTGTCCTAAACATTGTGGGTTCAAGTCCAGCTCCAGAAACTTAAGCACAAGCTCTTGGCTGATGCTCCAGTGCAGTGCTGAACAAGTGGTGCGCTGTCAGAGGTGCTATTTTACAATCAATGAGACATTAAAAGGATGCCCCATCTGCCCTTTCACATAGACCGTAAAAGATTCCATGGCACTATTTTGAAGAAGAGCAGGGCATTCTCTCCAGTGTGGGCCAATATTTTTCCCTCAACCAACGTCATTAAAACAGATTATCTGGCCATTATCATATTGCTATTTGTGGGAGATTGCTGTATGCAAATTGGTTGTTGCATTTCCTACATGACAACAGTGACTACATTTCAAAGGTACTTCATTGGCTGTAAAGCAGTTTGGGACATCCTGAGGTTGTGATAGATACTATATAAATGCAAGTCTTTTTATTGGATTATCTGGGCAGAATGGATATTGGGCAAGTGGAGGAGGAGTGTGTCATATAGTCCCTTTGGCCCATCTTCTCTGTGCCAGCCATCAAGGACCTAACTATTCTAATCCCATTTTCCAGCACTTGGTCCGTGGTCTTGCATGCTATGGCATTTCAAGTGCTCATCTAAATACTTCTTAAATGTTGTGAGGGTTTGTGCCTCCACCCACTTTTCAGGCAGGGCGTTCCAGATTCCAACCACCCTCTGGGTGAATTTTTTTTTCCTCAAATCCCCTCTAAACCTCCTGCACCTTGTCTTAAACCCTTTGGTTATTGACCCCTCCGCTAAGGGAAAAAAGTTTCTTCCTATCTAACCTATCAATGCCCCTCATAATTTGTACACCTCAATCATATCTCCCCTCAGCCTTCTCTGCTCTAAGGAAAACAACCCCAGCCTTTTCAGTCTCTCTTCATAGCTGAAATGCTCCAGCCCAGGCAACATCCTGGTGAATCTCCTCTGCACCCTCTCCAGTGCAATCACATCCTTCCTTATAGTGTGGTACCCAGAACTGTACACAGTACTCCAGCTGTGGCCTAACTAGCGTTTCATGCAGCTCCATCATAACCGCCCTGCTCTTATATTCTATGCCTTGGCTAATAAAGGTAGGTATCCCATATGCTTTCCTAACCACCTTATGCTGCTGCCTTCAGTGATCTATGGACAAGTATACCAAAGTCCCTATGACCCTCTGTACTTCCTAGGGCCCTACCATCCATTGTATATTCCCTTGCCTTATTAGTCCTCCCAAAATGCATCACTTCACACTGCTCAGGATTAAATTCCATTTGCCACAGCTCCACCCATCTTACCAGCCCATCTATATCATCCTATAATCTAAGGCTTTCCTCCTCACTATTTATAACACCACCAATTTTCATGTCATCTGTGAACTTACTGATCATACCTCCTTTATTCACGTCTAAATCCTTAATGTACACTACAAACAGCAAGGGTCCCAGTACCGATCTCTGCGGTACACTACTGGGCACAGGCTTCCACTCGCAAAAGCAACCCTCGGCCATTATCCTCTGCCTCCTGCCACAATTCAAATTTTCTAAATTGCCCTGGATCGCATGGGCTCTTACCTTCTTAACCAATCTGCCATGCGGGACCTTATCAAAAGCCTTACTGAAGTCCATATAGACTACATCAACTGCTTTACCCTCATCTACACATTTCCTCACCGCCTCAAAAAATTCAATCAAGTTAGTCAGACACGATCTCCCCCTGACAAAGCCATGCTGACTATCCCTGATTAATCCCTGCCTCTCCAAGTGTAGATTAATCCTGTCCCTCAGAATTTTTTCCAATAGTTTCCCTATCACTGATGTTAGCCTCACTGGCCTGTAATTACCTGGTTTATCCCTGCTACCCTTCTTGAATAATGGTACCACATTCGCTGTCCTCTTAATCCTCTGGTACCTCTGGTATGCAGCCTTAGCAAAGCCTGCTTGGTTGTCCACCCATTCATTTAAGTGGAGCAAAATCAGGCAGGTTCCCTTGGGATCTACACTCCTCCCTATCCGATTATTCAGTCGACACTGGTCCTATAGCTGTAGGTGCATAAAGAGGAAAATTTGCTCCCTGGACTGCAGCTATACTGCACCAGGCAGACAGAAATACTAAACTTGTGGGCTGTAAACCACATTCAACCCACCAGGAGAGGGGACCACTCATTGGTTCTTGCAACTGTAGCGAGAACCCTACCATTGAGTCATAGGGTGGCCACTGACATACCTCAAGAATACTGGACACCCCTGCCAATTCCCATGCACACATGCATTTGGGCACTTCTTCATTAAAATAAATAAATAATAATAACTATTGATTCAACCTTTTGCTTAAACGAGTGAGGATACCTTACCCAGTGTCTTCGAGCGAGCTAAATTTAGGGAGCTTGTACATTTCCAGCTAATGAACCTTGGAGGAGCTAAAGCAGGTTAAAAAAAATCGAGTGATGTTTTTAATCAGGAACTTTAAGTGTTGTGACTGCCTAGTCACCTGATCCATTTTATGGGCAGCAACATCTGGGTTGAAAATAGGACAGACATGGAGAGTTTTTGCCAGGCTGCTGTGTGTCTCCCCTCATGGAGCCTACTTCAGAGCAGTGTGCATCAGGGTGGCTCTACGTCTATAATAAAAACAAAGTACTGCAGATGCTGGAAATCTGAAATAAAAACAAGAAATGCTGGAAATACTCAGCAGGTCTGGCAGCATCTGTGGAGAGAGGAGCAAAGTTAAAACTTCAGGTCAGTGATCCTTCATCAGAACTCACTCACCTTTGCTTCTCTCTCCACAGATGCTGTCAGACCTGCTGAGTATTTCCAGCACTTTTTGGTTTTATTTCAGATTTCCAGCATCTGCAGTATTTTGCTTTTATTCAATAATTTTGATTTTAGATGCTTCCCTAGAGGCTGGGCACTTCAAAATAAAAATACCGGACAATAAGCCATCCAATTCAAATCAGGTACCGGACAGGGGGCAGACCATCTGAAAACTGGACAGTCCCGTATAAAACCAGACCAGGCCATCCTACCTAGCTAGGAATTTGTTCACTTTTTGAGAGCCTAGCCAGGTGGCTCTACTTTTTCATAACGTTAAAAAGACTCTGCAGGAAGTGTCCAAAGTGCCGCGGGGCACTGCCTAGACAAGCCTTGACACTGCGGTAAAGTTATACTGCACACTGTGAACGACCCCAAGTGATGTGAGATGACCTAATTGAGGGGGCCCTGCATTGCCTCAAAGTCAGACTGCCGCCAGAATTACTCTTGTCAGTTTTGCTTCCTGCTCAGTGGTGTCAGATATAGTGATGCAATAGCAGTGAGCTGGTCCATCAAGCACAATTGCATAGTATATCTAGTGATCATTTATTGCAAAAGCTTGCAATTGTAGTCCCGGGTCAAATTCTCACTCGATGAGAGTATAGATTGGCGAATATGACACACGACTCACTCCGCACAATTTCCAATACTTCCACTTCCGGCCTGAAACGGTGAAATGGGCACGTTCCAAGTTCTGTATGTGCTAATTTTCTGACCGACAATGTCGGTAAGGGAAGCTCCAGACTGGAGAAAGATGTCGTAATTTCGGGTATATGCCGAGCATTCCGAAAATGACTTTATACCTTTTACTTACCAGATATGTAACACATGCTTGTATAAATGTGAAGTGTTTCGAGTTTGCATTGATACAGAAAGTGTACAGTATACCTTGGGTATGTTGTCACTGGCAGTGAATTTTAAAGAAGGTAGTCTCATTGCTTCTGCATGTTACCAGCTGCAGCATAACTGCGAGAGGTGTGAAGTGAACTTCAAAAAGTTCTCGAGTTATAGGAATTTAAAAAAACTTTCAAGTGTAAGCAAACAGTCTAATGGGATAACATTGACTCTGCACACTGCATCAAATTTTAAATGCCATCAACCCTGGGCACTGGGCTCTGCCCATATATCTATATTGGTACATTCTGAGTTCTCTAACCAGAGTAGGATGCAGATCTAGCAACAAATGACTTGTGATCAATATTTTATGCTTCTTGTGAACAACTAACATAACCTTTCTGGAATACATTAATATTGTACAAAAATGCACACAGCCATCAGAGGCAGTGATCACCATCACTGAATATCAAACATAATGACACGACATGTGCTTGTGTCAAGCAGCGGGGGCATTACTGCAGGCAAAGGCCCTGATGAATCACAAAAACTGCTCTACGTGTTCTGTAATTTCCAGAACCTCCAGCAGTAAGTTGGTAGGACAGGGTTTTTTTTTCGGTGGGGAAACCCAAAAAGCTACAGTGGAGAATTTTTTTTTATGGGCCATGGAGGAGTAGGAGTGTTCAATCTGGCTCCCACCCCAGATCTACCAGCCTGCTAACTGCCAGATTTCTGGGCTTCCCGATATTGCTCTGGTCCAGAGCTGGCGAGCTGTCATGGAACTCCCCTCTTTCAAGATTTGCAGGCCTTCAGCGGTGTGGCACTGAGACCCAGCCCTCGGACAGTTGGACTTTCCGTAATCTACCCAGAGATAAAGACTGTGTGTCAGGAATCTGATTTGCTCCATTGTCAATTCAGAATAATTGCAGGAAATGGCTAAGCATGTTGTTATTTTATTCTCTGGACATAAGTTCAGATTCAAACGGACGGATGAGAAAAGCGTCTTGTTTCTCTGATGACTGTAAGGGACTTTTACAGAAAGTGTTTTATCTCGGTCCACCTCCTATTTGGCCTGTTTCCACATGACAAAATTTCCCGCAGTTTAGCACAAATAGGAAATTTCAATCAGAGAGATTAAAATTGGGGTTGTGTAGAGTAGGAAAATTCTCACTTGCTGTATATCATAGTCCAGAATAGGGTAATTTATTAGCATGGATAGAGGATTGGTTAAAGGACAGAAAACAGTAGAAATAAAAAGGTCATTTTTGGGTTGGAAGATTATTACTGGTGGGGTGCCGTAAGGATCAGTGCTGGGGCCTCAGCTACTTACAATTTATATTAATGATTTAGATGAAGGGACCGGGTGTAATGTATCCGGCTTTGCTGACAATACAAAGCTAGGTTGGAAAGTAGACTGTGTGGAGGACACGAGTCTGCAAGGGTTCAGTGAGTGGGCAAGAAGGTGGCAGATGAAGTAAAATGTGGGAAATTCATATTGATAGTAAAAATAGAAAAACACAATATTCTTAAATGGTGAGAAACTATTAAATAATGGCGATCAGAGGCATTTGGATATTCTTGTACATGCAACACAGAAAGTTAACATGCAGGTACAGCAAGCAATTAGGAAGGCAAATGGCCTGTTGGCCTTTATTGTTGGAGTACCAGAGTAATGAAGTTTTGCTGCAATTGTGCAGGGCTTTGGTGAAACCACATCTGGAGTACAGTGTACAGTTTTGGTTTCTGTACTTAAGAAGGGATGTACCTTAGAGCAGCTGCAATGAAAGTTCATTCGCGTAATTCCTGGCATGTGTAGGGTGTCCTTTGAATAGAATGGGCCTATACTGTCTGGAGTTTAGAAGAATGAGAGGTGATCTCATTGAAACATATGAAAGGGCTTAACAGGGAAGATGCTGAGAGGCTGATTTCCCTGGCTGGAGAGTCCAGAACGAGGGTCTATAGTGTCAGGATAAGGAGACAGCCATTTCAGACTTAGATGAGGAGAAAGGTCTTCACTTGAGGGTTGTGAATCTGGAATTTTCTACTGCAGAGTGGTTCAGTGTATTCAAGGTTGAGATCAATTGATTTTTGGACTCTAAGGAAATAAATGGATATAGGGATTGGGCAGGAATGTGGAGTTGAGGTTGAGGATCAGCCATGATCTTATTAAATTGTGGAGCAGACTCAAGGGGCTGTATGGCCTTCTGCTGCTCCTATTTCTTAAGTTCTTAAGAATTTTCTCAGAGTGGATTCTGCTCGGCTGTGCTGCACAGGCAGCAGAATCCGCATTGACCCACATTACATTGAATTACATTGAGATCGAGATTAAGATAAAGAAGAAGAAATGTGCTTATGACTGATGTCAGCTAGATAATACAATGGAGAATCAAATTGAATATAGAAGGTTCAGAGGGGAGGTGAAAAAGCAAATAAAACCAAAGTGAGAATATGAAAAGAGACTGGCAGCTAACATAAAAGGGAATCCCAAAGTCTTCTATCGGCATATAAATAGTAAAAGGCTGGTAAAAAGAGGAGTGTGGCCAATTAGAGACCAAAGAGGGGATTAACACATGGAGGCAAGAGGCATAGCTGAGGCATTAAATGAATACTTTGCATCTGACGGTGAAAGAGGAGGTAATTAAAACACTGGAAGGATTTAAAATGGATAAGGAGGAGGTATTGGATAGGCTTTCTATACTTAACGGTGATAAGGCACCGGGACCAGATGAGATGCATCCAAGGTTACTGAGGGAAGTGAGAGTGGAAATTGCCAAGGCACTGGTCATAATTTTCCAGTCTCCCTTAGGGGTGGTGCCAGACGACTGGAAAATTGCAAACGGTCAAAAAAGGATGTAAAGTTATGCCCAGCAACAACAGGCCAGTCAGTTTAACTTCAGTGGTGGGGAAACGACTAGAAACAATAATTCTAGACAAAATTAATAGTCACTTGGACAAATGTGGATTAATTAAGGAAAGCCAGTATGGGATTTTCAAGGGAAAATCATATTTAACTAATTTGCTGGAGTCTTTTGAAGATGTAACAGAGAGGGTTGATGAGGGCAATGCTGTTGATGTGGTGTACATGGACTTTCAAAAGGCATTTGATACTGTACCGCACAACAGACTTGTGAACAAAGTTATAGCTCATGGAATAAAAGGAACTGTAGCAACATAGATACAGAATTGGCTGAGTGATAGCAAACAAAGAGTCGTGGTTAATGGGATGAGGAACTTCACTTACAAAGATAGATTGGAGAAATTGGAATTGTTTCCCTTGAAGAGAAGGCTGAGTGGAGATTTGATAAAATCATGAGGGTATAGGGAAAAACTGTTCCAACTCGTAAAAGGATCAAGAACAAGAGGGCACAGATTTCAGGTAATTGGCAAAAGAAGTAATGGCGACATGAGAAAAAACTTACTCACGCAGCGAGTGGTTAGGGTTTGGAATGCACTGCCTGAGAGTGTGGTGGAGGCAGTTTCGATTGAGGCATTCGAAAGGGATAGTTATCTGAAAATGAAGAATGTGCAGGGTTATGGGGCGAAGGTAAGGAATGGCACTCCATGAATTGCTCATTCAGAGAGCCAGTGCAGACACGATGGGTCATATGACCTCCTTCTGTGCTGTAACAATTCTGTGATTCTGTAATGCTGTGAATTACATGGAATATACAGCACAGAAATGGGCCATTCTGCCCAACTAGTCTGTGCTGATGTTTATACTGCACACACATGTCCTTCTATTCCATCTACCTCATCTCAGCCTTTATATTGTATTTTTCTATTCCCTTTTCTTAGATATACTTATCTAGTTTCCTTTTGAAAGCAGCTCAGCTGTTTCCCTCAACCACTTCCTATGGTAGTGAGTTCCACATTTCCATCACACTTATGATGCAGTAAGGTTGTGCCAAGCCCATAAGTACCAGAATGAGTAGCATTACAGCCTCTTTGGTGATCTGTAATAAGATGGTTGAATCATTGAAACCATGTATGGAGCTCCCATGAAGGTTTGACTGGTTAAGACAATGAGTAGCTGAGCTATTACTGACCAGAAAGGTCACAGATATGATTCCAGTTTGTGCTACATCAATTAATTGCAGCTGAGGTGGTAGCTGGGATCCTACAATTGGCTATGCTGGCCCAGGTGAGGGAAGCCAAAATTAACCAGGGATCCTGTTGCAATCCATGATCCCTAGGTTGAAAGGTAATAGGACTGAGCTTGGCTGTATTGCCACCTGTAATAATTTGTTGGCCTGAATAAGTAGTTTAGGGATGTTCCCTTTACACTAATAAGTGCTCGATCAATATTGCAATTTAAACAACAAATCAGACCCAACGTCAGCTGTAGTCTGCAAGATGGAATTTGTAAACAGATAGGAACTACTGAATGCAAAATTGTTTTAAATCTTAATACGTTTATTTAAAGTGTGTAATCTTGGATTTTAACAACCCTCAAATAGCTCAAAGAAGAGCAGCATAATTCCCCACAGTTGGATAATCTGCCAGTATTCACTGGCTGCAACTGCACACAAAGCATGAGCACTAGGGTAAGGGGTGAGGTGCTGGAAGTTGATAGTTTCCCAGTTATTGATTCAACTCCTTCTTGGCAAGAATGCAAACAGGGGCAAACTCACCATGAAAAGGATATTATAAAAGCACACAATAAATAGGTGAAAGGTAACAACTATAATACAGTTTATTAGACTTAGATGTATTAATTTATGCAGCATCTCAGCTATGTATCCTAACTTTTGCTTTGCTGCATTCTATTTACAAAGTGGCATTTTTTAATTTATCTCCCACCTGTTGCAGGCTGTTGAATCAGATATCCCAAAATAAGGATTTCACTTAAATAGGTGAGACACTATAGCCCCAAGAATGTTTTCCCTTTTGAAGCTGGTACCCAATTAGTTAGCTATTAATTGCATGAGTCAGTAAAAGCTCTTGTACAAGCTGGTCAGTCACATTTGTATTTTGCTCCAAAGTATCTGGAAATATCACAGGCCCGCAATCTGAATCAGCTAGTGACCAACTGTGTTACATGCTGAAGGCTATATAGCCCCAATGTTCTTACTGTCTAAATCTCCACTTGGTGAGTTTTGAATGTAATAACGGCTAAAGCATCTGTCAAGGACCTGAAAACCATTTTATCTGATTGGCATGAGCCACTTACAGTAATTTTCAGTCTGAAAAAAATTGTAAAATAATATTTATAAGTTCACTATAAACAGAGTAGCATTTGGTAGATCATAGATGCCATATTTATCATACTTGTGAAGGAAGCCTACACAATGCACTCATGATTTTGTTTCTGGTGTGTTACATGAGTGTGGTAAATTGAATGAGAGTGGGATAAAGTGAGTGGAAGTACAATAAGGGGATGTGTCTGGAACTGATTGAGCAACGGCTTGCACTGTGGGACTAACTCATATCTAGTATCAGATTCCATACATATGTCATTGGCAGTGATGACCTGCATGAAGTTATGAGGGCCAAACTAAATCCATAAATCAAACCAGTTCACATCTGGCCCATTGAGCAGGATTTACTTTTATTTTATTTATTTATTTAGAGATACAGCACTGAAACAGGCCCTTTGGCCCACTGAGTCTGTGCCAACCATCAACCATCCATTTATACTAATCCTATATTCCTACCACATCCCCACCTTCCCTATATTCCCCTACCACCTACCTATTCTAGGGGAAATTTATAATGGCCAATTTACCTATCAACCTGCAAGACTTTGCTGTGGGAGGAAACCGGAGCACCCGGTGAAAATCCACGCGGTCACAGGGAGAACCTGCAAACTCCACACAGGCAGTACCCAGAATTGGACCTGGGTCGCTGGAGCTGTGAAGCTGCAGTGCTAACCACTGTGCCACCCTTGTTTACATCTTTCCAAAGTTGGGTTTTTCAAATCACATCAAGCATAGTATTTTATGTTTGGGCCTTCGCAAAAGTACAACTGTACCCCTTTAAGACTGAGAGAAGACAAAGAACAAAGAACAGTACAGCACAGGAACAGGCCATTCGGCCCTCCAAGCCTGCGCCGATCTTGATGCCTGCCGAAACTAACACCTTCTGCACTTCTGGGGCCCATATCCCTCTATTCCCTTCCTATTCATATATTTGTTAAGATGTCTCTTAAACGTCACTATCATATAACATATCGTAAGACATTAGGATAACATTTTATCCGATCTTCCTGTATCCATGGGACTGGGCATGAGGCAGGCAGAGGGAAGGTGAAGTGCATTCTGCCTGTAATAACCGGAATCCAATTGCAAGTCCTGCTTCAGCTCTTTTAAATGATTCAGGTGTTGCTTCAGTACAGGCTCGTCATCTGGAGGACAGTGGGGGAGGAAGGTCTGTAGCAATAGGAACTGCCACTGCCATAGCAAGTTTCGGTCCAGTAAGAGTGGACAGGCCTCAAATGCTCATGATTGACCTGCTAGGCCGAATAGAAAACTGCCACCCTGGTGGGCCTATATTCTCTGGAGTTTAGAAGAATGAGAGTGGATCTCATTGAAACATGCAAGATTCTGAAGGGGCCGGATAGGGTAGACATTGAGAGATTGTTTCCGCTGTTCGGGGAATCTAAAACACGGGGGCGCAGTCTCAGGATAAAGGGCTTCACTCAAAGGGTTGTGAATCTTTGGTATTCTCTACCCCAGAGGGTTGTGTATGCTATATTGCTGAATACATTTAAGGCTGGGATAGACAGATTTTTGGGCTCTCAGGGAATCAAAGGATATAGCAAGGAGTTGAAGCAGATGATCAGCCATGGTCATATTGAATGGCGGAACAGACTCGATGGGCCATATGGTCTACTCCTACTCCTGTTGTGTTCATGTGTCACCTGCCCTCTCCAATTCTCTGAGCAAAGAAGGGCTGGTTGCAGGGCCTGTGGCCAATTCCTCTGGGAGCCCCTCAAGTTGAAAGTCCTGCTGGTAAATGAAAAGGAAATCAAAGTGGGACAGCCATTAACAGTGATGTCCTTAACCTAACGCAAATCACCCCTTAACCCACCCCACCACCCCCACCCCAACATAAGCCCCTAAAATGTTGAGGCAACCTAAAGGGGGCAGTGACATGATTTCATGGGTATCCACCCATTTGTCCTGACATCTGCGCCCAGAGAATAGGCACTCCTCAGGTGTAGAGCTTAGACTAGTCCATACTATTCTGAGGTGGGACAGCTTGGAGCAGTAGAGTTATTCTTCGAGATGCTCGACAGAGGAGAGAGAAAAAAATTGACAGAATTCCCTCTCCTAATTAAACAAAAGAAGGAATTTCTGTTTATATAGTGACTTTCATGATTTCACGACATCCTAAAGCACTTTACAACCAATGAATATACATGAAGAGTAGTCACTGTTGTAGGAAACACGATAGCCAATTTTGCGCACAAGAAGTTCCCACGAACAGCAGTGTGATAATGACGAGATAGTCTGTTTTTAGTGGTGCTTTTTGAAGGTGAATATTGGCAAGGATGCTAGAGAGAATTCTCCCGCTCCTCTTCAAAATTATGCCTTGTGATGTTTTACATTTACCTGAAAGTTTAACGTCTCATCTGAAAGATGGCAGCTCCAAAAGCAGCTCAAAACCGGGCATCCATGAGCTGTTATGGGCGATCAACAGCAGCAGAATTGCTTTCCACCATAATCTATAACCTCATAGTCTGGCATATCCCTCACTCTGCCATGAACATCAAGAAGAGCATTCCAGGAGCAGCACCAAGCATACCTAGAAATCAGGTGCCAATCTGGTGAAGCTACAACACAGGACTACATGCATGCTAAACTGCAGAAGCAGCATGTGATAGAGCTAAGCAATCCCACAACAATGGATAAGATCAAAGCTCTGCAATCCTGCCACAGCTAGCCATGAGTGGTGGTGGACAATGATAACACTCAGGATGTTGATGGTGGAGGATTCAAGGGATGGTAGCATAGTGGTAATGTTACTGGAGTAGTGATTTAGTGCATAGACTAATAATTTAGCAACAGGACTTCAAATCCCACCAGGGCAGTTGGTGGCATTAAAATTCAATTAATTATTTAAATTGCAATAAAAAGCTAGGCTCAGTCATGATGACCCTGAAACTACTGGATTATCGTAAAAACTCATCTGGTTCACGAATGCGCTTTAGGGAAGGAAATCTGCTGTCCTTACCTAGTCTGGACGACATGTTGACTCTCTGCCTTCTGAAACGGCCCAGCAAGCCACTCAGTTGTATCAAACTGCTACAGAAAAGTCAAATAGCACTCACCACCACCTTCTCAAGGACAATTAGGGATAGGCAATAAATGCTAGCTTTGCCAGCGATGCTTACATCCCATGAAAGAATTTTTTAAAAAACTAACCGGAGGGGGAGGTTTCATGCGCATCCCCAAACTCAATGATGGTGGAGACCAGCACGTCAGTGCAACAGACAAGGCTGAAGCATTTGTAACCATTTTCAGCCAAAGTGTGGAGAGGATGACCCATCTCAACCTCCTCCTGAGCAATGTCCCTTGAATTATTTTTTTTTTGTGTGCCGCCTATTCGTTTAAATGCACAGTACCTTCAATTTTGTTCCACGGCTGCACATGTGCAGTACCTTAAAGGAGACAGCGTGCAGTCAGCCTGTGTGATACCTTCCGGGTCGCGCAGCTGAGAGGGAACATTGCTCCTGACGTTCCCCACCATCATAGATGCCAGTTCAATTTCACCCAGCGAGTGGTGAGCCTCTGGAATTCGCTACCACAGAAAACAGTTGAGGCCGCAACATTGTATGTTTTCAAGAAGGAGTTAGATATAGCTCTTGGGTCTAAAGGGATCAAAGGGTATGGGGAGAAAACAGGAACAGGTTACTGAGTTGGATGATCAGCCATGATCATAAAGAATGGTGGAGCAGGCTCAAAGGGCCGAATGGCCTACTCCTGCTCCTAATTTCTATGTTTCTATGACACAGAAAAAATGGCTCAGCACACCGGATGCAGCAAAGGCTGCAATATCCTGACTGCATTGTTGAAGACTTGTGCTCCAGAACTAGCTGTGTCCTTAGCCAAGCTGTTCTAGTATGACTGCAACACAGGCATCTACCCGACGGTGTGAAAAATTGTTCAGGTATGTACTATCCACAAAAAGCAGGACAAATCCAATCTGACCAATTACAGAATCACAGAATCGTTGCAGTGCAGAAGGAGGCCATTCAGCCCGTTGTATCCGCACTGGCTCTCTGAAAGAGCAATTCCCTCAGTTCCATTCCCCTGCCTTCTCTTCATAACCCTGCACATTCTTCCTTTTCATATAACTGTCTAATTCCCTTTCGAATGCTTCAATTGAACCTGCCTCCACCACGTTCTCAGGCCTTTCAGACCTTAACAACTCGCTGCGTGAAAAAGTTTTTCCTCGTGTCACTTTTGCTTCTCTCACCAAATGCTTTAAATCTGTGCCCTTGCGTTCTCAATCCCTTCACAAGTGGAAACAGTTTCTCTCTATTTACTCTGTCCAGATCCCTCATGATTTTGAATACCTCCATCAAATCACTTCTCAGCCTTCTCTTCAAAGAAAACAGTCCTAACATCTCCAATCTATATTCATAACTGAAAGTCCTCATCCTTGGAACCATTCTCGTGAATCTTTTCTGTACTCTTTCCGATTCTGTCATGTCTTTCCTCAAGTGCAGCACCCAGAATGGGAAGCAATACTCCAGCTGAGGCTGAACAAATGTCTTATACAAGTTCAGCATAACTTCCTTGCTCTTGTACTCTATGCTGCTATTAATAAAGCCCAGGATACTGTATGCACCACTCTCTCAACCTGTCCTGCCACCTTCAGTGACTTATGCACATATACACCTAGGTTCCTCTACTCCTGCACTCCCTTTGAAATTGTACCCTTTATTCTATATTGTCATCGAGAGATACAGCACTGAAACAGGCCTTCGGCCCATCAAGTCTGTGCTGTCCATCAACCACCCATTTATACTAATCCCATATTCCCTACCACATCCCCACTTTCCCTCAATTTTCCTACCACCTACCTACATTAGGGGCAATTTACAATGGGCAATTTGCCTATCAACCTGCAAGTCTTTGGCTGTGGGAGGAAACCAGAGCACCTGGTGGAAACCCACACAGTCACAGGGAGAACTTACAAACTCCACACAGGCAGTACCCAGAACTGAACCCAGGTCGCTGGAGCTGTGAGAACTAACCACTGTGCCACCCATGCTCCATGCTTTTCCTACCAAAATGAATCACTTCACATTTGTCTGCATTGAACTTCATCTTCCACCTGTCTGTCTATTCCACCAACTTGTTTAAGTCCTTTTGAAGTTTTACCCTATCCTCCTCACAGTTCACAATGCTTCCAAGTTTCGTATCATCTGCAAACTTTGAAATTGTGCCCTGTACACCAAGGTCTAGGTCCTATATATTAGGAAAAACAAGGGTCCCAACACTGATCCCTGGGGAACTCCACTACAAACTTTCCTCCAGCCCGAAAAAATCCATTAACCACTACTCTTTGTTTCCTGTCACTCAGCCAATTTCGTATCTATGTTGCTACCATCCCTTTTATTCCATGAGCTACAAGTTTGCTCACAAGTCTCTTCTGTGGCACTGTATCAAACACCTTTTGAAAGTCTATGTACACCACATCAACAGCATTGCCCTCATCAGCCTTCTGTGTTACCTCCTCAAAAACTCCCGCATGTTAATTAAACATGATTTTCCCTTAAGAAATCCATGCTGGATTTCCTTAATTAGCTCACATTTGTCCATGTGACTATTGATTTTGTCCTTAATTATTTTTTCCAGAAGTTTTCCCACCACTGAAGTTAAACTGACTGGCCTGTAGTTGCTGGGCTTGTCTTTACACCCTTTTTTGAAAAAGGGTGCAATGTTTGCAATTCTCCAGTCCTCTGGCACCACCCCCTAGTCTAAGGAAGGCTAAAAAATTATGGCCAGTGCCTCTGAGATTTCTACCCTCACTTCCCGCAGTATCCTTGGATGCATCTCATCTAGCCCTGGTGCTTTATCCACTTTAGGTACAGATAGCCTATCTAATATTTCTTCTTTATCAATTTTAAACCCCTCTAGTGTCTGACTTACCTCCACTTTCAAGGTTGCATCTTCTTCCTTGGTAAAGATAGATGCAAAGTATTCATTTAATACCTCAGCTATGTGCTCTGCCTCCATGTGTAAATCCCCTTTCTGGTCCCTAATCGGCCCCACTCCTCCTTATACTATTTATATGCCTATAGAAAACTTCGGGATTTCCTTTAGTGCTAGATTCCAGTCCCTCTTCATGCTCTCTCTTTGCATCTCTTATTTGCTTTTTCACTTCCCCTCTGGACCTTCTATATTCAGCCTGGTTCTCAATTGTATTTTCTATCTGGCATCTGTCATAAGCACACTTTTTCTTCTTTATCTTAATCTCTACCTCTTTTTTCATCCAGGGAGCCCTGGATTTATTTGCTCTACTTTTCCCCTTCGAGAGAACATACCTTGACTGTGCTCGAACTATCTCTTCTTTGAAGGCAGCTAATTGTTCATCTTTCAGTTTGCCTCCAATTTATTTGCCCCAGCTCCATTCTCACCCCAATGAAGTTGGCCTTCCCCAGTTAATTATTCTTACCCTGGATTGCTTTTTGTCCTCTTCCAAAGTCAGCCTAAACCTTATGATACAATGATCACTATTCCCTAAATGCTCTCCTACTGATACTTGATCCACTTGGCCCACCTCTTTTCCAAGAACCAGGTCTAGCAGTGCCTCCTTTCTCATTGAACTAGCAACATACTGTGGAAAATTTGCCTGAACACACTCTAGGAACTCTTGCCCCTCACTGCCCTTTACACTGCTATTATCCCAGTCTATGTTTGGATAATTAAAGTCTCCCATTATAACTACCATATAATTTTTGCACCTCTCTATAATTTCCTTGCAAATTTGTTCCTCCTTGTCCTTCCCCGTAGCCTGTACACAACACCAAGCAATGTAACTGCACCTCTTTTGTTCCTTACCTCTAGCCAAATTGATTCTGTCCTCGGCCCCTCTGGCACATCCTTTTTCTCCAGCACTACAATGCTTTCCTTAATCAATACTGCCACCCCTCCCCCCTTTATCCCTTTCCTATCTTTCATGAACACCTTGTATCCAGGAATATTTAACACTCAGTCCTGCCCTTCTTTGAGCCAGGTCTCTGTTATAGCCACAACATCATATTTCCACATGGCAATCTGTGCCTGCACCTCACCAGTCTTATTAACCACACTCCGTGCATTCACATACATGCACATTAACCCTGATTCAGACTTTGTTACTTTCTCCCTGACTCTGACCCCACCTAATAACATACTGTTCTCTACTCTTGTGCTATCTCCCCCAACTTGGTGCAACTTGGTATTCCTCTCTCATACTTGCTCCTGGTTCTCACACCCCAGATAAGTTACCAGTTTTGCTTTCCTCCAATCTGAGCTCCCTCTCAGGTTCCCATCCTCCTGACAATTTAGTTTAAAACCTCCTCAATAGCACTAGCAAATCTCCCTGCGAGGATATTCGTGCCAGTACTGCTAAGATACAACCCGTCCATCTTGTACAGGTCCCACCTGCCCCAGAACTGGTCCCAATGTCTCAGAAATCTGATGCCCTCCCTCCTACACCAGTTCTCCCGTCACATGTTTAATTGCTCCTATTCCTATGCTCACTTGCACGTGGCACTGGGAGTAATCCTGAGATTACTGCTTTTGAGGTCCTACTTTTTAATTTTCCTAGCTCCCTAAAATCTGCTTTCAGGACCTCAAATTCCTTCTTACCTATGTCATTGGTAGCGATGTGGACCACGACCTCTGGTTGTTTACCCTCCTCCAGAAGAATATCCTGCAGTTGCTCCACGACATCCTTGACCCTGGCACCAGGGAGGCAACACACCATTCTGGAGCCATGTTTACTGCCGCAGAAATGCCTGTCCATTCCCCGAACTAACGAATCCCCTATCACGACTGCTCTGCCATTCCTCTTTCTCCCCTCCTGTGCAGCTGAGCCACCTGTGGTGCCACAAACTTGGCTCTGACTGCACTCCTCTGAGGAACCATCACATTCACCGGTATCTAAAGTGGAAAACCAATTACCGCCCCATCAGTCTACTCTCAATCATCAGCAAAGTTATGGAAGCTGTCATCAACAGTGCTATCAAGTGACACTTAAACAGCAATAACCTGCTCACCGATGCTCAGTTTGGGTTCCAACAGGATCACTCAGTTCCGGACCTCATTACAGTCTTGGTCCCAACATGGATGAAAGAACTGAATTCCTTGAGATCAAGGTAGCATTTGACCTAATGCGGCATCAAGGAGCCCTAGCCAAATTGAAATCAATGGGAATCAGAGGAAAACACTCCACTGCCTGGTGTCATACCATGCACAAAGGAAGATTGTTGTGGTTATTGGAGGCCAATCATCCGAGCCCCAGGCTATCACTGCAGGAGTTCCTCAGGGCAGTGTCCTAGGCCCACCCATCTTCAGCTGCTTCACTAATGACCTTCCCTCCATCATAAGGTCAGAAGTGAAGATGTTCACTAATGATTGTTCAGTGTTCAGTACCATTCGCAGCTCCTCAGACAGTGAAGCAGTCCAAGCCTACATGCAGCAAGACCTGGCAGCATTAGGGCTTGGGTCGATAAGTGGCAAGTAACATTCACACCACATTAGTGCCAGGCAATGGTCATCTCCAACAAGAGAGACTTTAACCACCTCCCCCTGAGATTCAATGGCTGAATTCCTCAATATCAACATCCTGGGTGTTACCAGATCTTAACTAGATCAACCTAATAAATAACAGCCTCTCAGAGTCTGGATATTCTGCACTTCCTGACTCCCCAAAGCCTTTCCACAATTTAAAAGGCACAAGTCAGAATGTGATGGAATACACTCCACTTGCCTAAATGAGTGCAGCTCCAGCAACACTCAAGAAGCTTGACACCATCCAGGACAAAGCAGGCCACTTGAAATCATATACCTCTAGACTTTGTAACCCAGGCTCTTGCATTCTTGCCCTTTTGACAATTCTATCATTCTTTTTCTTCCCATCATCTTGACCTCCTAAAATGATAAGCACCTTAAACATTCACTCCCTCCACCACTAGTGTACGATGGCAGCAATGTGTACCATCTGCAAGATGACCTGCAGCAACTCGCCAAGGTCTCTTCAACAACGCCTTCCAAACCCATGGCCTCTACCACCTAAAAGGTCATGGGCAGCAGATACATAGGAACACCACCACCTGCATGCTCCCCCCGCCACCCCCCCCCCACCCCCCCACTCACCTCACCAAGTCACATTCCATCCTGAGTTGGAAATACATTGCGTTCCTTCACTGTCACTGGCTCAAAATTCTGGAACTCCTGAGCAGCACTGTAGGTGTACCTACACCAAGTGGACTGCAGTGGCTCACTACCACCTTTTCAAGGGCAATTAATGCTGCCCTAGTTAATGATACCAACATCCCATGGGAGTGTCAGTGTAGATTTTTTGTTCATATCACTGTAGTGGGATTTGACACCAAAACCCTCTGATGCAGAGGTAACAACATTGCTCACTGAGTCACACTGACATCAAAAGGCAGACATCTATTGCTGCAAAAGTGTACACACATGGCTGTCAAGTGGGGACAGTCAGGCTCCTCTGTGTTGCTCTCCACAATCATTAAAGTCAACACAACTCACTGTCTAAGTTCCCCCATAAAGAGTGGTCACTTGGGCAAAGTACAGGAGGGCAATTGTCATTAGTGAAACTGAACTTCAAGAACAGAGAAGGGAAGCAAATCAGCACAAAAAATGTAGGATGATTTAACTTGTTTTTGCTATAAAAATGACAAAAAATGTAGGGGAAAACCTGACCTTTCCTACAAAGCAGTTTAAATAAGCAAGAACTAATTCCCTTCAGCAGAGAAAGCAGACCTTGCCCTTTATCAACTAAACAGAGCTTCCGTCATTAAGTGTAACATTTATACTCTAAAGTAGTGGAAAAATATCTGGCAGTCTTGATGGTCTGAAGTTCAAAACGTCTACTTGTGACATCCTGTGTCAGTACAATTTTATTCTTTTGGTAATATAAAATAAGCTGTAGATAGAAATTTGATTCTGGAATCTCGGGATATCTGACCAAATCTCTGAATATATGCCAATTGAGTTACCCTCGTAATGTAAGGAAGAACAGGATCATAATACGCAGTGTGGGTTTCCATGAGGCCAATGCTTCAGAATAGACTGTGTCAGTATCAGAGGAAACAACACTTCAAAAGGTGAAGTTGTTTGGGTTGTAGAGCAGCCAACATCTTTTTCGCATTTCAATACAGACACTCTTAAAAACAGCCTGTTTCTCAGACATCAGTGGTGAAGGGTGATTGCCAAAACATTTAGTTTTCTGTAGCAGCTGTTGATCTTACAGCATAGTTGCAACATTTTCTGTCTTTATTCAAACTTTCCAACATTTCTAATTTTGCTCTTTTGCTTGCTAACATGCTGCATTGGCTTTGGGTCAGTGATAGCACTATTGCTTCTGAGGTTGTCAGTTCCAGCAATTTGGGGTGGGGTAATTTGAACCCCTAAGAACAGGTGAGTTTGGGGCAGTTAAAATTCATGATTTTTCAATTGCTAACTGCATACTGGCTTCAATGCGTACACTTCTGGATTTAACGGAAGTGGATTTGGATGCCAGAGAGAAACCTACTTTCTGAAGTTGGGGATTTAATGAATACAGACAGGGGTGGGGCATGATAGTTTTTGATGCCATTAACATCATTAGGCGATGTTAATAAAGTTTATGTAAATTGAATTTCACTTAGCTGCACATTTGATGTCTCCAGCACAGGTTTTATAGGACTCTGGAACTGACCAGTGAAATGGAGGAGAGTTTCAGCAACAGTTCAGTGGGTTTTCAAACCTGTCATTGCCCCATCTGAATAAAAGCTCACTTATTGAAGCTGATGTCTCAGTTCCCTCTGGCAAATGTGTGGCAGAGAGTTCTGGTACTGAGGGACACACTAAAGCTTGGGGCAGCTGCTGCAAAGGCTCAATGGGGAAAGGCCACTGTGTAAGGTCCTCCCACCAAAGTATACCAAGGGGCTGGAACCCCTCGGGCTGTATGCACCAAAATGTTTTTTTACTATGCAATGTCAATGTACATTGCATTTAAAATGGAATGGCAAGATTTGTGAGGCATTTCATGTTTTTCTGTATCAAAGAAATCTGATCTCTTTTGTACTTTCCGAAATTTGAAATTTGAACTGTTTTATAATGTAATTTTGCAAATTTTTATGAACAATGTATATTTTTGGGGAAAAAAGGATACAGCTTTTTCTAAACTTTGGAGGCTTTCAAACTGACAATATCAGGGTGGAAGGTATGTTGAATGTGTTTGACAGCACATCAGAAGAGGAACACCATCACCACCCACAGCAGCAGTGATGGCTATGGTGAGATCAGTATATGCACAGGATGGAAGCATACAGGGAAGGGGCTGAGTTTGCAGGAGATTCAGGTCCTACTCTGGGATTTGAGCACAAAAGTCAAAAAGCTGACAGCGTAGTGCAATACTGAGGGAGTGATGTGCCATCATTCAGATGAGATGTTAAATCCTCTCAGGTAGATGTAAAGGATTCGATGGCACTATTCCAAAAAAGAGCAAGAGAGTTCTCTCTGGTGCCCTGGCCAATATTCATCCCTCAACTAACATTAATGGAATAGATTATCTGGTCATTATCACAATGCTGTTTGTGGGATCTTGCTGTGCACCAATTGGTTGCCATGTTTCCTACATTACAACAATAACTACACTTCAAAAATACTTTGTTAGCTGCAAAGTATTTTTGGATGTCCTGTAGTCATGAAAGGAACAATGTAAATGCAAGTCTTTGTTGACTTTCTCTAATCTACGTCCTTACTACTGGTACTTTTACTGCACTGAATGTGCTGGTAATCTTCTCAATCACTTTAGTGAAATTTCTGAATTGTGGCAATGTAGAACACAAACTTGTGTTCTTTTCTTTCCCCTTGTTTTTCTAACTTGTGCCTTCCATCTAATTTCTTTCTTTCTCTCAATTTAACTCCATTTGTCTTTTGTCTCTGTTTATCTCTTTTTCTCTCTCAGCTGTAGAATCTGTGTATCATGTATTATTCAACAAAGTCAATGGAAATAAAAATTGGGAGCGATGTAAAACAGGCTGCTGACTCACTATCATCCATTTTACCCCAGTCAAGATCTACTCCCAATGACCTGAATTCAGAAATTCGAAGCAAATGAGTCCAATTTGCAGATGATACCAAAACTGCGAGAGAAAGTAGAATCATAGGAGGTATTCTTAAGCAACAGAATAGGTTGGACAAAATATGTATATGCACAGAACAGTCCAAATGAACTTAAATGTGAACAAATATAAAGTACTCTACATAAGAAGGATGCCACACTCACCCCATAATTGATACTGAAATACTTAACAATGAAGTCAAAAGAGGCCAGAGAGGCTTCATAAAAGCAACGCCCAAGATATCCAACTGATGCAGAGTTACGTAGCAAAAATAGTAGAATATAAGTCAGAGGATGTCACTATCAAACTGAACCGTATTCTGGTCAAACCACTCCTTAAATACTGTGTCCTTTCTCGTCACCAAGAAACAAAGGAAGGGATTCAAGCACTGGACACAATGTAGACAAAAGCCATGAGACCATTCCCTCATGGAAATGCTCTAATGTTTATGGAAGGACTGGAGAAACTTGAGGCAATCTGATAGAGGTATGGAAGATAGTAAATGGTATGGAAAAGGTATATGCACAATATTACTTTAATTTATGAGAGTAGAACAAGGAGATAGGGTTCAAACTTGTAAAAGATAAATTTAGGACTGATAGAAGTAAATTCTTCACACAAAGGGAGTTCAGCACATGCAATCAATTCTCGGATAGAATAGTGAAGGTGACAACTCCAAAATCATTTAACAAGCAGTTAGATGCTGCAGTAGGGAGACAGGGTAATGGGGAGGGAATGTAGGGTATTTCTGGATGGATGAATTAAGATGGGCTGAATGGACTTCTTTTGTCTGTAGTTACCATGTGAATCTGTGACTTAATAAACTTTTAGGACATTTTAATTGAACTAGGACTGACTACTAAAAATGTGATAAATCACCAGAAAAACCTACTTATTCTTGTTCTGGCTAAGGCAAAAATTATGCTAAACATCAGACAATTTTCTATTTATGTAGATCACAAGCATCTTATCAAAAGTCCAAACACAATGTTTGCCAAAGTACACATCGGGCTGGATTTTAAACCCCGTCTCCCCCCAAGGCAGAATTGGAGACGGGGTGGGGAGGGGGAGCGGGTGTCCCATGGAATCATGATGGGTAGCAGGGGGTGGAAGGCCTGTTGCCCATATTCTTCAATTCCGTTAGTGTCCTTAAGAAATTATGTATACCTCTATCAAATTATCTTACACATTTCTAAAGCGAATAGACCAAGGACACAAAATTTATTCCCATAGCACCCCTAGTGCCAGTGCTACAGAAGCCTGAAACTTCAAAAATGTCAGCCGAACCACTTCTGATCACTTGTGGTGCGGCCCACACAGTGCATCATGATTTTAAGGGCACTAACATGAGTGTGATGTGCATGCATTGGAAGCATGCAGAATGAGCAGATAATCCACCACTGATTTGGCATGTCCTTTAATACCCTTTAATACCTACCCCTAATTGCCCTTAGAAGGTGGTGATGAGCTGCCTTCTTGAACCGCTGCAGTCCTGGGGGTGTAGCTACACTGACAGTGCTGTTAGGAAGGGAGTTCCAGGATTTTGACCCAGCAACAGTGAAGGAACAACAATATAGTTCCAAGTCAGGATGGTGTGTGGCTTGGAGGGGAACTTGCAGGTGGTGGTATTCACATGCATCTGCTACCCTTGTCCTTCTTGGTGGTAGAGTTTGCGGGTTTGGAAGGTGCTATCGAAGGAGCCTTGGTGTGTTGCTGCAGTGCATCTTGTAGATGGTACACACTGCTGCCACTGTGCATGGTGGTGGAGGGAGTGAATGTTCAAGTTGGTGGATGGGGTGCCAACCAAGCAAACTGCTTTATCCTGGATGGTGTCGAGCTTCTTGAATGTTGTTTGAGCTGCACCCATCCAGGCAAGTGGAGAGTATTCCATCACACCTCTGACTTGTACCTTGTAAATAGTGCACAGGCTTTCGAGAGACAGGAGGTGAGATAATCGCTGCAGAATACCCTCTGATCTGCTCTTGTAGCCACGGTATTTATGTGGCTGGTTCAGTTCAGTTTCTGATCAATGGTAACCCCCAGAATGTTGATAGTGGGGAATTCAGTGATGGTAATGCTATTGAATATCAAGGGAAGATGGTTAGATTCTCTCTTGTTGGAGATGGTCATTGCCTGGCAGTTGTGTGGCACAAATGTTACTTGCCACTTATCAGCCCAAGCCTGGATGTTGTGCAGGGATTGCTGCATATGGACATGGTCTGCTTCAATACCTGAGGAGTCAAGAATGGTGCTGATCATTGTGCAATCATCAGTGGGCATCCTCATTTCTGATCTTATGATGGAGGGAAGGTCATTGATGAAGCAACTGATGATTGGGACACTACCCTGAGGAACTCCTGCAGTGGTATCCTGGAACTGAGATGATTTCCCTCCAACAACCACAACCGTCTTCCTTTGTGCTAGGTATGACTCCAACCAGTGGAGAGTTTTCTGTCTGATTCCCATTTTCTCCAGTTTTACTAGGGCTCCTTGATGCCATACTCAGTCAAATGCTGCCTTGATGTCAAGGGCAGTCACTCTCACCTCACCTCTGGAGTTCAGCTCTTTTGTCCATGTTCGGACAAAAGTCTTAACGGGGTCAGAAGCTGAGTGGCCCTGGCGGAACCCGACTGTGTCAGTGAGCAGTCCACTATCCTGGCAGCCACCACGATACATTCATCTTGCGTCAGTCAACCGTACCCAACATTTTTGGGGGTTGCCATAATAAGCCAGAGGGTGACTGCTTGATAACAGCACCTGGCTCATTTTTCATCTCTGCCACCCGACTGCGCACAGACAGAGGCTCCCTAGATTGAGAACCTTGCTGCCACCAGGAACATCATCAGCGCCGGAAAAAACGGCTTCGTTGCCTGAACCACTTGGGAGGAGTCCTCCTGTACTCGCTGGAGCATGTCTCCAAATTTGTGATGGTCTGCTGCATTCTCCAGAGCCTCGCTCTAATGAGGGTGCAGCTCTTGCCATAGGCCTTCGGGGGGCACCTCTGGAGGATGAGGAAGAGGAGGAGGAGAAGGAGGAGGAAGAAGAAGGGAGGAGGCATCTGGGACCCTTCGCTAAGGATGGGCTATTCGTGAGCAGGTACTCAGATTCTGGTTCTCTTGAAATCTGATCCCCACATCACCATTACTCCACAATTTCTCACCTTTCCCTCCCTCTGTATGGACGATCACAGTGTCATCTTGGCCAAAATACGGATATAAAAGTAACCACCAAAAAAACCACTCCATAACAACTTTAACCAAACACAAAACTGAACTATTCATTCCTGTGCATTCCTTTTGTTCTGTCTTGCAGGTGCCTTTGCCTGGCTGGTTTAGCCCATGCTTAGCACAAGACACCATCTTGGTAAAGTTGTTGAAGCTTGCTCTGGTAACAACTGCCTGAAGGATTGTTAAAGGGCAGATTGCCACTTAAAATTGCCTGCTAGTGCTCATTAATGAGGCTGGAAAGCATTCTGGTGGATAGCACTTGACCTAACGCCCTCTCCTAAAGTGACCAGCTGATTGGAAGCAAACAAGTTATTGCTGAGGTTTTCGAGTGCCACTTAAATGTATATCATCTTTTACTGTTCATTTACTGCTGGAGGTTTGAAGAGGACTTTAGAAACACATTAGAAGTCTTCTGGAAGCTTTGGCTGGAATTTTTCCAAAAGGTAGGTAGTCCAGTCGCTGGGACTGAAAGCGGGACCCGGCAGGTGGCCGATAGGACCCTTGGTGGCATTTTGCCAGTGGCGGACAATTATCGGAGGCTGTTGCCAGGACCGCCATCCAATTGAGGATGGCAGCCCACCTCCCAGAACTGCCGGTCAAATCAGAGGGCTGGCAGCTCGGCAGCGCCACCAATAAGAGGTGCCGCCGTTGAGGCTGCAGGAAGAAGAGGACACCTCCATGTTGAGGTGCGCTTGAAGGCCAGGTAAGTATTTTTGTTTTATGCACTGGGGCTAGGTAGGCAGGCCCCGGTGATTGAAGTGGTGCACCCTCCAGTGGCGGAGCTGGAGCTACGGGGGTGACCATCGCCATGGGGGTACCCTTCTGTGGGCCATGGAGCGGCCATAAAAGATGGCCCGTTCCCCCCAGAAACCCACTGGGAGGCCATCACAGTTTGTCCAGAAATCTTTCCACCAAGGTTCCTGCTGTTGTGGCAGCAAGACGACTTCGGGCTCCCCTCCTGATGCCTTCTGCCACCATTTTACCAGGCCTCCTACCTCCCAGCTTGTCTCCAGAGGGCTGGCAAAATCCAACCCTTTGTTGAGACTTCACCAACACTCCAGCACATTTCTTCTGGAAATTCTCTGAGGACTTAATCTAAAAGTAGTAGGTGCTATGCTACTCTATCTTATTGGACACCTTATAGGAGTCACCCAGAGAAAGGGAGTACTTGGTCATGGGCATCTTGCTAGGGGTCCCCCTTGGTCTGGATGAGGAATGCAAGGAGGACATGAAGCCAGGCAGAGCAGCACCAACTGTAGCAGAAGAGAGGGACAGGAGGGCAAGGCGGACTCCTTCCCCACTGTAGTTGCAAAACATCTCTCCTCCTCCAGAAGTCTTCCACCAGGGCCTCCAGTGCCACAACCGAGAACTTGTGCTCCCTCTCCCTTGGTCCCTGAGTATCTTGCAATGCCCCATTGTGTGGCAGCCAGAACACTCCACATCTTCACTGGAAATGGTTGCATGGAAACCACATGTACTGCTCCACGAAAATTGTTTCGAACCAGCACTTCAGTGCTAAACCTGCAGGTGTCTATTTTGCACCTCCAGGTACATTCAAATTATGGCAATAATCAATTAGGACATAATTGAATCTTAAAATGAGACTTTCAAATAGGCTTGACTAATTAGCACTGCACTAATTTAATGCTTGATTTCATCCTTTCACCAAAATAACCCCTATAATATTTAAGAGCTCAGCAAAAATAAATAAAAAAAATAAAAAATAAAAATAAAAAAATAAAATAAAAAAATAAAGTGTGGGAGCTAGTACTGGTTGTGTGGCAAGTTGTTCATTTATATGTCATGCAGCCATTTCTTAATGGAGTTTCTGTGACCTTGGATGTTTGAGACAGCCTGGACTGTTGTGCCTCCACACATTGTGTAAGAGCCATAAGATTGTTTAATCTTTAATTGCATCTACATATATTTTAATACCATTGTTATGACTGGGTGAGGAAGGATCTCAGGCCCCCTTCTTGCCCCTTTCCTGGTCTGGCCATAACAGGGTTTATCTTTTAAAACACTGTGATTTTAGCTTACCCCCTCAGTGAGCCTTGGCTCACTGCTCTCTAATTATAATTGAAAATGAACAAATCAGACAGATTTATTTTGCATTTAAGAAAGAAAGAAGTAAGTTTATTAACCTTATAACTTAAACTGCTAAAATACGTGACACAACCACGCTTGCATGAGGTGAGAGTGACTGCCCTTGACATCAAGGCAGCATTTGACTGAGTAACGCATCAAGGAGCCCTAGCAAAACTGGAGTCAATGGGAATCAGGGAGAAAGGTCTCCGCTAGTTGGAATCATACCTAGCGCAAAGGATGATGGCTGTGGTTGTTGGAGGTTAATCATCTCAGCTCCAGGACATCACTGCAGGAGTTCCTCAGGGTAGTGTTCTAGGCCCAATTATCTTCAACTGCTTCATCAATGACCTTTCTTCAACCATAAGGTCAGAAGCAGGGATGTTCGTTGATGATTGCACAATGCTCAGCACCATTCGCGATTCATCAGATACTGAAGTAGTCCGTGTAGAAATGCAGCAAGACCAGGACAATATCCAGGCTTGGGCTGATAAATGGCAAGTAACATTCACGCCACACAAGTGCCAGGCAATGACCATCTCCAACAAGAGAGAATCTAAACATCTCCCCTTGACATTCAAGGGCATTACAATCGCTGAATCCCTCACGATCAACATCCTGGGAGTTACCATTGACCAGAAACTGAACTGGAGTCACCATATAAATACCGTGGTTACAAGAGCAGGTCAGAGGCTAGGAATCCTATGGTGAGTAGCTCACCTCCTGATTCCCCAAAGCCTGTCCACCATCTACAAAGCACAAGTCAGGAGTGTGATGGAATATTCTCCACTTGCCTGGATGGGTGCAGCTCCAACAACACTCAAGAAGCTCAACACCATCCAGGACAAAGCAGCACGCTTGATTGGCACCCCATCCACAAACATTCACTCCTTCACCATCGATGCACAGTGACAGCAGTGTGTACCATCTACAAGATGCACTGCAGCAACTCACCAAGGCTATTCAGGCAGCATCTTCCAAACCCGCGATCTTAACCACCTTGAAAGACAAGGATAGCAGATACATGGGAATACCACCACCTGCAAGTTCCCCTCCAAGCTACACACCATCCTGACTTGGAACTATATCGCCATTCTTTCACTGTCGCTCGGTCAAAATCCTGGAACTCCCTTGCTGTGGGTGTACCTACCCCACATGGACTGCAGTGGTTCAAGAAGGCAGCTCACCACCACCTTCTCATGGGAAATTAGGGATGGGCAATAAATGCTGGCCTGGCCAGCGAAGCCCATATCCCATGAAACAAATTTTTAAAAAAGTACAAGAGGCACACACACAAATAGATACAGAGTGGTAGAAACAATTGGCGGGGGTGGTTGAAATAGAGTTTGTAATAAATGGAATTCAGTTACTGGGTGGTAATGTCCTTGATACAATGTTCTCAATTGAAGTTAAGGACTTGGAGTCCTCACTGGGCCTCAATGCACAATTTCAGGCTTGCTTCTCTGGTACCAGAAGGCCGAAGAGAGCCTTTGTCTGTAGTCTTGAAGCGTAGAAACTGCCACCATGAATTTCCTGGGGCTTTGCTGAAGTGAGAGATGGAGAGAGAGTGATCTCTTTGGTGTTCAAAATTGCAGTTTTTCTCCTTTCTGTGTGGTGCAATTCAAAAAACCCCAGTTTGGGCAACAGGTAGGTCCTGTGACCATCTCTTTGTTTGAAACGGCCACTTCTTGGAGGGTGGTTGGATTTTGGAGCCTCCCAGACATCCTTGGTGGGGGGGGGTGGAGTTTTGTCTCTTACAAAGTCAAAAGCTGTCAGTGTCTTTTGATCATCACTATTGTCCAGACCAATCTTGTTAACTGAATCAAGGAGCACCTCCATTGTCTCTCCATTCATGTCTTTCAGAATGCAAATGTGCAACCATGTTTTCAGCCACTCAGCTCTGCTTTTTTTACACAAATTATTTGCAATGTCTGGTAAAAAGTTTCAAGTAGTGCCCCATATGACAAAATTAGTATGTTTCCATTTGGCAAGTGTGTTTTCCATGACACCATTAACTGTAAATTCATGTTATCCACATATAAGTTCTCATTGTTAAGGTCTGTTTCATCTAAGAGTCCTATTATTGCTCCTCAAGCTGTGTAGGATTACATTTTTAAAATAGTATTTAACCCCTTGTGGAATGAGTCGACCTTTATTGTTTTCGGTATTGTACTTTAGTTACTCGCCTTGGCTTACTGGGGTCTAAATTTAACATAATTGTGCCTATTTTTATGTGCCTTAAATGGGCACAACAGTAACCAACTTAAAAGGCCAGAGGCTTCTGTGCCTCATGAGCACAGGCATTTGGGCTGTTGCTAAATTGGTGTGGGTAATTTTTTACCTTGAATTGAGGCTCTTACATTCAGTTCCAACCTGGATTGGTAAATCTATTTACACGATTGCGATGCGCAAGCTCTTACCGTTTGTTCCAGATTTTGATCAGCCTAATCAGGGACCGACAGAGACCGCTCAAAAAAAGTCCCAAAACTTGGTAACATTTTGTTCTTCATAGAGTTGGAAGGAGCAGCCATGCTTCACAAAACAATTGCGTGCCACTGCTGCATCCTATCCATCGTTTCCCCTCCACCTGTCCCACTCACAGGCTTACCCGGGAGTCTTAATGTGCAGTGAGATTGGTAAGGCCCCAACCGCCAAGCTACATCAGGGTGCTCAAGGCTCGCCTGAATTATTATGATGATGCCCAAGGGCAAATAAAAGTTTGGTCCTCGGTCTCATCGTGCCGCCAGAATTGTGTTTGGTTTGGGAGGCCTAGAAATTTGAGGCCCTCTGCTTCTGTGTACTACTCCACTTGTAAATACATCTGACCATTAGTTTTAGCATAAACACATTGATCTAATTATGTGGCAAACAGAAGACTGTGGTGGAAATCCTGTATGATCACCAATGGCCAATATCAATGAAAGGGTAAATGTTGATCATGCTATGTCAGACATGGGTATAAGTGTTGTTTTATAGGAGGCAGTCTGCTTACGAAAACTGACCTTATTCTGCAAGAAGTTCTGAGAGAGGAGGTCGAACGGCCAGAGGCCGTGGTCCATATAGATACCAACAGCATAGGTAGCAAGAGGAATGAGGCCCCACAGGCAGATTTTAGGGAGCTAAGAAAGAGATTAAGAAGCAGAACCACAACGGTAATAATCTCCAGATTATTCCAGGTCCAATTGCTAGTGAGTCTAGAAATAGGAGGATAGAACAGATGAATGCATGACTGGAGAAATGGTGCAGGAGCTTTAGATTCCTGGACCACTGGAATCGGTTCTGAGGGCTGTGAGACCTATACAGGCTGGATGAGTTGTACCTCCACAGATCTGGGATCAATATCCTCACAGGGTGGTTTGCTTGTGCTCCTGGCAAGGGTTTAAACTAATTTGGCAGGGGGCTTGGAACAGGGATGTAGCATTAGAAAGGAGAAACAAGGGGAGAAATTTTATCCTGTTGGTGGGCGTCTTGACATCTGGATAAACTGACGCCTAGATCCCCACGTCACCTCTTCTACAGGAAGCCTGCCAAATTTAGTGGCAGGCACTTAACTGGACAGCAGCAGGCCTTCCATGGAATCAAGGATCCCAGAGCCAGAAGTTCCACCCTTGCAGAGCTACTGGTCAATCAGAGGCCGGCAGCTGCAGTGCTCCCACAGAGGCGGTGGCTGCTGCTGTAAGTGCACCTGCCGGAGGCCCAGGAGCATCATTGGAACCAGGCCTCAGGTAGGTCAGCATGGGAGGGGTCTCACGCAGTGGGGGTCATAGTGGAGGGGGGTCCCCGCTGAGGCCCTTCCTGATGCCTAATCCCTCGTTCAGGCACTAAGTACATTTTAACGAGGGTCACCAACACCAACCCCAAGCCCCCACCCCCCGCCCCCCAGAGCCGGGAAGCAGCCTGCCATGCTGTGTTTCCTGTGCGGCCACAGGGCTGCCTGTCACACAGCTAATTACTGTTGTGATGAGAAGAGGCCCTTAATTGGGTATCAATTGCCCAGTTGAGGAATTTCAGTTATGTGGATAGACTGGAGATGCTGGTGTTATTCACCTCAGAGCAGGTAAGGTTGAGAGAATATTTGATAGAGGTGTTCAAAATCATGAGGGACCTAGACAGAGTAGAGAGAAACTGTTCCCATTGGCAGAAGAGTGCTTAAAACACTCCATTTAATGACATTTTCTCCAGACTATTTTGAAGTGACACTCAAACTATTTCTAAAACATTATTGGACTGCAAACTTGGCTTCGTGTGGAGGCTCAACCTTTATTCAAGGTGATAGGCAAAAGAGTCAAAGAACCATGCAGCGTGGTTAGGATCTGGAATGCATTGTCTGAAAGGGTGGTGGAGGCAGATTCAATCATGATTTTCAAAAGGGAATTGGATAAGCACTAGAAGGGGGGAAATTTGTAGGGCAAGGCGAATTGGTGGGGAAGTTGGACTAATTAAATTGCTCTTGCAGATAGCCGGCACAGACTCGATGGACCAAATGGCCTCCTTTTGTGCTGTACCCATTCCATGATTCTATGATCTGATTCCCTGTGAACATATGACAAATGTACTGGGATTAAACCTGAACTTTCTAAACTGGAAATAATAAAATGATGAGAGGACGGGCTAGACACATAAACAGAATACAATTTGATAAAAGGGGTGCTGCAGCATTGCAATTCTGAAAAATTCTGCCATACAAAACTAAATGATCATTTTGAATTATACAATTTCCAATGATTGCAAAAAGCATGAATGTTTGCCTGTTCAACTCTTATGATTGCTTTAATAAACTCAGATTATGTCATAAACCGCAACTGTCAAGAGTTTACTATTTAAAGCCACAATACATTATGTTCTATATAAAATGGAAAGAAGGTGTGTTCATGTGATTATGATTGTTTACTCACCTGAAGGGTAGACGCCAACATGGACTGGTTAGGCCAATTGTCTTGTTTTGGTGTTGTAACTTCTTCTATGTACTGTAAGAGTGGAATAGAATGCAACAAATGACTGACTAATAGGTCAAATAAAGTTTGAGGATAGAATAGGCGTGACTATCCCACTGAGATTACGAGAATAGGTCAAGTCATAGGATGACATTTTTTATCATTTAGAGACTATTGCAATAGATAAATATGATTCTAATACCAAGAATTTATGCAGAAGCCTTTTTACTACCTCTATATTATCAACATGCTAGCCATGTAATTGTAAATATGAGGGGGAAGATTTAATGAAGCACTTCTTAAGAAGTAAGATTGTACAGTGTGTCTAGGTAAGTTCTAAATAGAATTAAGATAAAAATTGTGATTCATAGCAACTGAAAAGTTCATAAAACTATACACTGTGAAGCAGGCAAATTTATAGAAGAGGATTTTTCATAGCATTTATTTTATTTTTCAAATAGTCAGAATTAACAAGTAGAAAGTTCTGTTAAAAAAAATATTCAGACAGAGAGAAAGCAACCAAATTTTAAGGGGTTATCCTGGGGTCTAACCCACCCCCATCCCCAAAATATGAACCCAGTACTTCAGCATTCAAACAGTTGGCTTTTGGAGATCCATATAATTTGAGGTCAAGCTTTTGAGCAGGGGCACAAAGCCAAAAAAAATGCATTGCATAAAATGTACAGGAAAAAACAAGACATTATTGATGCAACAAGGAAAAAATTATAGACTAAAAATGATTGCACTCCACCGGTCGGTCATCCAAAGAACAAAATAGCCCCCCCCCATCACCCCAAGAGTTGAACAAACTAAGTTAGCAGTGGGATGGCACCAGCATATAGAAATAGAAAAGAGGAACACGGTGCATAAGGTGAGAGTGTTGGATAGTACTAGAGAAGGAAGTAGCACCATGTTAGAAAAGAGCAGACAAAGAAGGACTACAAGGAATATAAACTTAGGTTTAGAATGCAAATATGTAAACACACAAAGTGTGGTGATTAAGGTTGGTGAGCTAGAAGCACAAACAGCTGTGTGGGAACATGATGCAGAAGCAATAATGGAAACATGGCTTAAAAATGGTGAGAACTCAACGCTTAATATACAAAGATACAAAGTGTTCAGAAAAGATAGGGAAGGAAAAAAGGAGATACTGATTAGACAAAACATTATAGTATGGGAAAGAGAAGATGACCTTGAGGGGGCAAGGACAGAATCCACTTGGTTAGAGTTGAGAAGCAAGAAGGGTATGACCCTGCTACTGGGGTATTTTATAGACCTCCAAATAGTGACAGAGAGAGCAGGGAAATCAAAGAGATGTGCAAGAACTATGGATAGGTGATATTGTGGGACTTTGATTACCCAAATATTGATTGGGATAGTGTTAAATTAAAGTGTAAGGAGGGGGTGGAATTTCTGAAATGTGTTCAAGAGAACTTCCTTGACCAGTATGTTCTCAGTCCAACTAGGAAGGAGGGACTGCTAGATCTGGTGCTGGGGAATGAGGTGGGCCAAGTGGACCTACAGCCCATGGGAACACTTGGGTAAAAGTTATCACCCTATCATAAGGTGTAGATTCATAATGGAGAAGAACAAGGAACAATCTAAAGTAGAACTTCTAAATTGGAAGAGGGCTAACTTCAATGGGATGAGAGAGGATGTACCCAAGGTAAATTGAAACTAAATACTGCCAGGAGGAGCTATATTGGAACAATGGGTTATCATTAAGGAACAGATTCTTTAGGTACAGGCTAGGTACAAAAGCTAGTCAAAAGCACAAGGGGAGAGCCAACTGTGTAACAGCCCCGACAATCAAACTTTTCTGCAGCACCTGGGGAAGAGCCTGTCACTCTAGAATTGGCCTTTATAGCCACTCCAGGCACTGCTCCACAAACCACTGACCACCTCCAGGCGCTTACCCATTGTCTCCCGAGACAAGGAGGCCAAAGAAAAAAGAAAGGTACATTCCAATAGGGAGGAAGGTAGGGGTATCAAAAACAGGGCTCCTTGGATGATGAGAAAGATAGAGAATATGATGAAACAAAAAAGAGGATGTATGGTATATGATGCATGTCTGGTGACTTCTTCAAATGAGAACTAGGCCAAATAAAATAAGTTGTGAGAGGAAGTAAAATAAGACTGGCAAAGAGAGAATATGAGAATAGAATGGCAGTTAACATAAAAGGTAACCCAAAAATCTTCTACCGGCATGTAAATAGTAAGCAGGTAGTAAGAGGCAGGGTGGGTCCTATTAGGGACAAAGAGGGTAACATTTTCTTAGAGGCACAGGGCAAGTCTAGAATGCTTAATGAGTACTTTATCAGTGTTTACTATGAAAGAGGATGCTGACAAAATATCAATAGAAGTGGAGATCGTAGAGGTAATTAATGGAGTGAAAATTGATAGGCACCAGGTACTGGAAAGCTGGCTATGCTTAGAGTGGATAAGTCGCCTGGTCCTGATGGTTTGCATCCCACATTACTAAAGGAAGTGGGGGTGGAGATAGCAGAAGGGATTGCCATAATCTTCCAAACAGCCCTAGATACAGGGGAGGTGCTAGAGGATTGGAGATTGGAAAATGTGACGCCCTTATTAGAGAAAGGGTATAAGGTAATTCCTAGTAACTACAGTTTAACATCAGTGGTGAGTAAAGTTTTAGAAACAATAATCAGGGAAAGAATTAACAAGCACTTGGAGAAGTTTGAGTTAATTAAAGAGGGCCAGCGCAGGTTTGTAAAAGGCAGAATGTGTTTGACTAATCGAATTGAATTTTTTGATGATGTAACAGAGAAGGTTGAAGCGAATGCAATGAATGTTTTTTATATAGATTTTTAAGTCAGCATTTGACAAAATACCACATAAAAGCCTGGTTAACAAAATTGAGGCTCATGAATAGGAGGGTCTATGTCAGCTTAGATAAAAGGTTTAAGGACAGAAAACAGTGAGTCGAGATAAATGGATTTTCAGACTGAAAATCTGAAAATTTAGGTTGGTTGACAATGGTGTTCCCCAAGGGTCAGTGCTCAGAGAACTGCCTTTTTTGATATATAAATGACTTGAATAATGGAATACAGCGTAAAGTTTCAACATTTGTCAAAGATACCATACTGGGAGATATGGCAAGCGGTGAGGATGATAACAATCGACTGCAAAAGAGAATAGATAGGCTAGCAGAATGCTAACAGTATCTAACACAGAGTAGTGTGAGGTGATGCATTTTGGCAGAAGGGCTAGAGAGAGGCAATATAGACTTCGAAAGAGTGTGTAGGGACGGAGGGCCCTGGGATTTGTGGGCATCGATATTTGAAGGGGGCAGGACATACTGAGAGAGTAATTAGCAAAGCCTAGGGGATCTTGCGCTTGATAAATAAAGGTATTGAGTAAAAAAGCCGGACAGTTATGCTGAACCTTTATAAAACTCTGGTTAGGCCACAACTAGAGTATTGCAACTAGTTCTGGACACCGCACGTTTAGAAGGATGTGAGTATCCTTGACAGGATGCAGAGGAGATTTACCAGAATAGTTCCAGGCATAAGAGATTTTAGCTACAAGGTTAGGTTGGAGAAGCTAGGGTTGTTTTCCTTGGAGCAAAGGGGATTGAGGGGAGATTTGATGGAGGTGTACAAGATTATGACAGGTTTAGATAAGGTAGACAAAGAAAAGCTGCTCCCATTAGCTGATTGTACAAAGACAAAGGGGCACAGATTGAAGATTTTGGGCAAGAGATGCTGGGGGATTGTGAGGAAGACCTTTTTTACATAGCGAGTGGTAATGACCTGGAATTCATTGCCTACATTGGTGGTGAAAGCAAAGATGATCAATGATTTTAAAAGGAAATTGGATGGGCATTTGAGTGAAATAAAGTTGCAGGGCTGCAGGGATAGAGCAGGGGAATGGGAATGACTGGATTGCTGTATAAAGATCCAGCATGGACTTGATGGGCCAAATGGCCTCCTTCTGTGCCATAATGACCCTATGACTCTCCATAAAACCTAACATAATGGGATTCTACCTGTTTCCTGTTGAATATACAATGGGAAAGTGTCGGAACCCCATAGTGTTTCAGGCTTAAAGCCTCCATCAACAGTTCTTTTCTAGGAAATGAAATATCACAAATTTGGAATCTTTACATAATGTTTTTTAAATGATTTTAGATTGTTATATTTTGATGACTAATGTTAAGTGACAAAACCATCTTTTTTTTTCATTCATATTGATTACTGTTCACTGGCCAGTAAAAATATCATGCTGTACAGTACATTGAAATGTTTTAATTTTAATTGGCTGTATTCTTCATTTAAAAAGGTTGATTCACATTACCTCCTATGTAAACATTTGTTTACTCCAACACATGCTTAGCCTTGTTTATAAAACATGATTTGTGTCAGTTTAAGGAACCATGTTTAGAATATGATGGTGCATTTCAACACCGTTTGCATCAATTGTTTTTGGTGAATGGCAAAGACAGAACCAGTGGTTAGAATGTGGAACTCACTACCACAAGGAGTAGTTGAAGTGAACAGTAATTTTGCATTTACGGAAAAGCTAAATAAACACATGCGAGGGGAAGGAATAGAAGGTTATGCTGATAGGGTTAGATGAGGTAGAGTAGGAGAAAACTCGTGAGCTGCGTAAATACCGCTACAGACCAGTTGGGCTGGAGAAAATGTGCAATACGTTCTATTTAATTTGTTTGTTTAAAATATTGATCCCATTAAGTCTTTGCTTCAACCACTATCGATGGCAAAGAATTCCCTTCTCCAACAAACTTCTACTCAAAGAAATTTCTCCTAACTTCTCTCCTCTCCATCAGGGATAATATAAAATTGATGTCCACTGTTGCTGACTCCTCACTGAGAAGAAATCGCCTTTGCCTATTCATTCAACGAAACCCTTCATATTTTTAAAAGGCTCTATTAAATGGCTGCTTTGCCATCTCTGCTCTAGTGGAAGTAGTCCTGGTAGATCAAATGTCTCCTCACAATAGTAGAATTTTATCCTTGGCATCATTCTGATGAAGTTACACCATATGGACACTATGGTGTTAAGAATCTTTCTACAAAGTATGCCCAAAATTGCACACAATACACCAACTGTGGCCTAAGCAGTACAAACTTATCATTCTTCCCCTTCCACAAACTTCAACTCATCCAAATGGCAGACTCTTATATCCGTCCCACACAAAGTTCTGCTTGCCCATCACTACCCCCTATCCTTACTAACCTACAATGGCTCACTGTGCCCCAAACGGGTCAAATTTTAAACTCCTAGGGCTAGTGGTGAAAAATGGGTGGTATCAGATAGACCGCCCATATAAACAGCACCAGATATTTAATTCATTGACTGGAATGCAACTGAATATCAGGCACTGTGTACAACAGGAGGCCGATCTGATATTGTCTATTTTGTGCCACCAGCAGAGATGAATTTCTATCCCCTGATCTTCTGCTTGTCAGCTCTTCATGGCTTCTACTCACCTTATCTCCATAACTTTCTGCAGCATTACATCGCCTCCTGCATTCTTTGGTCCTCTGACTTCAGCGCTTCCACTCTGTGGAACTGCCTCCTGCAACATCACCTCTCTACTTCTCTCTCCTCCTTTTCAAACCTTTTCAAAACTATTATTTTAACCAGGCTTTCAGTCACTCCTAATCTCTCTCTACCTCTTTCCCTGCCCATTTTCCAATTGTCTAAAAAAAAGGGGCAGATTTAAAAAAGCACATCTTTTTTCCATCTTTGCATTACAAAATATTTAAGTATGAAAAAGGCAAAATAGATTCAAAACCAATAAAAACTGCTTCAGGCCTTTTGCAGCTCTGCATTCAATTACAGTATACAGACTAGAGTGTTGGGATATTACTTATATTTAAGGTGTTATATCAGTGCAAGTTGTTGTTATTTCTGATAGTAGACATTGTTTAAAAGTAAGCATTTTTACAGTATTGCTTGAAAAGATGCAGATATGTGTGTGTGTGTTTATCTTGTATAGGTTTGTGTCTTGTGAAAGATCTCATTAACCAAGATTAATAAGAGGTAAAGAGAAGGCAGAGTAAATCAGGATGTAGGGATTAGATGATGCAAGCACAGGTTGTTAAAGCCCGACAATTGTAACACAAAGAAAGACAAAGGACAATGAATTAATCCATGGCTTGAGGCCAGGAAAGAATGTGTAGACTGTGCAGTGTTGATATCTTTCCAAAATCTAGTTGGTTAATGTATTGCATAATATGCTAATGATGTGATGATGCCATGACATAAATAAACACTTCTTGAACGAGCCATGCTTGGTGTCCATCTTGTCTGTTAATGCCACCCAAATATCACAGAAAATGGCAATGAGGATGGGATAAATGTCTGTCAATATAGGCAACAAACAGCAGCAGGGACTGCAGTGAAAAAGATCAGCCAGCTTCTGATGACCTACCTGCTCAGATGGCAGAGATTTTGGCTAGTTTGTGTGAAGTCTGAGCCTCAAGCTGTTTTCCTGACTGGGATGCAATAAGGTTCTCATGTGCATCGATTCAAAATGTTCATTTAGGTAAGGGAAAATTTTCAACAATGGACTGGACTGGTTTTAGGTATCACTGTTACGGACACCTGCAGAAAAGTGTTTACTTAGTTACTGTGCATTTGCAAACAGGACAATATGGCCCTGCCAAAGGGACACATCGGAAGCCTAGGAACATGAGAGGACTCGAGAACCATTCAGTTTGTATATTGGAGGAATGGACATGTTTTTCAGAGCTAATGACGTTTTGGGACTTGAAGGTGGAAGTGAACTGATCAAGATTCGGAATAAGGCAATTCTTGAGTGCAAGAAAGCAATTTTGCCAATGGATATGGGCCTAGAAGTGTATGGCATGCTAATAAACCTTCTTGCTCCCAACAAGACAAAAGATGTGCCATTCAAAACAATCATCACCAAGTTGGAGGAACATTTCAACTCTAAATCACTAGAGATAGTGGGAAGCTACAAATTTGGAACCAGAAATCAGAAAAGTCAGGAAACAGTTCGTGAGTACATTGTGGCACTGAAGAATTTATCACTACATTGCAAGTTTGGCACATTCTTAGACCATGCATTATGAGACAAATTTATGTGTGAATTGGTGGACGAAAGAATCTAATCAAAGTTATTAAACACACAAAATCTTACATTTGAGCTAGCATGTAAATTGCTCTTTTTACAGAGATGGCATCAAAGAATGCTCGGGAATGTCGTCCACCAGTACAGCTTCTGTCCACTGTCAGAAGGCTTTCACTGAGCCTAAAGTGGAGAGATCTCTTCAGAAGAGTGCTGGTGATAGCAGTTTAGTGTCTTGTTGTCACTGTAAGGGCCACCACACGACACAAGCATGTCTGTACAGAAATGCCAAGTGCCTTAATTGCCAAAAGAAAGGCTATATTGCAACTGCTTGCCGAGTGTAGGCCAAAGCAGGAAAGGGAACTCATTCCAGTAGTAAGGGTAAACAGCAACTTCACAAGGGCGGAGTTCACAATCCTGATGTGAATCCAGAGTGCATAGCAAAGAGGAACTAAGGCTGTAAAGCATTAATATCCCTAACAATCACTCAAATGACAAAGACTTTTGTACAAAGTGTTTGTAAATCAACAGTACAGTAACATGCACATCAATACAGTTGCAGATTCTCCATTATAAGTAGAGACAGGTACAATAGCAAATTCAGTAGCATACCTCTAACTGAGGGCACAGTTCAGTTGAAAACCTGCTCTGGTGAGTTGTTAGAAATGTGTGGATGACTGGGGTGCAATGTCCAATATAAGGGCAAATCTCTCAAGTTACCCATTGTTGTAGCGAGATAGGTCAACAAACCAATGTTAATGGGCAAAGACTGGCTTCACAAGCTGAAGTTAGACTCAAAGCATGTTTTCCAAGTTGAGATGGCCCCAAGAAGAGTAATCAGCTATTGAATAGTTACAGGAACATTTTTGAGGATAATTATGAAGGTACAATCATGTGAAAGTGCATCCAAATTAGGCCTGATACAAAACCAGTATATTGCAAGGCTAGGCTGGATCCTATGCTCTCAAAGCCCAGACTCAAGAGGAACTAAAGAAGCTGGAGAGGCATAGTATGCTCGTGATTGGGCAACCCTAAGTGTAGTAGTGCCCAAGTCAGACAAAACTGTGAGACTATGCAAGGACTACAAAGTCACAATCAACCAGGCAGTGGATGATGAGCAGTATCCACTACCGACCTCTCAAGATCTGTATGCTACTCTTGCTCCTATTTTCTATGTTTCTATGTTTAAAGGGGATCCAAGCTATTCAGGAAATATGCAGAGCTCAATATGGATCGAGAAAGTCAGCAGCATCTCACGATAAATATACACATGGTGTTATACTCCTACATGAAACTGCCCTATGGTGTGAAGTCTTCTCCAAAACATCTTCCAAGCATGCAGCTGTGGGCTGTACTTCCCTCACAGTGTAACTACAACATTGAATATTGCAGTTTGAAAGAGAATGCTATCGCTGACACACAGTTGCGTTTGCCACATGAGGACTCAGAAGTAGTCTTCACAATAGGAGTATTAGATGATGGCTTCTCAATCACTGTAACTGAAATGGCAGCTGAAACTCAGAAAGACTCAGGGCTGAAAAGAGTCTACAAACAGGCATTGAATGGATGGCAGAATTCGACCATTGTACAGATGAGGAACTGAAACATCGCAATGAGTTGTCATGTGAACAGGTCTGCATTAAGTGGGGTTAAAGAGTGGTCAAACCGAGGCTGGGATTTTATGATAGGCACACGGGAGCCAGCCACCGACTGAAAAGTCAGTGGGGAACCCGCTTCCACCTCACCTGGGGATTCGACCCGTATTTTGCGGGTTGCCGGGTTCAATAGGTATGAGGCAGGACTTCCACCCGCTTGAGGTAGGAAGTCCCACCTAATAGAGCTGCCGGCCAATCTGTGGGCTGACAGCTCTTAGTCCCAGCAGCGCCACCAGGAGCAGAGGCCACTGCTGGGACTACAGCCCAGTTTGAAAAAAATGTCAGGGAGCTGAGAAGGCAGGTAAGTTTTGGTTGCCTTGGCCGGGCCCCGGCAAGGCAAGAGTGATCAATTAAGGGGAAGGGGGGAGTGTTGGGTTTTGGGGGTGGTTGGGGTAGTGGGGGCAGCCCTCCATCGAGCTTAGGGTGCCTGATCATGAGGCCGCCCCCCACCCCCCCAGGGATACTCGAGAGCCGCCTGTGTTTGTCAGGCGGCTTCTCTCGGTCCTTGGCCACCCGACCAGCCACACCTAGGGTGTGCGGGCCATTTTTCGCCCCCGCTGCCCTATGTAAAATGTCGGTGGAGGCGGGAGCGGGTCAGGAAGGCCTCCCAGAGCCTCCAGCACCATTTTATGCCACACCCCCCCACCCCCCTCACCCCATCACCATCCTACACTTTGGGGTGATGTAAAATACAGCCCCTAGTTCTTCAAGAAATAGGATTCTAGCAGAAGGTCATACTGAATGCAAAGGAGTAGTCAGTATGAAATCCACAGCAAGAGGTTATGTTTATTGGCCTGGTCTACACCGTAGCATAGAATCATTGGTTAGCAAATGTACTATTTGCCAAAACTTTAAAAAATAAGCTGCCTAAAACCTCTTTACAATTGTGGTCATGGTCGACCCAATCATTTCAAAGAGTTCATGTAGACATTTCTGGGAAGGAAAATGGCAATTTCTTAGTATATATTGATAGCCAGTCGAAGTGAATCAAAGTCAAGCACATGGGTCAAAAGACCTATGCTCTATGAACAATGGATGAATTATGGTCTATTTTTGCTTGTTATGGTTTACCAGAGGAGCTTGTCTCAGATAATGGTCCTCAATTTCACTCTGGTCTGTTCCAAAATTTAATGAAACAAAATGGTACCAAACATGCCCTCACTCTCCCTCACTATCCAGCATCAAATCAAGCAGCTGAAAGATTTGTGAGGATAGTTAAAGGTGCACTCAGGAAACAAGTGCTGCATGGGTGTTCAAATTTCAGTATGAAATAGCTGTTGGCTAATTTCCTGCAGAAGTATAGAACGCGCGGCACAGTGGTGCAGTGGTTAGCACTGCAGCCTCACAGCTCCAGTGACCCAGGTTCAATTCTGGGTACTGCCTGTGTGGAGTTTGCAAGTTCTCCCTGTGTCTGCGTGGGTTTCCTCCGGGTGCTCCAGTTTCCTCCCACAGCCAAAAGACTTGCAGGTTGATAGGTAAATTGGCCATTATAAATTGCCCCTAGTATAGGTAGGTGGTAGGGGAATATAGGGACGGGTGAGGATGTGGTAGGAATGTAGGATTAGTATAAATGGGTGGTTAATGCTCGGCACAGACTCAGTGGGCTGAAGGGCCTGTTTCAGTGCTGTATATCTAAATCTAAGACCCCACACTCCAGTACAGCTGAGCTTTTGAAGAAGAGAAGGTTGAGGACATATTTGAGTCGGGTTCTACCTAATTTGACTACTAAAGTTGAACACAAACAGTTCAGTCAGAAATGTCAATTTGACGCAAACAAGAGAGAACATAGCTACAAGCAGAACCTCAACCCCGGGAATACACATCCTGTTCTCTGTGGGAAATCCTGGGCCCTTCTCATGGCTTGGATGACCACATACACAGGAAGTGTCGCTAGCTAGAGCAGTTTGAGCTCCGGGTTTCAGAGCTTGAGCAGTGGCTCAAGTCACTGCGGGGCATTCATGAGGCTGAGAGTTTCATTGATAGCACGTTTCTGGAGATGGTCACCCCACAGTTTTGAAAACTGATGAGAGTGATGGTTCCTCTGGCAAATGCAGGCAGAGCCAGATCGACAGCACCATGGGTGGCTCAGCTGCACAGGGAGGAGGAAGAGGAGTGGAAGAGCAATAGTGGTAGGGGATTTGATAGTGAGGGTAACAGACAGGTGCTTCCATGGACACACATGTGATTCCAGTATGGTATGTTCTGAGGGGGAAGTGTGAACAGCCAGAGGTCGTGGTCCATATCAGCACTAAGGACATATAGAGAGGAAAGAGGTCCTGAAGGCAGAGTTTAGGAAGCTAGGAGAGAGAGGTCTCTCCTCAAAGATCGTAATCTCCAGTTTACTCCCAGTGCCTTGTGCTGACGAGTACAGAAATAGGAAGATAGAGCTAATGAATATGTGGCTGGAGAGATGATGCAGGAGGGAGGGCTTTAAATTCCTGAGGCATTGGGACCATTTCTGGGCGAAGTGGGACCTGTACAAGCTGGACAGATTGCACCTCAACAGGGCCAGGAACAATATCCTCGTAGGGGATTTTGTTTGTGCTGTTCGGTATGGTTTAAACAAACTCAACAGGTGTGTGCGAACCTGAGAGTAGATTCAGAAGTGAGAGAAGAAAAGTTGGAAATGGAAGGCAGAAAATTAGTAAGTGTGTTTCGAAGGCAGAGGAAACAAAGGCTAGAAAATAGACAACAAGGGAGCTTGGCAGTGTGGAGTGATATATACTTCAATGCAATAAGTCTAGGGGATAAGACAGATGAGCTTAGAGCGCAGAATGGCAAGTGGGAGTATGATACTATAGCTGTTACTGAGACATGGCTGAAAGAAGGACAGGAATGGCAGCTCAACATTCCTGGTTACAGGGTTTACAGACAAGATAGAGAGATGGTAAAAAAATGGAGGGAGGGGTCATAATATTGGTTAAATAAACAATTATAGCTGTGAGGAGGAATGATATGGTAGCAGGATCATCAGATGACCAATATGGGTTGAACTGAAGAACAATAAAGGGGCAATCACACTACTAGGAGTGTACTATAGACCCTCAAAAAGTCAGAGGGAGATAGAAGAGCAAATATCTGAGAGGTACAAAAACAATGAGGCAGCAATAGTGGGGGATTTCAACTACCTGAATATTAACTGCATAGAATTGGTGTGAAAGGCAGAGAGGGCACAGAATTCTTAAAATGCATTTAGGAGAACTTTTTTAGCCGATACATAGCAAGCCAACAGAGATGGGGTGGTCCTGGACTTAGTTTTAGAGAATGAAGCTGGTCAGGTGGAAGGGGTATCAGTTGGGGAGCACTTTGGTGGAAGTGATCATAATTCAGTTAGATTTAGGGTAGTTATAGAAAAGGACAAAGATAGACTAGGAATAAAAGTTCTCAATTGGGGAAAAGCTAATGTTACTAAGCTGTGATGTAATTTAGCTGAAGTGGACTGGAAAGAGCTACTTGAAGGTAAATCAGTGCCAGGTCAGCGGGAGTTGGATATAGCCAGGATCATGGACCAGGAGGCAGTCAGTTCTGGCATTAAAAGCTAGTCTAATAATGGCCATGAAACCATTGTCGATTGTTGTAAAAACCCATCTGGTTCACTAATGTCTTTAGGGAAGGAAATCTGCTGTCCTTACCTGGTCTGGCCTACATGTGACTCCAGACCCACAGCAATGTGGTTAACTCTTACATGCCCCTGAAATGGCCTAGCAAGCCACTCAGTTGTACCTAACCGCTACAAAGTCAATAAAAAGGAATGAAACCGGACGGACCACCCGGCATCGACCTAGGCACCGGAAACGACAACGGCAAACTCAGCCCTGTCGACCCTGCAAAGTCCTCCTTACTAACATCTGGGGGCTTGTGCCAAAGTTGGGAGAGCTGTCCCACAGACTAGTCAAGCAACAGCCTGACATAGTCATACTCACGGAATCATACCTGACAGACAATGTCCCAGACACTGCAATCACTATCCCTGGGTATGTCCTGTCCCACCGGCAGGACAGACCCAGCAGAGGTGGCGGGACAGTGGTCTACAGTAGGGAGGGAGTTGCCCTGGGAATCCTCAACATCAACTCTGGACCCCATGAAGTCTCATTGCATCAGGTCAAACATGGGCAAGGTAACCTCCTACTGATTACCACCTACCGCCCTCCTTCAGCTGATGACTCAGTACTCCTCCATGTTGAACACCACTTGGAGGAAGCACTGAGGGTGGCAAGGGCACAAAATGTACTCTGGGTGAGGGACTTCAATGCCCATCACCAAGAGTGGCTCGGTAGCACCACTACTGACCAGGCTGGCCGAGTCCTAAAGGACATAGCTGCTAGACTTGGTCTGCGGCAGGTGGTGGGGGAACCAACACGAGGGAAAAACATATTTGACCTTGTCCTCACCAATCTGCCTGCCGCAGATGCTTCTGTCCATGACAGTATTGGTAGGAGTGACCACCACACAGTCCTTGTGGAGATGAAGTCCCGCCTTCACATTGAGGATACCATCCATCGCGTTGTGTGGCACTATCACTGTGCTAAATGGGATAGATTTCAAACAGATCTAGCAATGCAAAACTGGGCATCCATGAGGCGCTGTGGGCTATCAGCAGCAGCAGAATTGTACTCAACCACAATCTGGAACCTCATAGCCCGGCATATCCCCCACTCTACCATTACCATCAAGCCAGGAGACAAACCCTGGTTCAATGAAGAGTGCAGGAGGGCATGCCAGGAGCAGCACCAGGCATACCTCAAAATGAGGTGTCAACCTGGTGAAGCTACAACCCAGGCCTATCTGCGTGTCAAACTGCATAAGCAGCATGCAATAGACAGAGCTAAGCGATCCCATAACCAACGGATCAGATCTAAGCTCTGCAGTCCTGCCACATTCAGCCGTAAATGGTGATGGACAATTAAACAACTAACTGGAGGAGGTGGCTCCACAAATATCCCCATCCTCGACGATGGGGGAGCCCAGCACATCAGTGCGAAAGATAAGGCTGAAGCATTTGCACAAATCTTCAGCCAGAAGTGCCGAGTTGATGATCCATCTCGGCCTCCTCCTGAAGTCCCCAGCATCACAGATGCCAGACTTCAGCCAATTCGATTCACTCCGCGTGATATCAAGAAACAACTGAAGGCACTGGATACTACAAAAGCTATGGGCCCTGACAATATTTCGGCAATAGTACTGAAGACCTGTGCTCCAGAACAGCTACAACACTGGCATCTACCCTGCAATGTGGAAAATTGCCCAGGTATGTCCTGTACACAAAAAGCAGGACAAGTCCAACCCGGCCAATTTCTGCCCCTTCAGCATACTCTTAATCATCAGTAAATGATGGAAGGTGTCATCAACAGTGCCATCAATCGGCACTTGCTTAGCAATAACCTGCTCAGTAACACTCAGTTTGGGTTCCACCAGGGCCACTCAGCTCCAGACCTCATTACAGCCTTGGTTCAAACATGGACAAAAGAGCTGAACTCAAGAGGTGAGGTGAGAGTGACTGCCCTTGATATCAAGGCAGCATTTGACAGAGAATGGCATCAAGGAGCCCTAGCAAAACTGAGGTCAATGGGAATCAGGGGGACAACCCTCCGCTGGCTGGAGTCATACCTAGCGCAAAGGAAGATGGCTGTGGTTGTTGGAGGTCAATCATTTGAGCTCTAGGACATCACTGCAGGAGTTCCTCAGGGTAGTGTCCGAGGCCCAACCATCTTCAGCTGCTTCATCAATGACCTTCCTTCAATCATAAGGTCAGAAGTGGGGATGTTCGCTGATGATTGCACAATGTTCAACACCATTCGCGACTCCTCGGATACTGAAGCAGTCCGTGTAGAAATGCAGCAAGACCTGGACAATATCCAGGCTTGGGCTGATAAATGGCAAGTAACATTTGCGCCACACAAGTGCCAGGCAATGACCATCTCCAACAAGAGAGAATCTAACCATCTCCCCTTGACATTCAATGGCATTACCATTACCAAGGAGGGGATCGTCAACGGCAAAGGCTACCCCACAGTCCCGATGTCACTGCTGAAGGGATTTCCTCTCTGATCGCTGGGGCCTGCCTGCTTAGCCCCAGCAAAATAACATCCTGCTACCCCTGCAAGGGCAGCTCAAAATGGAGGCACCCTCACATTCTGCTTGCTGCCTCAGCAGTGGCCACCTCTCTCAATGGTGCTGCCGAGACTGCACAGCTGCCAGCCCTCTGATTGGCCGGGAGCATGGAAGGCCCACCCGCCTTCCTTAATTGACTGCCTCCCCGGCCTACTGGCTCTTGATTATATCCTCCTGACAATATCACAGGAGAGGTCCCGCCTCCCCCCTCCCCCCCGAGAGATTGCTGGTTAACCAAAAAAACTCCCCAACATCTGAACTTCCCCCCCCTTCTGAGAAGATTCCACCTGATGTTTAACATGACTAAGTGTAGTGTTATATATGTGGGCAGGATTCCATCAGGGAAAAACATTAAGGATGGTGGTGAAAGAGAGAGATCTGGGAATTCTAATGCATTGATCTCAAAAGGTTCATGAACTGTGAAGTGACAGCAGGAGTGAATAGGGTGTTGGGTGCATTCATAGGACAATTGATTATAAGACAAGGCATACGATTTTGTCCTTGAGCAAGAACTTGATCAGGCCTCACTTGGATGACTGTATCGGTGCCGTTTCCTGGTCCACCCAGAACTAGAAAACTTTATCAACTTTGCTTCTAATTTCTACCCTTCTCTCACCTGCGCATGGTCCATCTCCGACACTTCCCTTCCCTTCCTCGACTTCTCTGTCTCCATCTCTGGGGACAGGCTGTCCACTAATATTCATAATAAGCCCACCAACTCCCACAGCTACCTCACCTACACTTCTTCACACCCTGCCTCCTATAAGGACTCCATTCCATTCTCCCAGTTTCTCCATCTCCGACACATCTGCTCTGATGATGCTACCTTCCACAACAGTGCTTCTGATATGTCTTCCTTTTTCCTCAACCAACGATTCCCCCCCGCTGTGGTTGACAGGGCCCTCAACCGTGTCCGGCCCATTTCCCGTACCTCTACCCTCACCCCTTCCCCTCCCTCCCAGAACCCCGACAGGGATTCTACACTGGAGAGAAGTATTAACACTCTCTCTGGACAAATGCTTTGTCTTTTATTACAACTATTAGCACTCCCTTTGCCTTTTTTCCATGACATCTTTGTCATTTAATCTCTCCTACCCTCTGCCCTATCACACACCTTCCCTTTTGTTCTTCTTCCCGCTACCCCCTTTTCACTTGCTCAAAGTCAATTACATTTCTAACCTTTGCCAATTCAGATGAAAGGTCACAAACCTGAAACGTTAACTCTGTTTCCATAGATGCTGCCAGACCTGCTGAATATTTCTAACACTTTCTGTTATTATTTTAGACTTAGAGGTGATCTGACTCAGGTTTATCTTTTTTTTTTATTTCCAAAATATACTTTATTCATATAAATCTGTAAAAATTACATTCCCAAACAGTTAAAAACAGCATCAAGTCAAAAAATACAAACAGTGCAAAGGTGATCAGTTTCCTTCTGTACAATCATGAGTTGCCTCACAACCCTTCCATTTCATTGTCATGCCATATACATTTTTACATTTACAGCACACAAAATTTTCCCGATACAGTTCGAGGGGTTTCCCATGGATCCAGCCCCTCAGTTCAGCTTGGTGGGGGGACCTTACACTGTGGTCTTTCCCCATTGAGACTTTGCTGCGGCTGCCCCAAGCTTTAGTGCGTCCCTCAGCACGTAGTCCTGGACCTTGGAATGTGCCAGTCTGCAACATTAGGTAGTGGACAACTCTTTGCGCTGGAAGACCAGCAAGTTTCGGGCAGACCAAAGGGCGACTTTCACCGAATTGATAGTCCTCCAGCAGCAGTTGATGTTTGCCTCGGTGTGCGTCCCTGGGAACAGCCCGTAGAGCACAGACTCCTGTGTTACAGAGCTGCTTGGGATGAACCTCGACAAAAACCACTGCATCTCTTTCCACACCTGCTTTGCAAAGACACATTCCAGAAGGAGGTGGGCAACCGTCTCTTCCCCACCACAGCCACCGCGGGGGCATTGTGCGGAGGGGACGAGACTTCGGGCATGCATGAAGGATCTGACGGGGAGGGCCCTTCTCACCACCAGCCAAGCTACAGCTTGGTGCTTGTTTGAAAGTTCTGGTGATGAGGCATTCCACCAAATGACTTTGACAGTCTGCTCGGGGAACCATCCGACAGGATCCACCGTCTCCTTTTCCCGTAGGGCCTTGAGGACATTCCGTGCAGACCACTGCCTGATGGATCGGTGGTCGAAGGTGTTTTCCCGCAGAAACTGCTCCACGAAGGATAGGTGGTACGGCACGGTCCAACTGCATGGAGCGTTCCGCGGCAATGTGACCAGGCCCATCCTTCGCAACACCGGGGACAGATAGAACCTCAGCACATAGTGACACTTGGAGTTTGCGTACTGGAGATCTACACACAGCTTGATGCAGCCGCACACGAAGGTGGTCATCAGGATGAGGGCCACGTTGGGTACATTTTTCCCGCCCTTGTCCAGAGATTTGAACATCGTGTCCCTCCGGACCCGGTCCATTTTAGATCCCCAGATGAAGCGGAAAATGGCTCGGGTGACTGCCACAGCGCAGCAGTGGGGTATGGGCCAGACCTGCGCCACGTACAGCAACAACGTGAGCGCCTCGCACCTGATGACCAGGTTCTTACCCACAATGGAGAGAGATCGCTGCCCCCACATGCCCAACTTTTGTCGTACCTTGGCTACTCGCTCCTCCCAGGTTTTTTTTTTATTTAGAGATACAGCACTGAAACATGCCCTTCGGCCCACCGAGTCTGTGCCGACCAACAACCACCCATTTATACTAACCCTGCAGTAATCCCATATTCCCTATCACCTCCCTACATTAGGGGAAATTTACAATGGCCAATTTATCTATCACCTGCAAGTCTTTGGATGTGGGAGGAAACCGGAGCACTCGGTGAAAACCCACGCAGACACAGGGAGAACCTGCAAACTCCGCACAGGCAGTACCCAGAATCGAACCCGGGTCCCTGGAGCTCTGAGGCCCCGGCCCTTCCGAACCATATCCCCAGCACCTTCAGGTAGTCTGACCTGACGATGAAGGGGGCAAAGGATCGGTCAGCCCAGTTCCCAAAGAACATGGCCTCGCTCTTGCCGTGGTTAACTTTGGCTCCCGAGGCCAGTTCGAACTGGTCGCAAATGCTCATCAGTCTGTGCACGGACAGCGGATCCGAGCAGAAGACGGCGACGTCATCCATGTACAGGGAGGTTTTCACCTGAGTGCCTCCGCTGCCTGGGATTGTCACCCATCTTACGCTCGCATCCTTCCTAATAGACTCAGCAAAGGGTTCAATACAGCAAACAAACAAGACCGGGGAGAGAGGACAGCCCTGTCTGACTCCAGATTGGTTCGGGAAACTTTCCAATTCCCACCCATTGATTGCGACTGCGCTACTGATGTTTGTGTAGAGCAGTTTGATCCAATTGCAAATTCCCTCCCCAAACCCCATTTTGGAAAGCACGTCCATCATGTAGGTGTGTGATATCCTGTCAAAAGCCTTCTCCTGGTCCAAGCTGATGAGGCAGGTGTCCACCCTCCTGTCCCGTACAGAGGCGATCGTATCCCTGAGTAGCGCGAGACTATCAGAGATCTTCCTGCCGGGTACAGTACAGGTCTGATCGGGGTGAATCACCAACTCCAGAGCAGACTTGACTCGACTGGCTATGACTTTGGACAGAATCTTGTAGTCAACATTAAGCAGTGAGATGGGCCGCCAATTTCTGATTTCTGCCCTCTCCCCCTTCCGCTTGTAAATGAGGGTGATGATGCCTTTCCTCATGGATTCTGACATGCTGCCGGCCAGGAGCATACTCTCGTATACTTCCATCAGGTCCGGGCCGACCCAGTCCCACAGGGCCGAATACAACTCAACCAGTAAGCCATCGCTTCCGGGAGTTTTACTCGTCTCGAAGGACTCGACGGCCTTTGTCAGCTCGTCCAGAGTTAGCGGCTTGTCCAGTCTCTCTCTCCTGCTGTCATCTAAGACCTCTGTGATAGATGACAAGAAGGACTGGGAGGCTCTGCTGTCTGTGGGCTTCGCGTCATGCAGCCCAGCATAAAAGGATTTGCTGATCCTTAATATGTCGGACTGCGAAGACGTTGCCGAGCCATCTTCTTCCTTCAGGCTGCTGATAACAGAGCTCTCTCTGTGTACCTTTTGGAAGAAGTAACGCGAGCATGTCTCATCCTGCTCGATGGAGCGGACTCTGGACCGGAAGATGATCTTGGAGGCCTCCTTGGCAAAGAGCGAGGCCTGCTGGCTCTTCACCTCTTGGAGGTCCTCCTTGACCTCGACCCCCATTGACTGCAACCGGAGCAGATTTTGCATACTTTTCTGGAGTCGGGACATTTCCCTCTGTCTCTCTCTCGCCCTCTGAACACCTTTGTGGATGAAAAACCTCTTGATGTTCTCCTTAATTGCTTCCCACCAGTGATCTGGAGACTCAAAGAGGGGTTTCACGGTCCTCCAACCTTTGTAATCCCTTTTGAGTTCCTCAACATTCTCTGGGGTCAGCAGTGTAGCATTGAGCTTCCACGTCCCTCTGCCAACCCGCTGGTCGTCCTGTAAGTGACAGTCGGCCAGTAGGAGGCAGTGGTCGGAAAAGAACACCGGCTTGACGTCGGTGGATCCGACCGTGACAGCACGGGACACAAACAGGAAGTCAATCCTGGAACGGGCAGACCCGTCCGATCTTGACCATGTGTATCTGCGCTGCGCTCCGTCTGCAGGTTTGCTGAAGACATCGTGCAGTTTGGCATCTTTAACTGTTTCTATTAGGAATCTGGACGTAGCGTCCAGTTTGCTGTTGTCACTGCCGGATCGTCCAGCCGCATCGATGATGCAGTTGAAGTCACCGCCTAGGATGACCGGCCTGGACGTCGCCAGCAGCAGTGGGAGCTGCTGGAAGACGGTCAGCCGCTCGCTGCATTGTACCGGGGCGTACACGTTGATCAACCGGAGCGGAGCATTGTTGTACATTACATCGGCTACGAGGAGGCGACCGCCCACCACCTCCTTAACTTCGGAGATGGTGAAGTTACCTCCCCGCAGCAGAATACCCAGGCCGGAGGAACGGCAATCATTACCCCCCCGACCAGATCAATGGCCCATGGGACCACCATCGCGACCACTGCCTGTAGGTGCTGTGGTGTGGTATTCCACACTCCTGCAGAAACAGTAGGTCAGCTTTGACCTTGGCGATGTAATCTAAGGTTGAAACACATCGCGTAGTAGATTTAATGCTACACACATTAATGGAAGCAATTCTTACAGCCATTTTTTTATAGTTAGTTGTTACTTCCCATACCATTTGTCCTTGTTAGTCCCAGTCCTTTGGGATGTTCCTGCGTGTGAGCAAGCTGTTTCACAATAGTTGGGCTCAGAAACCCCTTCTGGTTTTTCATGCAGGGTTTGTTCTGCTGGGGTGACATCGGGGGGGGTCTTGTAGACAGCAAGGGTTGGGTTGTCCTCTGCTGCTTCCATCTGTTCCTCCTCGAAAACATCACTGCTCCGGCCTCCCGGAGCTGAGGTGCGCCAGACGCATCCTTGCTCCCGGTGTTCCGGAGCTGAGACGCATTGGCCACGTCGTTACGTGGCACTTTGGGGTTGGGGCACGCCGGGCCCATCACAGCTTCCAGTGCCCGGGGGCTGGGATGCTTTATCTTCCATCTCCTTGGAGTTCTGCCGCCTCTTTTGAAGGGGCTGTCGTTCCAGCATTCCCCCGTCCAGTGAAGAGGAGTTGTTGCAGTCTGATTCAGGAGATAGCCTCCTCTTGACACTGGTTTGGGTGGTGGCCTGTTCCGCTTTTGGATGTTTTTTCTTTGTGGTTTTCCTCTGGACCACTTGCCACTGACCTGTTTGTCCATCTGCTGCCTCATCCTCCATTGATTCTGTCTGTGGAGGAGGGGTTTCCTGGTGCAGGGTAGCTGCTGGCTCGCTGGTTTCAGCTGCCTCCCCTTCCTTCTCCTTCTCAGGTTGAAGTTCCTTACTGCGGAGAAGGTTGCTGGTCTCCTTTCGAACACCGGACGCCTTCATCGAACCTTCTCCCGGCCTTTCCTTGGGTCTTGCCGCCTGAGCATAACTGAGGCAGCGTTTGGGGCAGGTTTTGTAGAGATGGCCTGCCGCACCGCACAAGTTGCAACACTTAGTCTGCTTACAGTCCTTGGTCTGATGGCCTTCCTCCTTGCAGTTCTTGCAAACAACCGTGCTGCAGTTGGCTGCCACGTGACCAGATTTGCCACAGGTGCGGCAAACTCTGGGCTGCCCAGCGTAGACCAAGAAGCCTCGACTTCCCCCGATAGCGAAGCTGGAGGGAGGGTGAATGATGGCTCCACTGGGATCGACCTTCAAGGTGACCTTGACCTGCCGCTTGCTGGTCCAAATCCCAAAGGGGTCCTTGACATCAGTGCTGCTGCCGGCCACCGAGATGTACCTGGCGAGAAAGGTGAGTACATCCAGCACCGGAACATGGGGGGTTGTAGAGGTGAATCGTCACCACCCGGTCCCATTGTGACGGAAGCGTGAAGAGCGGCTCCGCTGTGAGGATCAACAGTGGCGCCCGGTCCCCTTTCTCCTTGAACGCCTTCAGGAACTTGATGCATCCCACCACGTTCCGGAACGTCACGTCGACTCTGACTCAGGTTTATCAGATGAGGAAGGGTATAGATTGTGTTCAAGTTGACAGTTTGTTCTAATTACATAGGCTATGGAGGACCCAGTGATCACACTTTTAAGTTAACTAAGGCCAGATCTAGGTTAGATATGAGGAGCTGGTTCTTTTCCCAGAGAATACTGGACCTCTGGAACAGGCTGCTGTCTCGTGCCCTGGACGCTGATCTGCTGAATTCTGTCAAGCAAGAGCTGAACTTGTTTCTGGTCAGGATGGACATTGCCTCTTACAAAAGGTAAATACTTCAGGGAATTTAGGGCCAGAATGATCTCCTGGACTAGGGTCACCTAGGGAGGTCAGAGAAAAATTTCCCAGATGTTTTTTCACAGATTCGCTTAGTTTTTATCTGGTTTTTTACCTCTCCTAGGAAATCACATGGCTTTGGGTGGGGTGGACAGTGCATATATTGTGATACACAATATTTCAGAATAATGTGGGATAGGCTGGATGGGCAAGAGGGTCTTTACTATCCATCATTATTTGTATGTTCTTTTGTTCGGCCCCTTTTACGCCTACTTGAGGACGACAGAAAATGCAGCAGGTTAATGTCTGCTTCAAAAGACGGCACCTCTGACAGAATGTTCCTCGGAAATTGGCTAAGGCCGCATTAGATGAGCTGCTTAAGCATGGCTGGAATACATTCTTTCCCGGTCCTTCCTTGATGGTTGTGCACTGTCCTGACCTATAAGCACAACACATTTAGGAAGATGTTAGTAACTACATCAGCACCTCAAACAACCACCTCATTCACCATGCCTGGACTTTGTAAATTAGCTGTAAATATTCTTTGCAACCTAACCTCTGAACTGTTACGTACAAGCTTTTGTTCTTTCCCTGCTGTAGTTGTGCTCTGCAGCTCTCATTATGAGGAGTGGTGTGGAAAAAATAAATGGTTTCTGCATGGTATCCCTCTGAGGGTACAGAGGCCACACCTTAAATGAGGGAAGAATAAATATGTATACAATGGAGAGGGGGGCGGTATATGTCCCTTGGCACTGTAGGTAGGTGAACCTGCACCTCCCCTCTGAAACTTTTAACTCTAAAGTCCAAACTGAACCTGTCAGAATGGGAAAAATGGTCAAGGCTCATGAGTCAGTACCTCAGTATTCTTTTAACAGTTTATTGTATCACCAAGAACTTACAAACATCAGTACCCTGCTCCCTTCAAGTTAAGTCAATACAAACTTCAGTACCCTGCTCCCTTCAAGTTAAGTCAATACAAACACCAGTTTGGCGGCACAGTGGCGCAGTGGTTAGCACCGCAACCTCACAACTCCAGCGACCTGGGTTCAATTCTGGGTACTGCCTCTGTGAAGTTTGCAAGTTCTCCCTGTGTCTGTGTGGGTTTCCTCCGGGTGCTCCGGTTTCCTCCCACAAGCCAAAGACTTGCAGGTTGATAGGTAAATTGGCCATTAGCAATTGCTCCTAGTATAGGTAGGTGGTAGGGAAATATAGACAGGTGGGGATGTGGTAGGAATATGGAATTAGTGTAGGATTAGTATAAATGGGTGGTTGATGGTTGGCACAGACTCGGTGGGCCGAAGGGCCTGTTTCAGTGCTGTATCTCTAATCTAATCTACTCTGCTCCTTTCAAGTTAAATCAATACTCACAAACACTGCCCACAATTTCCAAACTGTACTCACCCTGTCGGTAACTCAGAGAGTACATTCACATCTGTGTGGATTTTTTTATTTCCAAAATATACTTTATTCATAAAAATCTGTAAAAAATACATTACCAAACAGTTTCAAACAGCACCAAGTCAAAAAAAACAAACAGTGCAGGGTGATCAGTTTCCTTCAATACAATCATGACTTGCCTCACAACCCTTCCATTTCATTTGTCATGCCATATACATTTTCACATTTTACAGCAAACAAAAATATTCCCAATACAGTTCGAGTGTGAATGATCAATCCCACCGTGGTTACCTTGCAAGTTGCTGCTCTTGTTCCTGAACACATGTTTCTTATAGCACAAATATCACACACATGAGAATGATTGATGCAAATCCCTCCTGCTTTTGATAGCAACAATTCTACATCTTGTTTTCCTGAATAGCCAATTAACATATGAAGATGCTTTGGTAGGGAAGATTCTGGTTTATCAGCATCATCCGATTGGTGAACGAGTTTCGCCCTATTGAAACAGTTTTTGGGATTAACATTTCCAAGGGATGTGAGTGTCCACCCAGACATACTGTAATCAGGGCTCATTAGCTTGTAAATGCTATTTACAGTCTAGCTACAGGAGTTCAATGATTGAGATAAGTTACTTAAACCTGGATAGGCACATACCATTGTTTTAGTTTAGTTTAGTTTAGAGATACAGCACTGAAACAGGCCCTTCGGCCCACCGAGTCTGTGCCGACCATCAACCACCCATTTATACTAATCCTCCACTAATCCCATATTTCTACCACATCCCCACCTGTCCCTATATTTCCCTACCACCTACCTATACTAGGGACAATTTATAATGGCCAATTTACCTATCAACCCGCAAGTTTTTGGCATGTGGGAGGAAACCGGAGCACCCGGAGGAAACCCACGCAGACACAGGGAGAACTTGCAAACTCCACAGAGGCAGTACCCAGAATTGAACCTGGGTCGCTGGAGCTGTGAGGCTGCAGTGCTAACCACTGCGCCACTGTGCCGCCCTATTTGTCTGATTGCATCAGCTATCTCTTTACTAGTATATTCATGAAGTTGCTCGATTGTGTGTTGTTTCATTTCAATTCCCAGCTTGTTTTTTCAAAAGTTGAGTTGAGTTAAAAGTCCTACTGTGTCCTGAGATATGGAATTTGGCCCATTTCTGGCAATGGTCAGTTTACAAACTGCCTTCACTGGACAGCTACTTGATCCTTTAATGTCCATTTACTTTAAGTTAAATGTGTTCTTGCTGCAGGACTGGCTACAGAACTTGTCTTAATACCACTGAACCTCTTGTGCATTTGCCATCACATACGCTGGACATAAAAGATTGAATTCATTCACTCAGCTACCTCCATCCATACAGCTTGCACTTCTGCTTTAACAGATTCATAGCCTTTGTTACCTTCCATCACCACATCTCCTGTAGCGAGATTTCCAAAGAGTCTCTACTAAATATAGACATCTTCCTCACTGCCCTTGTGTTGCCTACAAAACAATGATACCTCATCTCAGTGACTACACTGGATGCTCGGAAGTAGGCTGAAACTCCCCAATTCATTGTGAGCAACATCCCTTTAAAAGTTGTTGGCTTCCCCAAATTTGCAACTCCCAGCCAAACGGTACCATAGGCAAATCTCCAATTGCATATTTTCCATGCACAGAATAAATATGGGTATTGAAGTCTTATCTCACAAATTTTGGATGGGCCAGTCTTCCCTGTTGCCAACCTCCATTACAGATCAGGACTATTGTGTAAGTTATTTGTCCCTTGTCTCTTCTGCATCAGTTATTTTACCAACTTTCCACTTTCTGTTTCAACCCCTCCAACCTTACCCAATGTAAGATTCCACACTCCATTTAGTACAATCAATGCCCCAAATTAGGGCCAGTCCTGTATTCTGGACCAAAAATGCCTGTATTAACTGGATGCAAATTAATTAATTTTTCAAATAGCAGCTGCAGGCAGCAACAAAGGGAGCTTTCGTTCCATTAACCTGTGCTGAATTTGTCTCCAGGGTGCAAATGTCTAAACAAATGCATCATTCAGCTCCTTACCAGTTCAAAAAAGTGAACAGTATAGCTTTTTCTGGTATTGGTACTGAATTGCTAATAATGAATAATCATGAAAATTAACGAAATATGATTGTAAAGAGTATTATTTGTTGGGTGGCTTTTTAAAGTGCAGAATTATACAAATACAAATGAATCATTTTTACTCTGAAATAGGTTGATTCATCAGCCAGGACTTTCCCTGGTGCTGTGATAAGGTGATACAGTTTTATCTAGTTCAGTTCCATAAGCAATAGATTTCAAATAAATTGTTAAGTGAGAAAATACCCTGAGTCCTTTGTTGGTTCTTATCATGGGTACAAATGTAGAATGGCAACAGGAAATTGCATGTTCTATACAAAGCATGGAAACAGGAAAGCACGAACCTTCAGCTATGTTGTAGCAAACCGGTTTAACTCAATAATATTTCAGAGCATGAACAAAGTAACTGTAATTCTCCGGATTGTGAAATAAGTCTGGCTGAGCACAAAACAAAGAAAATAAGGAATCATTTGTAAGGCAAAGAGGTTTTGTTCCACATATGCCACAATGAAATGATGTATTCATGTAAATGCATGCATCTAATCTGGCATGTAATGAACACTCATTTTATATTGCAGAATATGTCAGAGATCAAACATGGCTGGGATGGCTACTGTCTGAGCGTTCAGGGCGGCACAGTGGTGCAGTGGTTAGCGCCGCAGACTCACAGCTCTAGGGACCCGGGTTCGATTCTGTGAACTGTCTGTGCGGAGTTTGCAAGTTCTCCCTGTGACCGCGTGGGTTTTCGCCGGGTGCTCTGGTTTCATCCCACTGCCAAAGACTTGCAGGTTAATAGGTAAATTGGCCATTATAAATTGCCCCTAGTGTAGGTCGGTGGTAGGGAATATGGGATTGTTGCAGGGTTAGTATAAATGGATGGTTGTTGGTCGGCACAGACTCGGTTGGCTGAAGGGTCTGTTTCAGTGCTGTATCTCTACATAAAATAAATTTTTTAAAAATGTATCATAAGTATTGGCTATTCATATGAGTGAAATTACTGGCAATATTAGTCTCAATATCTACAGATCACGTTTTCTCTTTTACCTTGGTCAACACTATTGTGGAATTCATGCCCAAGCATTTAGACTCTGTCTTCCCTGTTGCCAACCTCCATTACAGATCAGGACTATTGTGTAAGTTATTTGTCCCTTGTCTCTTCTGCATCAGTTATTTTACCAACTTTCCACTTTCTGTTTCAACCCCTCCAACCTTACCCAATGTAAGATTTCACACTCCATTTAGTACAATTAATGCCCCAAATTAGGGCCAGTCTGTATTCTGGACCAAAAATGCCTGTATTAACTGGATGCAAATTAATTAATTTTTCAAATAGCAGCTGCAGGCAGCAACAAAGGGAGCTTTTGTTCCATTAACCTGTGCTGAATTTGTCTCCAGGGTGCAAATGTCTAAACAAATGCATCATTCAGCTCCTTACCAGTTCAAAAAAGTGAACAGTATAGCTTTTTCTGGTATTGGTACTGAATTGCTAATAATGAATAATCATGAAAATTAACGAAATATGATTGTAAAGAGTATTATTTGTTGGGTGGCTTTTTAAAGTGCAGAATTATACAAATACAAATGAATCATTTTTACTCTGAAATAGGTTGATTCATCAGCCAGGACTTTCCCTGGTGCTGTGATAAGGTGATACAGTTTTATCTAGTTCAGTTCTATAAGCAATAGATTTCAAATAAATTGTTAAGTGAGAAAATACCCTGAGTCCTTTGTTGGTTCTTATCGTGGGTACAAATGTAGAATGGCAACAAGAAATTGCATGTTCTATACAAAGCATGGAAACAGGAAAGCACGAACCTTCAGCTATGTTGTAGCAAACCGGTTTAACTCAATAATATTTCAGAGCATGAACAAAGTAACTGTAATTCTCCGGATTGTGAAATAAGTCTGGCTGAGTACAAAACAAAGAAAATAAGGAATCATTTGTAAGGCAAAGAGGTTTTGTTCCACATATGCCACAATGAAATGATGTATTCATGTAAATGCATGCATCTAATCTGGCATGTAATGAACACTCATTTTATATTGCAGAATATGTCAGAGATCAAACATGGCTGGGATGGCTACTGTCTGAGTGTTCAGGGCGGCACAGTGGTGCAGTGGTTAGCACCGCAGACTCACAGCTCTAGGGACCCGGGTTCGATTCTGTGAACTGTCTGTGCGGAGTTTGCAAGTTCTCCCTGTGACCGCGTGGGTTTTCGCCGGGTGCTCTGGTTTCATCCCACTGCCAAAGACTTGCAGGTTAATAGGTAAATTGGCCATTATAAATTGCCCCTAGTGTAGGTCGGTGGTAGGGAATATGGGATTGTTGCAGGGTTAGTATAAATGGATGGTTGTTGGTCAGCACAGACTCGGTGGGCTGAAGGGCCTGTTTCAGTGCTGTATCTCTACATAAAATTAATTTTTTTAAAATGTATCATAAGTATTGGCGATTCATATGAGTGAAATTACTGGCAATATTAGTCTCAATATCTACAGATCACGTTTTCTCTTTTACCTTGGTCAACACTATTGTGGAATTCATGCCCAAGCATTTAGACTCTGTTTTCATAATTTGGGAATGATTGAGGAATTTCCAGTTCGGAGAAATACTCCAACAGACTTGAGTTGGATGTTTTGCTGTTTTTCTTTCCCTAATTTTTTTAATGCTTTTCAAATAGTTTTAAGAGTACTTTTCTGCACGTTTTTCTGTGTAATGGGATTGTTTTGCTTTTTGTTCCTTTTTAGGCCTCAGAACATGATAGCAATATGAAACAAAGCAGCAGAATATTGTCTGGACCATCACAGAGAAGCTGTTTGAAACTTAAAGCAGCTACTTGAGTTCAGTGGAATAGAAGATTGGTAAAAATGAATCGACAAGAAAGGGGACTCTTGAAATACAGCTTCAGTTCAGTGGGCAACAAGCCATCTAGCTGCAAAGCGTGAAGTTCTGTGCCAGTTGTCAGACGTTTAAAGTTAATGATCCAATAGCTTTCAAAGCGCCTTAATTGCAGTATCTTGGGGTTGATGCTGTACAGGATTAAATAAGGCACAACAGGGAGATCAACAGATAGACCTTCTACACCTGTCGCTGCCTACTTCCAGGTTGGCATAGGGAACAACAGCAGTAGCAGCCAGTGTGCTGCCCACATGCGTATACAATAGTTGACTAAGCTTTTAGTCAAAGAGCCAGTATTTCCCATTAACCTCTGTGCTGAATAGCAAACAGCTGCCCAATGTTACCATGTGGTGGTGGGGGGTGCGGGGGGGAGGCTCCGCTCAATTAGTTTACTCCCTAAGCGAAGAAGGTGGAAGTTTCCCCCAATGTCTTTGCACAAAAAATTTTGAATTATCTGATAATTTATTTAGAGATACAGCACTGAAACAGGCACTTTGGCCCACCGAGTCTGTGCTGACCAACAACCACCCATTTATACTAATCTTAATTAATCCCACATTCCCACCATCTACCTACACTAGGGGCAATTTATAATGGCCAATTTACCTATCAACCTGCAAGTCTTTGGCTGTGGGAGGAAACCGGAGCAACTGGCGGAAACCCACGTGGTCACAGGGAGAACTTACGAACTCCGCACAGGCAGTACCCAGAACTGAACCCGGGTCACTGGAGCTGTGATGCTAACCATTGCACCACCCTAAAAACAAACTTATTAATTGAATTCCAATTTCACCATCTGATGTGGTGGGATTTGAACCCATGTCTCCAAAGGACTAGCAAGGACCTCTAGATTACTAGCCCAATGATATTACCACTAAGCCACCACTTCCCCTAATAATTTGAATGAAGTGACTCTTAGTTAAGAGCTGTATACAGCATCCCAAAATTTCAAAGTCTATGTGTCTTTGAAGATTTTCATTATTGTATTAAAAAGGTGGAGGAGATCAAGATGTAGTGACTAAGGCATTGTACAGAAGAACGGTGTGCTCTTACTGTGACTCATATGATGATACCCCCACAAACTCACTAACTACACCCCCTGGGATGCATACAGTCATGCCAGTGTTGGTGAAATGGGCATAGATTCTGTCACTTTTTTATTCATTCATAGGACATGGACGTTGCTGGCAAGGGCAGAATTTGTGTTCATCCTTAATTGCCCTTGAAATGATGGTAGTGAACCACCTTCGTGATCCGCTGCAGTTTGTGTGGTGAGGTTACTCACACAGTGCTGCTCTGTGGGGAGCTGCAGGATTTTGATCCAGTGACAGTAAAGGAACGGCGATATATTTCCAAGTCAGGTTGGTGTGTGACTTGGAGGGGAACTTGGAGGTGGTGGTGTTCCCATGCGCCTGCTGACCCTTGTCCTTCTAGGTGGTAGAGGTTGCGGGTTTAGAAGGTGCTGTCGAAGAAGCCTTTGCCAGTTGCTGCAGTGCACCTTGTAGATGGTGCACACTGCTGCCACATTACACTGGTGATGGAGTGAACGATTAAGATAACGGATCGGGTGCCAATCAAGTGTGCTGCTTTGTCCTGGATGGAACATAGGAACATAGGAACAGGAGTAGGCCATTCAGCCCATCGAGCCTGCCCCGCCATTCAGTATGATCATGGCTGATCATCCACTTCAATGCCTTTTTCCCATAGTATCATCATATCCCCTTATGTCATTTGTATTTAGAAATCTGTCAATATCTGCTTTAAACATACTCAATGACTGAGCTTCCACAGCCCTCTGGGGTAGAGAATTCCAAAGATTCACAACCCTCTGCATAAAGAAATGTCTCCTCATTTCTGTCCTAAGTGGTTTCCCCTTTTTGAAATTGTTTTATTTTATTTTGAACTTATGTCCCTGGTTCTAGACTCCCCAAACAGGGGAAACATCTTAGCTGCATCTACCCTGTCTAGCCCTTCATGTATTTTGTAGGTTTCAATGAGATCACCTCTCATTCTTTGAAACTCTAGAGAATACAGGCCCAGTTTTCCCAATCTCTCTTCATAGGACAGTCCCGTCATCCCAGGAACAAGTCTGGTGAACCTTCATTGCACTCGCTCTATGGCAATAATATCCTTCCAAAACTGCACACGGTACTCCAAGTGCGGTCCAACCAAGGTTCTATATATTTGAAGCAAGACTGCATTACTCCTGTACTCAAATCCTCTTGCGATAAAGGCCAACATACCATCAGCCTTCCTAATTGCTTGCTGCACTTGCATATTAGCTTTTAGTGACTTATTGACAAGGATACTCAGGTTCCTTTGTACATCTACACTTTCTAATCTCTTACCATTTAAGAAATACTCTGCACATCTATTCCTCCTACCAAAGTGGATAACCTCACATTTTTCCACGTTATACTCCATCTGCCACATTCTTGCCCACTCACTAAGTCTGTCCAAATCCCCTTGAAGCCGCTCTGCAGCTTCCTCACAACACACATACCCACCTAGTTTTGTATCATCCGGTGTTGATGGAGTTGGGGACATTGATGGCTGCTTTGTCCTGGATGGTGTCGATGGAGTCAGGGACATTGGCTGTAAGGTATGACTATGTCAGGCTGTTGCCTTGTCTGGGAACAGCTGTCCCAATTTTGGCACAAGTCCCTAGATGTTAGTGAGGAGGACTTTGCAGGGTTGTCTGGGTGGGGTGTGGTTTTGCCATGTATGGTGCTAGGTGGATGTCTGGTTTTATTCTAATTATACAACTGATTGGCTTGCTAGGCCATTTCAGAGGGCAGTTAACCACATTGCTGTGGGTCTGGAGACCAGAATGGGTAAGAACTGATTTCTTTCTCTAAAGGGCATGAGTGAATCAAATGGCTTTTTACAACAATCTCATAGCTTCATAGTCACCATTACCGAGGCTGGCTTTTAATTCCAAATGTAGATAATTCATTAACTGAATTTAAAGTCCCCAGTTGCCATGGTGGAATTAGAACACATGTCCACAGATCATTAGTCAAAGCCTCTGGATAAATATCCAGTAACATAAGCACTATATTACCATACCCTATCATGTTCTTCGGCAATGATGCTTTAAGGCTGCCCTTACTGACCAGAAAAGGAACAATTGTTTAACTGCTGGCTGAAAGCAAAGCTCCCATGACAAGATGATGGCTATCTGTCTGTGTGGGAGTAACAGACAAGGGGAAGCAGCCACATTTCTAAGCGGGTGTGAGCAGAACAGGAAGCATAGCGCTGATCTGGAACATTCATTTGTCTGACTTTCCACCTTCCTGCCACTTGACAGAAGTTCACAGCAAGTCAGCAGAAGGAACAGAAAATATGGATGCCAATGTGAAACTCAAAAGGGAAAACCCTAAATGTAAAGAATCTGTACTTGTGTAAAGAACGAACTGCTCTCATGGAGATTTCCAGTTGTCCTGCTGGGATGGCCAATGCTGGGGCAGTGGCAACAGAAAGGGGCAGCTTCCTCACAGGGTGCCTACACATCTCAGAGGGTTGGAAGGCATTGGCAGCTACTGCATTGTCATGTCATGGCTCCAGTACCTACACCCAGAACATCAAGTGTGGGTGGATGGGTTGGGGGGATGGGTTGATTGATACATGGTGGACGGATGGGACGGTGGGAGGTGAACAACTGGATGGGTGGATGGGTAAGTGGAGAGGTGGATGGATGCATGCGTTGACAGGTATGTGAGTGGATGGGTGTGAGTGTGGGGATGAAGGCCTAACAAAATAAATTCTGAACTTGTGTAAGTCATGAGTAATTGTGCAGTATCACACATAGTCATTTCATAATATAATGAAAAATGTTTTATTTATTTTCCACACCTTGATTTTGATAAGCTTCCAGAAATGCCAGATTAAGACATAATTTTGCCAAATCATGTTTAAACGTGCCATTCCAGCTGCTACATGGAGGGGAAATCTCACACTCACTGTAGAATCATACAAAGTCTCACCAGACTTTACTGCTGATTTCAGTAACAGCAGGAATTGTACTATTAATAATGCTTTTAAAATACTCAAAGCCTGGCTGGAATAATAGCGAACAAAGTTAAATAGTGCAAACAGAGCAAATAAAATAGCAGGGGGTGTTGTTCCCGACATTGTCCAGGCCCCTTGCCATTTAGTCCAGGGTGGGAGGGTTCCCACCCCAGGCCAACTGAGGCCCTTAATTGCACCCTCTCCGCCCATTGGTACCTGAGAATTACATCAGGATCCAAGAACCAAAACAGGACCCTTGATTTAAATATTGTAATAATGCTGTCTCATATATTCAAATTTGAGAAACATACTTCTCAATATGGGCAGGGAGGAAACAGCAATGGGGATACATGACAGAATAAGGTTGCAACTATGAATTATTTACAATTTCTGTGAATAATTAATTAATTTATGCCTTCCTGTGCAGTGAATATTCACAGTTTATTGAGCAATCCTTCTGTGCTCTGAAACACCGTTCAAAGTTAGCGGGCACCATTTAAGATCTCCCGATGCCTGATAAATATCATTAACGGTGGGTCCCTCTTGCAACTATATGAATGTTCTTTGATGAGTGAGAAGCGAATACGTTGAATGGGCCTGTGGGGTCCAAGTTTGTAAATTGTGTGTTAAATCAGCTGGTTAGGCTGTTTGACATCTTGATCTGGCCAGTTGGGAAGCTCTGGTACGTGCATGGCACGCTGGCACCAGCACCTTTCCCAACATAGGGAACCATGAGGGCAGCAGGGGGAAGCACTGCTCGCCCCATTCGGAGGGCCTCCGACTGCCATCATACCTGCTCCAGCGGCACTACGGAGCCCAATTTCACAGGTGTCTGTTTAGCACCTCCAGGCGAGTACATGACAGGGAAATATGCCAATAAGGAATTAGTACTAACAGCTGCTTCCTTACCTGCTTCTGGGAAAGGATTTGTTCACAGTAATTGTGCTGACAGGTTACATTACACACTTTTAAGGTTTATTTAACACTTTGGAAGTATCATCTACACTTTGGAGGTTTGTGTGTCTGATCAGCAATTTGGAGCTCTGATTGATCAGATCAGCGTGGCTATCACTTACACTGCTTAGATTGGACCTCAAATGAGGACCAAGATGACCAGCAACAGCATCAACAGCAACAACACAGGCCTGCAGCTCCACGGGAGAGAGAGGAGCAGTAGAGATGTGTAGCTTGCAGCAGCCCATACATGGAACATAGGATCTACAGGCAAAGGATCAGCTTCCTTGACATGTTGGAGCACCAGTGTCTCAAGGTGTCATGTAAGGTGGTGGCAGACATTTACAGGCTGCTGAAAGATGACCTGCTGCCAGCTGGATTTGGTGGCTTTGTTTTACCAGTGACCGTCAAAGTCATTACCACCCTCAACTTCTTTGCCTCTGGATCCGTCCAGGGCTCTGCTGGAGATATTCGCAGGATCTCACAGTTGATGGTCCACAAATACATAAGACAGTTGACTGATGGCTTGGTTTCCAGGGCCGCCAAGTATATCAACTTGGCCTGTGCTGATGCCAGTCAGAATGAATGGGCATTCAGGATTGTGACTCTGTTTGGCTTCCCACAGGTGCAGGGTGACATTGACTGCATTTATGTGGCAATAAAAGTATCAACAGATCATCCAGCAGTGTCTGTCAACCACAAGGGCTTCCACTCCATCAATGTGCAGCTGATATACAACCACAAAAATGAACTTTATACAGGTGTGCGCAAGATTCCCAGGCAGCTGCCATGATACTTTTTTCCTGTGACAGTCCAAACTCCCTGATGTGTTCACACCTGGAAGCAGAGTTACAAACTGACTGCTTGGAGCCAAGGAATATTCACTTAAAACATGACTGATGACACCTCTCAGAAACCTGAGGAATGAGGCCCAGGAACAATACAATGAAAGTCATATGACCACCAGAGGTGTCATCAAACAAGCCATCAGCATGCTAAAGATGCACTTCTGGTGCCTGGACAGATCTGGAGGCACCCTTCAGTACTCACCAGCCAGGGTATCCAGAATGGTTGTGTGTGCTATGCTCTGAACAACATTGCACAGTTGTGAGGTTTGCACCAGAAGGAGGAACATGGCAGAGAGCACAGAGCCTCTTCAGATGATTCAAAAGAGGAGGTGGAGGCAGAGGAGAGGCCATAGTTGATGCGTGAATGTACCACCAGCAGCGTACATTGCTGCTCAGGATGCCTGGGTCGCACTGATTATTGTGAGGTCTGCTTAGATTCTATCAGTGCATCCATCTAACAACCACATGCATAAGCCACTCTTGGCAATCCCAATGCCACTCATGCAAAGCAGTCCTGCAAACAATCAAGCATCACTTTCACAGCTCCCAGTGGTTGCCACGTGTTCATGTCTTAATTCACCGTCACACAACTGAAAAGGGCATTTGCCAGTCAGCAACTGACAATGGTCAAGACAGGAAAGTGGTGAAAAAGATTAAGATTTATATGTTTCCAATACACAACAGAAATTTAACAATATAACACTATCTAATACACCAATGTGCATACCCTTGTGCAATTCCTAGTCTTTAGTATTCATTTTCCTAGTTCTTTCACAAGCCCTGTGGTTTCAACAGAGGTAGAGATAGGCTGCTCAGATCCCTGCTCTGACTGCTGAGCTGGCTGATATCCTCTGGTTTTTGGAGCCCCACCAATGACTGCTCCACCTGTACCTATGTGGAAGCACTTTGAGTGGTGTCCCCATTTCCATGTCCCCCGTCATCATCATTCCTCTCATGGCCCAGCCACACCTCCTTGTGACAAAAACAGAAAATGCTGGAAATGCTCAGCAGGTCAGGCAGAATCTGTGGAGAGAGAAACAGAGTTAACATTTCAGGTCTAAAATAAAAGCAAAATACTGCAGATGCTGGAAATCTGAAATAAAAACAGAAAGTGCTGGAAAAACTCAGCAGGTCTGGCAGCATCTGTGGAGAGAGAAACAGAGTTATCGTTTCAGGTCTGTGTTGAAAGGTGAAAGAAGTACAAGTAAATCGGTGTTTCACTTGGAAGGAGTGTTTGGGGCCTTGGACGGTGGGAAGAGAGGAGGTTAAAAGGGCTGGTGTTGCATCTCCTGCGTTTGCATGGAAAGGTGCTATTGGAAAGGGAGGAGGTGTTAGGGGTAACTGAGGAGTGGACTAGGGTGTCGCGGAGGGAACAGTCACTTCAGAATGCTGGAAGGGGAGGGGAGGGGAAGATGTATTTGGTGGTGGAATCACGCTGGAGCTGGCGGAAATGGTGGAGGATGATCCGTTAAATATGGAGGCTGGAGGGGTGGAAAGTGAAGACAAGGGGAACAAGCGCAGGGGCGGCACAGTGGCGCAGTGGTTAACACCGCAGCCTCACAGCTCCAGTGACCCGGGTTCAATTCTGGGTACTGCCTGTGCGGAGTTTGCAAGTTCTCCCTGTGTCTGCGTGGGTTTCCTCCGGGTGCTCCGGTTTCCTCCCACAGCCAAAAGACTTGCAGGTTGATAGGTAAATTGACCATTACAAATTGCCCCTAGTATAGGTAGGTGGTAGGGGAATATAGGGACAGGTGAGGATGTGGTAGGAATATGGGATTAGTATAAATGGGTGGTTAATGGTCGGCACAGACTCAGTGGGCTGAAGGGCCTGTTTCAGTGCTGTATCTCTCAATCTAAATCTAAATCAAGCAGAATTGCATGAAATAGACTGGACATGGTAGAGGGCCCTGACATCTGCTGGAGGGGAATCTTCTGTTGAGAAAAAGGGAAAACATATTGGAAGTGCTAGTATGGAAAGTTTCATCGTTTGATCGGATGCAACGGAGACAGAGAAACTGGGAGAATGGAATAGAGTCCTTGTAGGACATGGGGTGTGAGGAAGTGTAGTCCAGGTAGCTGTGCGAGTCCGTAGACTTATGGTGAATATTGGTTGATAGCCTATCCCCACAAATGGAGAGAGAGATGTTAAGGAAGGAAACGGAAGAGTCGGAGATGGACTATGTGAAGGTGAGAGAAGGGTAGAAATTGGAAGCAAAGTCAATGAAATTTTCCACTTCCTTGCCAGCATGGTGCTGGAGAACACTTTGCTGCAGGTCAGTAGGGTTGTGAAAGATCAAGGTTGTGTAGCATGCATCCTATTGAAAGTTGAATTCAGAATGTGCAAGACATTGTCAAAGATCTGCACTTACTCATTCAACTGCCACCTTTGAAGTTCCATGTCCATGGAAGAAGCCCTCATCACAATAGCCTGCGACAGTTTCTTTGCAGCCATGTAATGTCAATTGTTTGGAATGCTTGTCAGTACATTGCATATACTCTGCTGCTGCTCAGTAAGTATCATCTTCATTGACAGCCCCTGGGGTAGGCATCTGTGTATGTCTGAGCAGAGCTTGGAGAGGCCTGTGCCCTCAATGTGCACTCTCCGCTGCTGCTCCTGACACCAGCATCTGCTCTTGCTCACTTGTGAAATCCAAGTCACCATGTAAAAACCCCACTATCTCTCTAAGTTCTCCCACCAAAGTGAGAGTATCTGAATTGGTGCATGGTCTGCAAAAGCCCTTTGCAGCCTCAAGGACTGAGCTCTTCGGAGGATTGTCATTGCCATGGGTGACCTGGGCCACTTCCTAATGGATGTGTGACGGCGCTGTGGGAGATAAAAGACATGAATGAGTCCTGTGAAGGTAAAGATGTTTGAAGTTATCATTATGCATATCATCATATTTCAGTCACTGTTGACATCAAATGAACATGAGTGTCATAGAGTAATTTACAACACAGAAGGATACCACAGAGCCGCCAAATATTTAATTCTGTCACCAGGTAGCCAGCATCTCCCATCTCCAACGATCAGGTACACCTAGACTCTGCTCGGGACAAAAGGACAAAGAGAACAGATTAAAGGAGGTCTGGGAGGATTCCCAAATAAAAACCCCTACTGTCCGGTCAGCCAACCCCGAAATGTTGGAAAAGTTAGACCCCACATCCTCCTATGTAAATGCAGATGCCAGAAGCACTGCACCAGGGCTGCTAACAGCATTTGCAGAAACCTGCAGGAACAAAGAAAGTCCTGAAGAGGTCAGAGAAACAGAGAGGGTGATGGTGGTCCACAGGGAAGTAGAATCTGGACAAATACCTGCAAGCAGGAATGTCCCTGAGGACAAAGGGAAGCTTAGCAAAGAATCCTCCCACACAGTTGGGAGAAAAGGGAACCAACACTACCCTCAAGTGAACAGCACTTGCATGACTCACCAGAGAACGGAAAGTGAGGTCAGAGTGGATCCGCCCACTGCCAACCCTCATGATCGGAGCTCCAACCCAGAGCTAATTAAATCTAACCATCTCCCTGCAGACCCCAACAGGAACACAGGTATGCTAGACAATCATGGAAATATGCAGACTTCAAACCTCCTGAAAAATCACGTTTATTGGGATGCCTAGTCCCAACTTAATGCAAGCTGATGTTAAAGATACTTTAGACCCCCTTGGGCAACATATAACTATCTCAGATCCACCTCAAGGGAAAAGGGGTAGTTTAAAGCAGCACTGTTACAAAGGAAAGAATGGCTGAAACAATTTTAAGATTTCTGAATGAACGAGAGAAATGTATGTGTGCTTTCTTGTATTTCCTCTTCTAATTTTTAATGAAATGCTCCCCTAATGTCATATTTCATTCAGCGAGAGGTGGAGGTGTGATGGAAATCACACCTGCCAAATGGAAACATATTAATTTTGTTATATGGAACGCTACTTGAAAATTTTTACTGGACATTGCACATAACTTGTTTAAAAAAACCAACAGAGCTAACCAGCTGAAAACATGGTTGCACATTTGCATTCTGAGAGACAGTTGATTGGAGAGACAATGGGAGTGCTCACTGATTCAATTAACAAGATTGGTCTGGGCCATCATGATAATCTACATTCTTTGCCTGTGTAAGAGCCAGAACTCCACACCCTACCGAGTGTGACTGGAGAGCTTTGAGAATCAACAACCCTCACAGGAGATGCTGTTTCAAACAAAGAGAAGGATACACGACTTACCTGCCAGCCAGACTGGAAACTGTCTGAATTGTGCCTCAATGAAAGGTTTCTTGGGAGACTGCAACTGAACTCAAAGGAGAAAGCAGCTGTCTCTCTCTGTCTCTCTCTCCAGCAAAGCCCCAGGAACCCATGGTAGCGGCTTAAACCTCAAGACAGAGCACCTCTTCAACCTTCTGGTACCAGAGAAGCAAGTCGGAAAGTGTGCACTGGACCCCACTAAGAACTCCAAGACCTCAACATCAACCAAGGACTTTGCATCAAAACTGAAAGACAGTAACTGAATTCTATTTATTGCCAACCCGACCTAACCCCCCCTTCCCTTTACTTCTTTCTCCCCCTCTGTATCTATTTGTGTGTGTGTTTATCTCATATGGATGCTAGCATGGTTGTGTTGTGTATTTTAGTAACTTTAACTTGAGTTAGAGTGATAAGGCTAATAAACTTACATCTCCCTTGTTTAAACCTAAGAAAACCTGTCTGATTGGTTCATCTGCAATTACAATTAAAGAGCAGTGAGTAAGGACTCACTGAGGTAAGTAAGCTAAAAACACTATGTTTTAAAAGATAAGCTCTGTTATGGTCCAAACCAGGAAAGGGGAAAGAGAGGATTCTGATACCCCCTTCCTCACCCGGCCGTAACACTTGAACATCTAAGATTGCTTCAGTGGAGTGAATTACATTAACTAACAATGCAAATTACCAACATAAAACAATATCCTGATTAATGAAGCAGGAACAGATTACATGCCACTCACTTATTTATCAGAAATAGTGAATGTGCAACCGATAAAATGTGAGTCACCACTTCATATTCATGCATATTCACTACTTGCCAGTTCTTGTACCAGATAAGAACTTTCCATTTGGTGCTGAATTTAGCACAATATGCGAATTACATTACTCAATTGTTGAATTCTTACTTAGTCCACATGCCCCTTTCAGTTTAACTGGATTCATCGAACCCAGAGTTCTATCGATGGGGGTAGTGGGGGCGGGTGGTGAATGTCAGGCCTCGAGTTGTACAAAAGGACAAGTGATTCTTCTGTGCCTGAGTCTACTTTCAATGTGACTCTTCACCATTTCCATCTTACTCTTTCAGTCCTCACACCATCCGATCCACCTATGTGGACTGTGACAGATCCCTCTTGTTATCCTTTCTTCCAGGGCTCACTGTAATGCACCACCAGCTATTTTTTTTAACTCAGTTATCAGCCAAATAAGTGGCATAACAATATATCATAAAGCACATTTTAAAAAAAATCTACATGGTTTTGCACTTCTGTCCAGAATGGTAACTGGACACCAGTGTGAAGTTTGTTGTCTTTAACATTTAACCTAATTTTATGTGCAAACAAGCCTCAATTTCAAAAACATTCTTTTAGAGCTCTGACCAACTTGATTAAATAGTTTTCTATTTAAACTTCTAATGTGTAATTCTAGCACAACAGTTTCCAGGGTCCAGCAACTGCATCATTTTGCTTTTTAACTAAACTTCAGCTTCACTCTTGACACGCACATTGACATTGGACAGTCATGTGATCAGTGCTTCTACTTCTGCCACTACATTAGGTCAATGTGAATGCATAAAACTTAGACCTACAATATTTATCAACATACACTTTTCTCAATTAAGGCAAAGTTGCGTTACTTCTATTACTCAAGAAGAACAACCATGATGACGACTTGGACCGCATTAAATACAGGGAAAAAGAAAAAACCACAATGATTTTAAAATATTCTGTTGAAATCAAGCTTCCTGAGTGTGGCAAAGGCCTTTGAAGCATGTAGATGGTCACAGCGGAAACAGTCATGTCCTGTCCTAACATGCAGGCAGTCACACTATTTACAGTGTCCAACAGAAAGGGAGCTGTCCATGTTATTAGAGATACAGCACTGAAACAGGCCCTTCGGCCCACCGAGTCTGTGCCGACCATCAACCACCCAATTATACCAACCCTACACTAATTCCATATTCCCTACCACATCCCCACCTGTCCCTATATTTCCCTACCACATACCTATACTAGGGGCAATTTATAATGTCCAATTCACCTATCAACCAGCAAGTCTTTGGCATGTGGGAGGAAACCGGAGCACCCGGAGGAAACCCACGCAGACACAGGGAGAACTTGCAAACTCCACACAGGCAGTACCCAGAATTGTGTCATCAGGGTAAAGGTAAGTTAGGTTCACTTCATTAATTCAAAATCACATTTAGCAGGATTGCTAGAGACGATATATGATATTTTTAATATCTGCGTGGTGAACTTGAAAGCTAATCAATAGAAAAAATGTCACTTTCTATACCATGAGTAACTTAGGACCTGATGTCCTTTTATGATATTACAAAGGTCTAAACTAACCTTTAGTTCAATTACATTAAAGGCCCTGATATTTATGGGCAGGTGAGCGAGGGAGCAGGAACTGGGTGCATAATAGCCAGGGAACTCAGAAATGCATGGAACGCAGAAGCCCTGACCAATTTAATGCCAGAAACTCATTTGAATTATTTTCCTTTGTTTCCCAGCCAGTAGCTGGCCAGATTGTGATGCGGGAAGGCCTGTGCTGGAAGGCCACAGCCAGGGAGTGGAGAACAGGGAGGGAGGAAGGAAGGGAGAGATAGATCATGGGGTGGGTGTTGTTGAAGGGATCGTAGATGTCAGGGGAGATTGTGGGTTGCGGGGAGACCACATTCGGAGGGAGATCACTGGTCAGGGGAGATTGTGGGTAGGGGAAGATCGCCAGTGGGGGGCAGGAGTCATGCTTAACATATTTAAATTACTGACCTGCTTCTCGAGAGCAGGTTGGTCACTTGACAACCCACCCCACTTTGTTAAGCAGAAGTAGTTCAAGGCGGGTTGGAATCAGGTTTCATATTTTTGAACTTTTAACCTAACTTCCACCCATCTCCTGCCCATTGTGAGGTGTTTAAATTCATCCTGAATTTCAGCTTGGCTCATTGGTAAAGAATAAGATGGAAAATCTTCATCTATAAAGTACATTTCACGACCGCAGGACATCCCAAAGTGCTCTCCGTAAGAAACGTGGCAGCCAATTTGTGCACAGCAAACTCCCACAAACAGCAATATGGTTATGACTAGGTAATTTGTTTTAGTGATGTTGATTGAGGGATAAATATTGACCAGAACACCAGGGGGAATTCCCTTGCTCTTCTTCTAAATAGTGCCATGGGATTTTTTATGTCTATTTGAAAGGACAGATGTAGCCTCAGTTTAGTGCCTTATTCAAAAGATGGTACCTCCGATAGTGCAGCACTCCCACATTACTGCACTGTAGCGTCAACCTAAATATTTGTGTTTAAGTTTCTGGAGTGAACTTGAACTCACACCTTTTGTTAGAGATGTGAGAGTGCTACCAACTGAGCCACAGCTGACACGGTAGTAGTACTTTTGCTTCAGATGAATTGGGTTAAAGCCCCACTCCAGGGCCCCGATATTAATCTGAAGCCAGCTTCCAAGCAGGGAAGCCACAGTTTTTATATGGCTGAAACAATCCGTAGGCAAAACCCAGGAGTCAATTCAGTGGGTCGGAATCTGCGGACACAACTGAATTCATGCAATTAGTTTTGACGTCTGAGTTTCACGTCTGCACCCGCACATCTGCATGATGCAATCTCAGCTGTATTAAAAGGGACAGTCCACAAGTGGAAGTTGTTGAAATTGTTCAGGATGGATGCTGGGCATTGAGCTATGGAAGCACACAGATTCAATGATGCATCAATGGAATTACTGCTGAGTGCAGTCAGGAGTAGGATGGTCTTACAATTCCCCAGCAATGGGAGGAAGAAACCTGCTGCTCCAACCAAGAGGGTGTGCTTGAACATAGCTGATGAGGCAAACAGCGAGAATGTTGAGCCCAGATGAACAGTAAGAGTGTTGAGCCCAGGTCATGCCTTAAATGTAGGAATCAGTTTAATGGCCAAACCAGTCAGGAAAAGTGAGTAATTTTGCTGATTCACCTACATCCTATGCTTTAAACCCCCACCCCATTTCATTCTGTCTTGCCAAGTGTTCTCCTTCATATGACTCCTCAGACCTACTCAATTTTCAGCAGCACCCAGCCTTCACGTTCCATGCATTTCATTATTTCCCCATGTATTGCTCCACCTTTGCCACTCACCCCAGACTTTATGTAATATCATGTATTGTGTCATAGTCAACCACACCAAATGTACCGCATCTATCAGGTAAATATCTGAACTTCACTCACTCACTCACTCGCAGGTCTGCTTTCTCACCTCTTATAGGAGAAAAGAGAGCAAGATGCAAGGGAAAGGGAAAGGACTGGACATGGGTGATACAAATAGTGTAGCTAACAGGTGCGAAGAAAGAATCTCTGGAGACAGTGGCACATCTGTGGCCCTCTCAGTCAGAGATGTGACACAAGGAACTCGCAGGTATATGGTGATAGAATTATAAATATCTCTGACACACATATGCTGACTTAATTTTATCACTGACAGAACTATGGGAAGACTGAGGACAGTGATTATCCAAAATGAGACTTTACAATGACTAAATCATATTCCTTTTTTTGTCTTCCACACACAGCAAGTGTCATAGGACATCCACGAAGACAATTCCTCAGAGGATCTCATTCGTTCTGAGGGTGCATCATCACGAGATGCACAGCCATACACCAGCACAAATACTTGCACTTTGATGGATTTACTAAGACAGTTAGCTGGATTTTCGCCTGCTGTTTCAAACCTCACAAGTGAGCACAAGCAGACACTGGTGGCAGGGACAATGTTGGGGTGTCTGAGTTGGGGGCGGATGTTCTGCTATTCTGCGTACAGATGCTGAATCCTGGGGCTATCGTTGAAAAAGAGAAAGGTAGATTTGCATCAGCAACTTAGCTAGGTACTGACAAATGTGCCACATACACATCTCCACAATAGCGATGGCAATGGAGAAGTCTGTGCAAGGAATTGTGAGACCGTCTACCATGGAGACAGAAGCCTCTGTGAATCCTCAAGCATGGCTCTCAAATGAGTCCATGCAGCCAAGGCAGTGAAGAAGATATCACTGATCTCCACCAAGCTAGTCTACAGTAGAGTGGTAGCAGTGATGTGGCGCTGGCCCAAGTGAGGGATGATGGTGAAAGGGCACGTGGAAGTGGGAACGCCACTTCTCATCTGTTTCCCAGCCTTCAGTAAGTACCTAACATGTAGTCTTGTCTCCCGATGGCCGAGTCTGCCCCTACACTGGTGCAGGTGGAGCAGTCTTTAGCGAGGCCCTCATGGGCTCCAAAATCCAGAGGACATTGGCCAAAAGCATTCCAACAATCAGGATGAGGATCTGGGCAGCCTGCCTCTATTCTGCTGAAATCAGAGGTTGCACTACATAGGAGTGGTGAGAAGTAGTAATTCAAAGAAAAGATAATTCAACAAGGAGGTGCACATGGGTGTTTGACAAAATTTTATGTTGTAAAATTCCTTTTTTTTATGACAAATAACATTTACTTAGGAGTGCCAATTAACCCTACAGTTGCTTCTTGATGAATGTCAATTTATGATGGAACATATTGAGTAGATGTGCAATGGAAGGATGAGGGGTTGAAGGACTGTTTAGTGCAAAAGGGTGAGGGCAGTGGGGATGGTCCTGATGGTGGGAGTGGACCGCAGAGTTTTGTTTCTTAACTTTTGCTGTGGAAGTCAACGTTAGGTGAACCTTTGCATCCTTGGCAGCAGTGTAAGCAGCTGGCCTGGCAATGGTGCTCCAACTTCATTTTCCTCCTCCTCTTCTATGTTCTCCTCATCCAAAAATGAGTGATGAGCCCTATCATCCTCTTCAACCTGTAATCCTCTCTGCTGTGCAATGCTGTGCAGGATGCAGCATGCCACTATCATTCTGGATACCCTTGCTGGTGAGTACTAAAGGGCATTTCCAGACCAATCTAGGCACCAAAGCCCATCTTCATCATCCAAATGGATTAATAAGGTTCCAACTGTGGCGAATAATTTACTTGCTTGTTACATACATTAGAACCGGGTTGCGGTCGCAAGCCAAAAATCAATTATTTTTGTTATTTTAACTAGCCCTGACCCACCTATTTTGGGGGTTTGAAATTCAACCCACCCCCACTCCTCCAGAAGCTGACCATACAATCTAGGCTGACACTTTGGGACAGTGCTAGGGAGTATTGCACTGTGAGGGGTGCTATCCTGCAGATAGAATGTCTGCTCAGATGATCCAGGAGGTCCTCCTGGTGCCCAGGTCAACATCTACCCCTCAACCAACACCATCAATAAAAGCAATTAACTGCTCATTTATCTCATTGATGTTTGTGGAAGCTTGCTGCACACAAATTGCCTGTCAAGTTTCCCTACAAATAATGACAGTGACCACAGTTCAAAAGTAATACATTGATTGTACAGCTTTTTGGGACATTGTTTGATCATGAAAGGTGTTCTATGGATGCAAATTCCTTCTTTGTTTAAGAATTACATTCGATGGAGGCCCACTGCAGCTGAAGTGCAGCAGAGAGGAACCCACGGAGCCTGCGTGGACAGGATCATTAGAGTGAGCATTCCACATATATTAACGGATGAGTGGCCAAAGCCCAAAAGTTAAGATAACAATGTCATGTTTTTCTGATACTACACAGGAGGACTGGGGTTTTGTGATGCACTGTTATCCAACAGAAAATCCTTGGAAACAATTATAAAGCTGACAGAAGTAACAAGATCGCATTCAACACTTAGGGGGTTAAATTGGGCTGTGCTGCACCGGGAGCTGAACTAAGAATTTACAAGAAAGTCAAAAGCAATGTTGAAATACCTAAATTCTCATGAAACCACAGCTAGAGAACAAGTCTAGACACTGCATAGAACATACACTGAACCCTATACTTTAGCTTCATAGATTACACATTGGAACAGAACAACATCAGCAACTTTAACTGGAAAACCATCTTTCACCAAAGCATGAGACATTAGATATCAGAACAGAGCCAGAAAGAAGATATTAGGAGGGGTAACCGAAAGCTTGATCAAACGTTGAGTCTTCTACATAGACAATTCCTTGTTTTATAGATTAGGAGGAAGTACAACATATATTCTTTAATATTTGATGTTGTGTGAGGCTACAATATGCAGTGAATTCTCCAGTCAGGATCTTGCTCAAACAAGTAAATAATTCTGGGACTTTGTCCCAGCTTCAGTGGCTGTTCCACTGCGAATAAAAATGCTTCCTTGTGCATTTGCTGTTGTGCTTTTTAAAAAAAACAAATCCTGTCCATTCTGAGTGTCTGCACCATGACATTCATTTGTGTTCATTTGTGCAATTGCTGTGCCACATTGGGTTGGGAAAAGATGACAAAAGAAGACAAGAAAGCCTTTCACAGAACTGAACCTAACAAAAGTGAAGAATTAAAAGGGGGCCGGGGGTTATTTTGGCCAAAGAGTAAAAACAAACACTATGTGGGTGCTGTGCCAATATGATATGCCTGGGCATGAAATATGCAGGCCTAATGCCCTCCAGCATTGGGACCTCGCCCACCATCCTTAATTGGATGGCAAGTGTGCCCTCTGGCCACGAATTGGCCAATACAATAAAAAGGATCATGTTGGGGCATGATCCTGATGTCCGGGGCCCAACCCCAAAACAAAAATCTTGTCCTATATTTTTAAAGGTACGTGCGCACCTAATATTCATTGGAAGTATGTGGAGCAGGCACATCATGATACCAATCAGCATGAAATAATGATCTGACACCAGAGCTGCCATTTTGGAGCTCTATGTTTCAGCCAACTGGCTCTCTTAACCTCCTACAGCTGAACGTATGATCAATGGCGTGAAGGACCAACACCCCTCCCCCCACCCCCAAATACCAGTACCATTTAAAAGGGAAAAGGGGATCATGAACTACTTACAGGTTAGTTGCTGGGTTATTTTTATGGCTGTTGCTGCAATTCTTTGTGTTTTGTTTGCTTTTCAATACTTTGCATATTTTCAGTAATCTACAAGGAGTGGTCTGACTGGTGCTGAAGTACTTCTTTAGTGTGTTAAAGGCTTGTGCACAAACCTGTTGCTTCCAGACATTGGTGACCTAGTAGAATTTCCTCTTGGCATTGAGCATGACTGGGAGAACAAGCAGAGGCCAGACAGAATAGAACTAGTTGCCAGAAGACGGAAAAGAAGGATGGGGGAAGGGCTTTCAGTCAGATGGCCATATTAGCAGAGGGTCTTTAGGGAGCAGATCTGTTGCAGAACAGATTGCTGGAGTGCTATGGCGTCCCTTAATTCCTTTTGCACACTGGTATCCAGAGCTATGGTGGCAGCAGTCTGAGCTTCCAGTGCAGCAATCAGACATTGGGTGACTGCTGCTTGTACTGCAATGGAAGCTGAGACATCAGCCATCAAACACTGTATCAGGTTAGGTCCTCATGTGTGTTCATTGAAGTGACCGCCCATTCTGCGTTCTGCGCAAAGCCTTGTACCAAGTTGGTGCCAGATTCCATCATGCTCCTTTACATTAACACAGGCTTTCTGACTTTCCAGTGCACCAATCATTTGGGTGTGTACATCTCCTATAGCCTGGCCCATCAAAATCATCATAATCTGAGTCCTCTGTAGCAGAACTAGTCTGCGACCTCGTGCTCTGATGAACCGGCACCAGCACTATCCTTTCTTCTTGCTCTGGCTGAAGCACACTTGTGCCTGGTGTCTCACCACGTGCCTATCCCATCTCTATCCTAGCCTCTAAAATATGCACAGTGTCAGTATCTGAGCTTGTGGCTCTATACAATTGAGTGATGGTGTGCCTTCATCTTCATTGTCTTCTTGCTCTTCCTCCACTGCCTGGTCAGGTTGCAGCTCTTGGGTATCTGAAAGAAACAAGGACCAAGGATTGGCTTGTGGTGAGGGGAGAGGATAAAGTAAGAAGTGTGTGCTTATACCATTAGCAGCTTCTCAGACAGAAGAGATTGTGGGATGAGAGAAGGAGAAATAGCTACGTGGATACCGATATCTTCAATGGCTTCAATCCTGCCTCAACAGTGACCCTTCCCACAATGGCCAGCACTGTCTCCTCCTTGGGGATTATAACCTGCAGGCACACCTCTAGCCCTCTGGTTATTTCCTGCTGCCTCTGCTTGTACATCATCTTTTCCTGCAAGAGAACACAATGTATATCAGTGAGCGTCATGCATTATGTTTGGGTGATGTGACTGTCAAGATTGAATAGCTGGCAATTTACATAAGCTGTGAGTTGTGGGTGTAAGTCTTGTGTCGGTGTAATATGAGAATGAGGTGAAGAATATTAATGTTAGATATGAGTCCTGCTTGACAGATTGCTATTAGGTGAGTAATGGGGGTGTGGTGAATTGTGCAGTGGTTGAGGCCAGTGATGAAGTTGGTGGGATATGGTATTTGATGATGCATTCACTGACATTGCTGACTCCAGTAAGGTAATTGAATTCTTCTGGCACTGCATCTAGATCCTCAGGTCTTGACTCCTGGCTTTGACTGTCACAGTTATCTGCTCCCACTGTCTTCTCGTCATCTGCCTGGAGAGCCTCCTGGACCCCTGAGGTTACAGGACATCTCTCCTCTTTTCCACCTCATCCACCATAGAATCATAGAATGGTTACAGCACAGAAGGAGGCCAATAGGCCCGTCATGTCTGTGCTTGCTCTCTGCAAGAACAACTCAACTAGTCCCACTCCCCTACCATTTCCCAACAGCTCTGTAGTTTTTTTTCCTTTTCAGTTGCTTATCCAAATTCCTTTTGAAAGTAATGATTGAATCTTCCTCCACCACACTCTCAGGCAGTGCATTACAGATCCTAACCACTCGCTGTGTAAAAAAGCTTTTCCTCATGTTGCCATTGGTTCATTTGCCAATCTCCTTAAATCGGTATCCTCTAGTTCTCAACCCTTCCACCAATAGGTAACAGTTTCGCCCTATCTACTCTGTTTAGACCGCTCTTGATTTTGAACACCTCTATCAAATCTCGTCTCAAACACCTCTAAAGCAAACAACTCCAGCTTCTCCAATCTAACCTCTTAACTAAAGTCCCTTATTGTTGGAACCACTCTTGTAAATCTTTTCTACACCCTCTCTAAAGCTCTCACATCTTTCTGAAAGTGCAGTGCCCAGAATTGGACACAACACTCCAGATGAAGGTTCATCATAATTCCTTGCTTTTGTACTCTATGCCTCTATTTATAAAGCCCAGGATCCTGCTTGCATTTTTAATCACTTTCTCAACCTGCCCTGTCATCTTCAATGATTTGCGCACATATACCCCCAAGACCTCCAGTGCAGCAGCTGAAAACCTGGGGCCCGCTCTCTCCCATGGTGAGCCATTGATCATACTTTCCCTGGTCAGGTTCAGTTGCAGAGCAACTCCCAGAACATGTTGCAGCCACAATGCACCTCCCCTTTGTGTGGTGCAGACTATCTTTAAAAATTGCAAATTACTAGTGACTTTGGGCCCTCTGCTGATGCGTACACCAGGCAACGCGGGCTGCACGCAGAAATCACAAAGATTGCGTGCGGCCTGTATTCCACTCAATGGGTGTGGGTTGATCACGATTCCGATGCTAGTTTTTTGGGATTTACTAATGCATAGCCTCTGGATTTAACACAAATTTTGGTCCTAATTACTGATGACTACAATTTGAACCTGCCTGGAGGTGCTAAACCAGTTATCTGCACTCAACTCTGATTAGATACAATTTATGTGGGCTCCGTGCAACAATCTGAAGGTGTTGAGTGTGCTGGCTGATACACAGCGGCCCATTTCAGGATTGCTGAGGTAGAGGCCTTGGTGTGGCACTGGAATTCCTGGTTGAGGAGGTCCAGAGGAAGAGGGATGTCCTGTATCTGCAATTGCTGGGGGGAGGGGGCTGTTGGAAGAGGAAATAAGTCCATCTTGACTTTCCCCCCGACATCCCTCCAGTCCCTCTCTCCTGCTGCAGCTGGTGCTGCTCCGCCTGGCCTTATGTCCTCCCATTCCTCCTGCAGACCAAGTGGGAACCCCTAGCAGGATGCCTATGACTCTCTCGGCTAATGACTCCTATAAGCTGTCCAATAAGGTGGAGTAGCATAGCACTTACTTTCTTTAGGTGAGGTCCTCAGAGAATTTCCAGAATAAATGTTGATAAAATGTTGACGTCTCAACACAGTGTCCCAGAAAGTCTCCTGATGTATTTCAAAAATCCTCTTCAAACCCCCAGCAGCAAGTGAAAAGTAAAATGTGATATACATTTGAGTAGCACTCGAAATCCTCAACTATGCTCCAAATCGGCTGTTTGCTATTAGGAGAGGGCATTCTGTCAAGTGCTAACCAACATAATGCTGTGCAACTTCTTTAATAAGCACTAGCAGGCAATTTCAATGGCAATCAGCTGCTAAACAATCCTTTGGGCAGCTGCTCCTGGTGCCGACTTCAACTCCTTTAACAAGATAGTGTCATGTGCTAAGCATGGGCTAAACCACTGTTTCTGCTCAAAGCCCCATCTTGGCCGCCTGAAGGGTCTTTAGCACCTGAAGAATTGTTGTAAAGAAAGAGTTCCTGTTATATATTGTTATACTATCTATAAAGAGCTAGGAACTAATTGTTATGTGTAAGTGTTCCAATGGGGCCACATTCATGGTTGCACTGGAGAGTCATGTGATATGTAACAGAAAACCAGTCTGTACAGTCCTACAGCAGGCAGCATGGTGGCTGAACAAATAAATGAAAAGCTCAAGCCTTTCCAAGTTTAAAGTGTGATTATTTCCAACATCTGGGAACCAGAATACAACAAGAAGACATAACAGTTCCAGATTTCACAAGCATTCGTGTGAAAAGTGCTTTCTGATTTCACTCCTTGTAATGTATTTGTATATTTTGCTGATGATGTAATGACGTAAATAAACACGTCCTTGAACTGGCCATGATTGGTATCCATTTTCTCTGAATGTATTACAATAAATGGCGATGAGGATGAGACCAAGGGGAACCCCTCACAGGATGCCCATGACCTGGCAATCCCTTTCTCCTGGTGACTCCTATAAGGTGTCCAGTAAGGTGGAGTAGCACAGCACTTCCTCTCTTTAAGTGAAGTCCTCAGGCAGCAACAGCAGCATGGACTGCAGTGAAGAAAATCATCCAGCTCCCGGTGACCTACCTGCTCGGATGTCAGAGATTCTGGCTGCATTGTGCCAAGCCTGAGTTCCAAACTGTCTCCTCAGTTGAATGGGATGCTGCAAGGTTCTAATGTGCATTGGATTCAAAGTGCTTATTTGGGTAAGGGAATATTTCCAGTCACTGACTGGACTGTTACAGACAGCCACAGTAGAGTTTACTGGGTAACTGTGAATTTGAAAACGAGACAATATGACTGTGCCCACAGGATACATTGGAAGGCTAGGGGTATATGAGAGGGCATGAGAGCCATTCAGTTTGTGTATTGAAAGAATGGAGATGTTTTTCAGTGCTAATAACATTTTGGAACATGAAGGTGAAAGCGAAGAGGTCAAGACTCAGAATAAAGCAATTTTTGAGTGCAAGAAAGCAATTTTGCTAATAGATATTGGCCTAGAAGTGCATGGCACGCTAACAACCTCCTATTCCCAACAAGGCAAATGATGTGCCATTTAAAACAATCATTTCAACCTAAGCCACTAGAAATAGCAGAAAGCTACAAATTTGGAACGAGAAACCAGAGAAGTGATGAAATAGTTGGTGACTACATTATGACACTGCATTGCAATTTTGGAACATTCTTAGACCATGCTTTCCGAGACAGATTAGTGTGTGGATTGGTAGATGAAAGAATCTAACCAAAGTTACTAACCACACAAAATCTTACATTTGAGCTGGCATGTAAATTGCTCTTTCTATAGAAATAGCATCAAAGAATGCTCAGGAATGCAATCCACTAGTACAGCTCCTGTCCACTGTCAGAAGGCTTTCACCAAGCTTAAAACAGAGAAACCTAGTCAGAAGAGTGCTGGTGACAACGGTTTAGTGTCTTGTTATAATTGTAAGGGCAACCACACAGTCCAAGCATGTCAGTTCAGAAATGTGAAGGGTCTTAATTGCCAAAAGAAAAGCCATTATGCAACTGCTTGCTGAGTGAAGGCCAAAGAGGGAAATGGAACTCATCCTTTGTAATAATGGTAATCAACAACGTCACAAGGGTGAAGTTCACAATCTTGAAATGAATCCAGAGTTCCTAAGCAAAGAGGAACTAGGGACGTACAGCATATAATTGAGTAACAATCACTCAAATGACAGAAACTTATGTACAAAGGTGTTGGTCAATCAACATGCACATCGATATGGCTGCAGATTGCTCCATTATGAGTAAAAATATGTACAAGAGCAAAATCAGTGAAGTACCTCTAACTGAGAGCACAGTTTAGTTGAAAACCTGCTCTGGTGAGCTGTTAGAAACAAATAGGCAAATGGAGTACAGTGTCCAATATAAGGGCAAGTCCCTCAAGTTACCCATTGTTGTAATGAGATATGTGAACAAACCAACGTGAATGGGCCAAGACTGGCTTCACAAGCTGAAGTTAGACTGGAGGCACGTTTTTCAAGTTGAGATGACCAAGAAACTTGATCAGCTATTGAATAGTTACAGGAACATTTTTGAGGATAGCTATGAAGGCATAATTGGTGTGAAACACAAATCCAAATTAGGCCTTTGCAAAACTAATATATTGCAAGGTGAGGCTGGTTCCTTATGCTCTCAAAATCCAGGTTAAAGAGGAACTAAAGAAGATAGAAAGAAATGGGGTGCTAGTGAAAACTGATCACAGTTACTGGACAAGCCCAATTGCAGTAGTGTCCAAGTCAGACAGAACTGTAAGACTATGTGGAGACTACAAAGTCACAATCAACCAGCCAGTGGATGATGAGCTGTGTCCACTACCGTCTTCAAGATTTTTATGCAGAGTTAGTGGGATCCAAGCTATTCACACAGTTGGATTTGTTCTATGCTTATGCACAATTCAATGTGGATCAAGAGAGTCAGCAGTAGCTCACGATAAACACACACATGGGATTATACTCCTACACAAAGCTGCCCTATGGTGTGAAATCTTCTCCAAAAACTTCCAAGCTACAATGGATAAGATTTTGCAAGGAGTGCCACATTGCTTTTGCAATCAGGATGATGTGTTGATCACAACCGCAGCAGAGGAAGAGAATCTTCAAGTATTGGATGAACTGTTAAAAAAGCTCAATGATCACAATGTGAAGTTGAGAAAAGAGCAAGTGCGCTTTTGTGCAATCCGAGGTAGTGTACCTTGGCCAGAAGATCAGTGAAAAAAGGACTACAGCCAGTGAAAGAGAAGATTGAGTCTATAGTCAATGCCCCAAAGCCAAAAGATGTGTTTGAGCTTAGATGTGTTTTCTAGGCATAGTCCAAATCTACTAGTGATTTCTGCCTGAGCTTGCTAAAGTGTTAGCTCTCAACATGAATTGTTAAACAAAGACTTGAAATTGGAATGGTCTATGAAGTGATTTATGACTTTAACCCCTTATAAGGACTAAACCAAATTAAGCATACATCCCTACAAGTCTCCTTTAATTAAGTTCAGACAAGACAGATTCCTACAGACACTTGTTTGGGTCTGAAGAACTGAACTAGTCTTCCCTCGAAGAAAGAAAATTAACAGAGAATATTACTACCTTTCAGATAGCCTATTTTTTAAAATAATTATAGCTAAGTCATAAATATCCCAGATATTACAAGAATCTTGGAAGCTCTCTTCGATAAGTATCTCCCACTTAAAGAGACACAGAGAGGGGGTTCTTGTAGTTGTATACAGAATGCTACATGAGACGATTTATTAACTTTTATATATTTATTAAAGAATTGAACATGCAATACACTTTAAGTGGCTAAGTATACTACAATATCAAAGATTACTGAGAGATGTAAAACATAATCTTATTTCTAAAATAGAATCCAAAAGTTCAGCCTTGATAGTGTTACAGCAAAATATCTTAGAATATACATCAACATTTAAATTAAATTTTTACCTTAAATTCCCCGAGTACCATAGGTTGAGAAGTATTGATGAGGAATTCAATACTTCTGTTTTTTTGATTCAAAACTCTCATGTTTATACTGTTTCTAATCTACCATCTCATCTTTTAGAATGAAGGTGTTACCTTTCTGTGTGTGTTTTTCCTGCTTTTGAGATCCATATATGGTAATATCATTAGCCACCATTCCCAATTAATGTATTTGTTGGAAATTCGCTTCTCTTGAAGTTGTGAGCTTTTATCCAGTCAAAATGTTTGTAATTGGGTTTACTTGGCATCTGTTTTTGTAAGTACCATTTCATTTTGTAATTTATTATCTGTAATTGTCTTTTTATGGTAGCTTGTAACATCCTCTTGAGTCAGTCTGTCTATATCTCTGACACCATCAACTAATTAAGTTTATAGTTATCAGTCCTGACCTCACATAAAATATGTGTGTTTCATCTTCTAATTCCATTGTAGCAGAGACCTTGGAAGACCATGGAATGGATTTTTTAACTTAAAAGGTGTTTCTGGTTCACATTCTATTGTAACAGGAATGTTGATAGATTTTTTTAACTCTGCTCTTAAAAGGGGAGTTCAGTGAGTCTTGAAAACTGACCATTTATTCAATCTTTAATTCTAAAAGGTATAATATATTAATTATATCTAAATTCTACCTAATTAATTCCTATTAAACCTAAGTTTAATCACATCTAAAGCACAACAAGATGTTTATGATGCATGTAAGAGAAGCTTGACCAGTGAACCATTACTTGTTCATTATGACACAAATCGTGACCTGAAGCTAGCATGTGATCAGTCATGTCATGGATGATGGTGAAAAGAAGTCCACAGCATTTGCGTTGCGTACCCTGACCAAGAGGGAACAGAACTACTCGCAAACAGAAATGTGCATAGTCTCATCTTCGGAATCAAAAAGTTTCAACAGTCCCCTTTGTTGGGTGGAAACTTCAGGCTAGAAACAAATCATACTCTTGTAGCTATTCTGGGTCTGCAGAACCGATAAAGGCAAGGTCAAGAATGCAGCAGTGGGCGGCACTTCGCTCACAATACGACTACAACATTGAATATCAGTTTGAAAGAGAATACCATTGCTGACACATTGTTATGTTTGCCTCATGAGGACTCAGAAGTAGTCTGTGAAGGTGCAATCTTCCCAATAGGAGTAGTAGATGATGACTTTTCAATCACTGCAACTGAAATTGTAGCTGAAACTCAGAAGGACTGAGTGTTGAAAAGAGTCTACGAACAGTCACTGAATGGAGGCACAGAATGTGACCATTGTACAGACAAGGAACTGAAACTATTTCACAATTGTCATAGAAACATAGAAACATAGAAAATAGGAGCAGGAGTATGCCATTCGACCCTTCAAGCCTGCTCCGCCATTCATTTTGATCATCCAACTCAGTAACCTGTTCCCGCTTTCGCCCCATACCCTTTGATCCCTTTAGACCCAAAAGCTATATCTCGCTCCTTCTTGAAAACATACAATGTTTTGGCCTCAACTGCTTTCTGTGGTAGTGAATTCCACAGGCTCACCACTCTCTGGGTGAAGAAATTTCTCCTCATCTCAGTCCTGAAAGGCTTACCCCGTATCCTTAGACTATGACCCCTGGTTCTGGACTCCCCCACCATTGGGACCATCCTTCCTGCATCTACCCTGTCAAGTCCTGTTTGAATTTTATAGGTTTCTATGAGATCCCCCTCACTCTTCTGAACTCCAGTGAATATAATCCTAAACGACTCAATCTTTCCTCATACGTCAGTCCTGCCATCCCAGGAATCAGTCTGGTAAACCTTTGCTGCACTCCCTCTATAGCAAGAACATCCTTCCTCAGATAAGGAGACCAAAACTGCACATAATATTCCAGGTGTGGCCTCACCAAGGCCCTGTATAATTGCAGTAAGACATCCTTGCTCCTGTACTCGAATCCTCTCACTGCGAAGGCCAACATACCATTTACCTTTTTTACCGCCTGTTGGACCTGCATGCTTACCTTCAGTGACTGGTGTACGAGAACACCCAGGTCTCGCTGCATATTCCCCTCTGTCAGTTTATAGCCGTTCATATAATAATCTGCCTTCCTGTTTTTGCTACCAAAGTGGATAACCTTACATTTATCCACATTATACTGCATCTGCCATGCATATGCCCACTCATTCAACTTGTCCAAATCACCCTGAAGCCTCTCTGCATCCTCCTCACAACTCACCCTCCCACCCAGTTTTGTGTCATCTGCAAATTTGGAGATATTACATTTAGTTCCCTCATTGAAATCATTAATATATATTGTGAATAGCTGGGGTCCTAGCAGTGATCCCTGTGGTACCCCACTAGTTGGGGCGGCACAGTGGCGCAGTGGTTAGCACTGCAGCCTCACAGCTCCAGGGACCCGGGTTCGATTCTGGGTACTGCCTGTGCGGAGTTTGCAAGTTCTCCCTGTGTCTGCGTGGGTTTCCTCCGGGTGCTCCGGTTTCCTCCCACATGCCAAAGACTTGCAGGTTGATAGGTTAATTGGCCATCATAAATTGCCCCTAGTATAGGTAGGTGTTAGGGAAATATATAGGGACAGGTGGGGATGTGATAGGAATACGGGATTAGTGTAGGATTAGTGTAAATGGGTGGTTGATGGTCGGCACAGACTCGGTGGGCCGAAGGGCCTGTTAAAGTGCTGTATCTCTAAACTAAACTAAACAGTCACTGCCTGCCATTCGGAAAAAGACCCATTTATCCCTACTCTTTGTTTCCTGTCTGCCAACCAATCTTCTATACATCGCAATACACTTCCCCCAATCCCATGCGCTTTAATTTTACATGCTAATCTCGTATGTGGGACTTTGTCGAAAGCCTTCTGAAAGTCCAAATAAACCACATCCACTGGTTCCCCCTCAGCAACTCTACTAATTACATCCTCGAAGAATTCTAGTAGATTTGTCAAGCATGATTTCCCTTTCGTAAATCCATGCTGACTCTACCCGATTCTACCACTGTTCTCCAAGTGCTCTGCTATGAAATCTTTGATAATGGACTAATTTTCCCCACAACTGATGTCAGGCTGACTGGTCTATAAATCCCTGCTTTCTCTCTACCTCCCTTTTTAAATAGTGGGGTTACATTAACTACCCTCCAATCTGTAGGAACTGTTCCAGAGTCTATAGAATCTTGGAAGATGAGCACCAATGCATCCACTATTTCTAGGGCCACTTCCTTAAATACGCTGGGATGCATACCATCAGGCCCTGGGGATTTATCGGCCTTCAATCCCATCAATTTCCCCAACACCATTTCTCTACTAATACTGATTTCCTTCAGTTCGTCTCTCTCATTAAGCCCTGTGTTCCCCAACATTTCTGGTATGATATTTGTGTCCTCCCTTTGTGAAGGCAGAACCAAAGTATGCATTTAGTTGGTCAGCCATTTCTTTGTTCCCCATAATAAATTCCCATTTCTGACTGTAAGGGACCTACATTTGTCTTCATCAATCTGTTCTCTTCACTTACCTATAGAAACCTTTACTGCCAGTTTTTATGTTCCTCGCAAGTTTGCACCCATACTCTTTTTTCCCCTTCTTAATCAATCCCTTGGTCCTCCTTTGCTGAATTCTAAACTGCTCCCAATCCTCAGGTCTGTTGTTTTTTCTGGCAAATTTATTTGCCTCTTCCTTGGATCTAATGCTATCTCTAATTTCCCTTGTAAGCCAAGGTTTGGCTACCTTTCCCGTTTTACTTTTGCGCCAGACAGAGACAAACAATTGTTGCAGTTCATCCATGCGCTCTTTAAATGTTTGCCATTGCCTATCCACCTTCATCCCTTTAAGTAACGTTTCCCAATCCGTCATAGCCAACTTGCGCCTCATACCTTCGTAACTTCCTTTACTAAGATTCAGGACCCTAGTTTCAGAATCAACTGCATCACTCTCCATCTTGATGAAGAATTCTATCATATTATGGTTGCTCATCCCCAAGGGGTCTCGCACCACTAGATTGTCAATTATTCCTCTCTCATTACATAATACCCAGTCTAGGATGGCCTGTTCTCCAGTTGGTTCCTCAACGTATCGGTCCAGAAAACCATCCCGAATATACTCCAAGAATTCCTCCTCTATGGTATTGTGACTAATTTGATTTGCCCAATGCAGATGAAAGTCACCCATAATTACAGATGTTCCTTTATCGCATCCGTCTCTAATTTCCTGTTTAATGCCATTCCCAACATCACCACTACAGTTTGGGGAGTCTATATACAACCCCCACTAACATTTTTTGCCCCTTAGTGCTTCTCAGCTCTACCCATACAGGTTCCACATCGTCAGAGCTAAGACCTTTCCTCACTATTGCGTTAATTTCCTCTTTAACCTGCAATGCAACTCCACTGCCTTTTTCTTTTTGTCTGTCCTTCCTAAATACTGAATACCCCTGGATGTTCATTTCCTATCCCTGGTCACCTTGCAGCCATGTCTCTGTAATCCTGACTATATCATATCCATTTACATCTATTTGCGCGATTAGTTCATCCACTTTATTGCGAATGCTCCGCGCGTTAAGGCACAAAGCCTTAAGGCTTCTCTTTTTAACATTACTTGTCCCCTTCCCACTATTTTTCACTGTGGCCCTGTTTGATTCTGGCCCTTGATTTCTCTGCCTATCATTTTTCTTATTCCCCTTACTGTCTTTTGTTCTTGTCTTTGATCCCCCTTCCTCGGACTCCTTGCAAAGGTTCCCATTCCCCTGCCATTTTCGTTTAAACCGTCCCCAACCACTCTAGCAAATACTCCCCTTCGGACATCAGTCCCGGTCCTGCCCAGGTGTAACCCGTCCAGTTTGTACTGGTCCCACCTCCCCCAGAACCGGTCCCTATGTCCCAGGAATCTTAAACCCTCCCCTTCACACCATCCCTTCAGCCACGTATTCATCCGATATATCTTGCTGTTTCTACTCTGACTCGCACGTGGCACTGGTAGTAATCCTGAGATCACTACCTTTGAGGTCCTACTTTTCAACTTACTTCCTAGCTCCCTATATTCTGCTTTTAGGACCTCATCCTTTTTTTTACCTACATCGTTTGCACTAATGTGTACCACGACCACTGGATGTTCACCCTCCCCCTTCAGAATGTCCTGTAACCGCTATGAGACATCCTTGACCCTAGCACCAGGGAGGCAACATACCATCCTGGAGTCTCTTTTGTGGCCACAGAAACGCCTATCTATCCCCCTTACAATTGAATCCCCTGTAACTATTGCATTCCCACACTTTTTACTCCTTTTTACTCCTGCCCTGTGTGACGAGTTGTCATGTGAACAGGACTGCATTAGGTGAGGTCACAGAGTGGTTGTAGCTAGTTCTTTGAGAGATAGAATTCTGACAGAACGGCATACTGAACATAAAGGAATAATCAGTATGAAATCCACAGCAAGAGGTTTTGTTTATCAGCCTGGACCGTGCCCTAGATGAGGTTAGCAAATGTACTATTTGCCAAAACTGTAAAAATAATCTGTCTAAAACTTCTTCACAATTGTGGCCATGGTCGACCCAACCATTTCAAAGAGTTCATGTAGACATTTGTGGGAAGGAAAATGGCAATTTCCTAGTACTTATTGACAGCCACTCGAAGTGAATGGATGTCAAGAACATGGGTCAAAACACCAAAGCTGTATGAACAACAGATGAGTTATGGTCTATTTTTGCTTGTCATGGTTTACCAGAGGAGCTTGTATCAATGGTCCTCAATTTTGTTCTGCTCTGTTCCAAAATTTCACAAAATAAAATGGTACCAAACATACCCGCACTCTCCCTTACTATCCAGCATCAAATGAAGCAGCTGAAAGATTTGTGAAGATAGTTAAAGATGCACTCAAAAAACAAGTGCTGCATGGGTGTTCAAATTGCAGTATGAAATAGCTGTTGGCTAATTTTTTGCTGAAATATAGAACAACTCCACATTCCACAGGGTATACACCTGCTGAGCTTTTGATGAAGAGATGGTTAAGGACATGTTTGAGTCTGATCCTACCAAAATTGACTACTAAAGTTGAAGACAAACAAGTCAGCCAAAAATGTCAGTATGACACAAACAAGACAGAACATAGTTTCAGGTAAAATGAGTACGTTCATGCTCTGAGCCTCACATGCCACACAAATGGGATGTGGGAAATGTAGTAGAAGTGTGCGGAACTGAAAGATACTCGGTTGAAATTGACGGAGGTGAGAAATGTTCATGTAGATCACATGATCCCAGCAAGGGATGAACCAAAACACGAGTGTAAGCTTGATCACAAGATCTTCATGCCAGAGTTTGAACCAGTTCAGACTTCAGTACCTGAAGTACCAATTTCTGAGGAAGAAACAAGATCGTCTTTAAGTACTGAATCTAAACCAAGCCGTCCAAAAACCTGACTGTGCACCAAAACCTGTAAGGAGATCAGAAAGATTCCATAAACTGATATCTACAAATCAAGTCTAATAAAAACTGTTCATTGAAGAGGAACAAAAAGAAAAATGCTGTTCTTGTGAAGGAGCAAGCAGTGTATTCTATTTGTATATTATGCTAATGACATAGTGACATGATGATGCATGAATTGACCATGCTCTTCTCCTGACACTTGAATATATTACACTCCTGAATGGCTGAATTCCCCACCAGAGAAAATAGTTTCAGAGTATCTACCCTATCAAATCTGCTTATCTTTTTGGATTCCTGTTTTTATTTCTTTCATGGGATGTGGGCATTGCTGGCAAGGCCATCATTTGTTAACCATCCCTAGTTGCCCTTCACAATTGAGTGGCTTGCTAGGCCATTTCGTAGGGAAGTTAAGAGTCAAACACTTTGCTGTGGGTCTGGAGTCACATGTAGGGCAGACCAAGTAAGGATGACAACTTTCCTTCCCTAAAGGACATTTGTGAACTGGATGGGTTTTTACAACAATCAACAATGGTTTCATGGTCACCATTACTGAGACTGGCTTTCAATTCCAGATTCATTAATTGAATGTAAATTCCCCCAGCTGCCATAGTGGGATTTGAACCCATGTCCCCAGAACAGTAGCCCGGGCCTCTGGATTGCTAGTCCAGTGACATTACCACTATGCCACTGCTTGTTTTTGATTAGCTAACCCCTCCACCTTCTAAACTCAAGGAATATAATCCAAGTTTTTGAAAACGATCATCATAATTTAACCCTTTAAGACCTGGTTTTGTTCTGATGAACATGCACCCCCTTCAAGGCCAAATTCCTGAGATTTGATGCCCAAAAATGAACACGGTACTCCAGATGGGGTCTGACGAAGGTTCTGTTTAACTGTTGTATCACTTCCTCACTTTTGTATTCCTATCTCTTTGAACTAAAGGCTAACAATCAATGAGCCTTTTCGATTACTATTTGTACCTGTGGGAAACAATGTGATAAAGAAGCTCAAATAACTCCATCAGCAAGTGCAAATGCTTGTTTTCCATGTGATTTTACCATATGCACAAAATAAGATTTATGTGTACATGGAATCAATAATTTGAAGTGTTCACAATCAGAATTCCTCTTCAAATATCTGAATACTTTGTGCGTTATAATTAATAGTTGCTGAGAGCAAGGAACTAAAGAATAAATGCCCCAGAACTCAAGAATACAGAGGGCCCGACACACACAGTGTGTATATTCTCCAAAATTACATATGGATGGATGGTGTCAATTCTTTCAATATTTTTTGGACTGAGCTTGTACTCAGCCTCTTGGATGTCTGTACAATTGGATGTTTCATGAGGTTAGTGATGTGCCAACTCAAAATCCATGGCATTTAATTAGGCCTTTATAGAACTTGCTACCACATTGAGTGGTTGAGGCAAATAGCATGGATGCATTTACAGGGAAGCTGAGGGAGAAAGTAATAGGTGATGCTGATAAGGTTAGATGAAGCCGGGTGGGAGGAGGCTCATGTGGAGCATAAACACCAGTATAGATCAGTTGAGTTGAATGGCCTGTTGCTGTGCTGTATATTCTACGTAATATATTAATGAGGAAAACGGTCCAGAGATAACTGAGGCTGAGAATGATGTACATTGTAAATAAACATTCACTTTATGTGACAGAAATCACAAGACCACATTAGACACAATGGGGGCAAAATTCAATAGCATCTGAAATGGGCTCAGGGATCGTGATGTGCGATAACTCACACCCATTGCTTTATGCTGCCTGCTCGTTTAAATAGTTGCAGTTTGCAGCCCAATGTTAAGTGCGCTGCTGAGTGGATGCACACCTGAACATGGGGTGCAAAATCCTGAGAGACTGTTAAAGGAAAGGTGCATTTTGACTGGAGCAGGTGCTGAAAGTTATTGTAGATGTCAGTTTTACTTGTGAAAGACACAGGAATGGCAATAACATGGCAGAGAGCGAGCTCCAAGGTTGTCCATCACAGGACCGGAGGCTTTGGTGCAGGAGATGGACAGGAGGAGAGAGAACCATGATCCAAAGGGGCCAGGAGGCCTTCCAGACAAACTCTGAGAAGGCAGTGGGAACAGATAGCTACGGCAGTCAATACCAGGAGTCTAACACCAAGAACCTGGATGCAGTGCTGAAAGAAGTGGAATGACCTTACACAAGTGGTCAAGGTCAGTAAATGTATCTTCAAATGCCATATTCAACTGTGCCACTAACTTCACAAACTGTTCAATGTATCAGATCCCCATCACCCACCTCCCACCAATCTCTACTAATCACAATGCATAAATAACATTCACAGCTTTACCTCACCCTCACACACTTAGCACGGCTGCAAACCTCACACCCACAACTCACAGCTTGCACACACTGCCAGCTATTCAACCATGACAGCCACATCACCCAGACGCAGTGCATCACACTCACTGACACACTTCCCTCTCTCTTGCAGGATTAGATGGCACATAACTGCAGGCAGCACCAGTCAACCTCCAGGGGCAGAAGCAGCTGTATGTTCTCAGCCCGATGAAGGATACTGACCATGACTAAGGCCTAGGCGAACAGCAGGACTGAAAGCATCGAAGATAAAGGTATGCTCCGACCTAGTCTTCCTTCTCACATCCCACATCCTCCTTCTCCCACAATTGGTTCTGATTTACAAGCTGCAGATGGTGTAAGCATGCAACTCTTGCTTCCCCACCCCCCTCCCCCACACCCTCCGCACAACCCTTCCATTTGTGTCTTTCTCCTCTCAGATACCCCAGAACTGTAGCCTGGCCAGGCAATGGTGCTGGTGAAATGCAAGCGGAAGAAGAGTCTGATAATGATTAAACAACATCACCAATTGCATGCTTGCAGCCACCAGCTCAGATGTTGCACATACTTTAACCTCAAGAAAACCTGCCCGATTGGTTCTTTCACAATCACATTATAGGTAAAAGGTAAAGCATTTACTGAGGTGGAAAGTACAACAACTGTTTAAAAAGGAATAAACTCTGTTGTGATCAAATAAGAGGAAGTGCAATAGGGGCGACTGTGACCCCCTCCTCACCTGGCTGTAACACCTCCCTTATACAACCATGGATGCTGAACCACAAGATTGTCCCCTCCTCCTGCCTGGAAAGATGCAATGATGCAAAGAAATTCATGGCCACGGTTACCTTCACAGTCACTGGCCGTGATATCCTTGCCCCATTTTGAGGCTGCTAATCTGCCTGAAGCAGGTGGCAGATTTCAGTGAGCAGCTCTTAATTGAAATGGAGGCATCACACACTATCTTCCTGTGTAGGTTGAGGTAGGAGAATTGCTACCTGAATACCCTGGGTGAATATGGCCTTCTGCTGATAGGCCCTCTCTCCCTCCTCCACCTCCCCCTTCGAGCAGCTTGTGCTCCTCTGTGCTGGCCCTGCTCAATCTCCCGCTCATGCTGCAGGCCAAGGGGGATGGTAACTACAGCAACCATGAACAAGAGCCTATTGTCTGAGCCAAACCCTTGAAATCAGAACCAAGTCCTTCAGCACAGGCCACACCACTCCCTTTGGGCTTCACCAACTTTAAATGACAATACAAACTACCAACACTTCTATTAACTCAGCAACAGCCAGAAGAAATCAATCAGCAACTAACCTGAGAGTGGTTGATGATCTGTTTAAATAGCACTGGTGGGTGGTCCTTGCTGCTGTTGAACACATGTTCAGTTGTGCGAGGTTAAGAGAGGGCATTAGCCAGTGTTCAGGACAAAAACGGCACCGCTACAGCCATATCAGCATTACAGGCTGACTGATGTCACAAGCTACATACTCTGCATACTTCCAATGCAGGCTTCATAGCACCGGTGCTACTGACCTTACCTATCGAAAATGGTGTCTAGCACGGTCCACACCAGAAGTGTACATGCTTGGTGCAGATGTCTGTCTGTATGTGAAATAGCACCTGAAGCACTGAAAATTCGGGAGCTATGGAGGCGAATTTTGCAGCAACGTACACAGAGCTTGTGATGTAAATGCCTTTTATTTTGCACTGCCTACCATTTATCTGTTCATCTCTAGCAGGAAAACTTTGCTATCATTGTAATTTGTTTTGGTTAAAGATGGAAACACCATGATCGAGTGTTAATTTTCAATGACACTTGCTTTGTGCTACACTAGTTTATTAAAGAATGCCAAAGCAGTGATGAAAAGAATCTGCTTAAATTGTCATCTTTATATATTGTGTGGCACTAACCATTCCTTAATAATTGCACTGCACATCATTCCTCCTCCACTTTTTAAAGGCTTGTATATGCACATGCAGCAACACGAAGGAATCGAATGGCCCCAAGGTAAGCTAATTTCACAGCAATGTTAAGCAACAGTAGGATGGGCCAGCTTCTCTTCATCCTGTAACCTGTTCTCATCTCTTGGAGTCAGAGGTTCACAATAAGAAACATAAATTATGTTGTGGGTTAATAGGATGTGAAAGCTTGTTATAAACACGTTTTTCTGATTTTTCACCCTTTGGTAGTTTAGCAGAAGAACTTAAAGTAAACTAGTTGACAAATCCAATAAAAAAGCGAAGGGAGGAATGTCAGATGAACTTGTTAAGCATTCACATGTCAGTATCCCTGACAGTGTAATTACAGAGCCTTTATGTTGAGTTTATATAGTCAAAAGGTAGCTTCAGATGAAGGTGTTCTTTACCTCTTAACTCCTGATGTTGTGGAATTTTCCCTAATTACAACAAGTGACAGATTCCAAAGAACTGGAGCAACACAAGATCAGCTGCACAAGTGCAGTCTTCCATACAGAGTTGTTTGAAAGTGGCAAATCATAACTTTCATTCCCAAGTGACTGAACCTTTCAGGAGACTTACACAAGCCTTGGAAAAGGGTACCGCAGCATAGTGGTTTGGATTAATAATATGAAGAATGTGAGTACGAATCCCACCATGCCAGTTTAGAAATTCAGTTCCAAAATCTAGTATCGATAGTGGTGGCCATGAAAGTTTCAGATTGTTATAAAAACCCAACTGATTCGTTCATGCTTTTTAGGGAAGGAAACCTGTTGTCCTTGTCTATATGGGAATCCAATTCCACACCTTAGTGGTTGACTCTTAATTGCAAGCCACTCACTCAGTCAGATCACCACCCTCTCAGGGTAATTAAGGATTGAGAATAAATGCCAGCCTTGCCAGTGATGCCCTATCCCAAGAATGTATCTGTCAGTCAAGTGTTTAGTCTGCCTGTGGTTACAATCCCAGCAGCTGCTGCTGCTGCTGCTGATTCCGGCAGTGTGAGAGTGAACCACTTAAATTGGTAATCTGTGCCGCTGATGTCAGAAGGATCGTCCATTTCAACATGGCAAAACACCATTCACAATCCTAATACAACATAGTGTACGCATCAACAAATGGCAGTTGGCGAAATGTGCATCAAAATACCACGGGGCTGATTAGACGACCCAAGCTGACCTTGCTCCATTATGTAAAGCAATCCATTAACATAATACGACAGTGCTCTGAGTATTTCGCAAGTGCAGCAACGTCATGATTTCCGGCATCCACAACTCTCTGGCTGCCTTCAAGTTTCCACTGTACAGCCCATTCACCAAATCAACCCAATGTCACTGAATTGCACAGCAGCAAACCCTAACATGTGTACATGGGAAGGAGACTGCAGGAGGGGGCATTTGATGAAACACACAGGATGAGTGAAGGGGAAAATGTCAGTGAAATTAGTGGAGACATACATCTGTCACTCTAATAACTGCTGCGAGGCCTCCCTCAGCCGCTGTGCCCTGGGATTCGGACTTCTCAAGCCCATGTAAAACATATTTGGTAGCACAACATGAACACTTCATGGATCATTTAAGATTACACCACACAGCCTGTATAGATTGGTGGAGTCCACAACCCACAATTATACAGTGCTTACAACTCTGCTTAACTGGAAGGCACCATGGAGAATGTGGTCTCTCTGTAACTTTCTAAATGAACCCATTGTTGAGATTCTAGGCTCAAAGGCATTTGGTCTGGGAGAAAATAAGCACCAATTTACAGCACACTGTGTCTTCTGGATGAACCACCCCGGGGAAATAACATTGAGGCAGTCACAATGCAAGGCTTTAATGACCTCGGTGGCTCCCAGAAAATAGTTTCCACACAAAGCTTTAGCTATGTTAAAGGAGTGCTCACCAGCAGGGGAATGACACACATTGGCATCAATGATAGAGATCCATCCCAATCTGCCTGTCACACCACTCAGGTGACTGGTTGCTACTTCAGTGCAGTACAGAGGGAGTTCTGCATGGTCTGCGATCTCTCAAATGAGGCATTAAACCAAGCTTATGTCCGACCTCTCAGCTGGACATAGCATATCCCATGGCACTATTTGAAGAAGAGCAGAGTTACTCACCTTGTGTTCGATCCAATATTTATCCTTTAACTTGCAGCATTAAAGCAGATTATATTGATATATTCTTCTTGCTGTTTGTGGGATGTTGCTGTGTGGAAATTGCTGCCATGTTTCCCACAGATGAGGAGTATTCACTAACTGATTCACTAAGTAATTCATTAACTATGAAATGCTTTGGGGCATGAATGGTCCTATAATAAATGCAAGTTCTTTCTTTGCAGGAGCATTGTCTATGTATACACCCAGTCAGTAACTCGATCAGCAGCTATGGTGCCTTCACTTCCAGGGACGCCAGCAGAAGGAGGCACTGGGCTACCTCCATCCCTGGAGACAAACACTGAAATTCAGCAAACAGCCACCTCACTCCTCTTCCTACAAGAGAAGCATTTACAAGGAGCACAAATTTAAGGCACAGAAGGGACCCCATGAGACTTTGATCAAATCGAACCACCAGGGCAAAACAAACTGAACACACCTGCACCATGTGAGGGCTCAATAAAGTTATGTTAGCAGGTTCTTCAGCTGCTTCATCAATGACCTTCCTTCAATCATAAGGTCAGAAGTGGGGATGTTTGCTGATGATTACACAATGTTCATCACTATTCGTGACTCCTCAGATACTGAAGCAGTCCATATAGTATTGCAACAAGACCTGGACAATAGCCAGACTTGGGCTGATAAATGGCAGGTAACATTTGCGCCACACAAGTGCCAGGCAATGACCATCTCCTGCAAGACAGAATCTAACCATCTCCCCTTGACATTCAATAGCATTACTATTGCTGAATCCCCCACTATCAACACCCTGGGTTTACCTTTGACGAGAAACAGAACTGGAGTAGCCACATAAATACTGTGGCTGCAAGAGCAGGTCAGAGGCTGGGAATCCTGTGGCAAATAACTCACCTCCTGACTCCCAAAAGCCTGTCCACCATCAACAAGGCACAGGTCAGGAATGTGATGGAATACTCTCCACTTGCCTGGATGGGTGAAGCTCCAACAACACTCAAGAAGCTCGACACCATCCAGGACAAAGCAGTTCGCTTGATTGGCATCCTATCCACCACCTTCAACATTCACTCCCTCCACCACTGACGCACAGTGGCAGCAGTGTGTATTATCGACAGGATGCACTGCAGCAACGCACTAAGGCTCCTTAGACAGCACCTTCCAAACCCGTGACCTCTACCACCTAGAAGGACAAGGACAGCAGATGCATGGGAACACTACCACCTGCAAGTTCCCCTCCAAGCCACACACCATCCTGACTTGGAAATATATCACTGTTCCTTCACTGTTGCTGGGTTAAAATCCTGGAACTCCCTTGCTAACAGTACTATAGATGTACCTACCCCACATGGACTGCGGTGGTTCGAGAAGGCATCTTATCACCACCTTCCCATGGACAATTAAGGATGGGCAATAAATGCTGGCCTGGCCAGTGACACTCACACCCCCCTTTAAAAGAATGAATTTAAAAAAGAGGCCTCTTTTGTTCTATGATCCTTTCTGATTACTGGAAGGAAATGAGGTCTAATGTACAGCTGGGTCCAATGAGAACTCTTTAATTTTTCAGTCTCCCTTCCATGACTCCCAAATAGCCATGTTGTACACTGGGAATGATCAGTTATCCCTGGCACACAATGTTGTTTGGATGCAAATGATGAGGAGTACATTGAAAGATGTATTCCTCGATCATTTGTAACTAATTATAATGTGCCTGCCCATACTTGGGTGGATGGATCAGATGTTCCATTCCTTCAGAAGGTGCCAGGAGCCAATGGAGCACCTTCTGAAGAAGTTTCTGCTACATTTGTTCTGGAGTTACACCAGGGTTCTGAAGACACAGGGGAAAATTTCCATCTGCACCTCCTGGCAGTGATCTGGCAGAGCTGATCAGCCACCCATTATAGAAATCATACAATCTTCACCCATCAATTTCACTGGAATGAAAATCAGACAGGTTTTGTACTGGACGGGAAACCTGCTCCATCAGATCACCACCCAGCTGGTGCAGATAGAAATCTGCCCCATTGTCTGGCTGGCAAGAGAAACAAGAAGGCCAGGAAGTTATCAACAGACATGCAGTAAGGTCTGAAATTCACCACTATCCCAACCCCTGCTATTTTAGAACCCATTTCTGAGTATTGTTGAAACAAGAATTCAAAATACAATCGAAATCCAAGAAAAGTTGATGGTTAACCAACATGGCATTGACAGAAAATGAGTAATTTCCTCAACTTTCACAAATTACGATCATAATAGCAACAGGATATGTACTTCTTTCATACAAATGAAACTCAAGGGAATCATTCAGTTAACATGGCTGTTCATTAATTAACTGGGAGGAGAGATCAACTTAAATAACAAAATGTACAGCTTGTGTTTAATAAATGCTGTACAGTTTGGGGAAATTGTCCCTCACTCCCTTACCCCACCCCTCCACTACCCCTTGTCTGGCTGTCTTCAGTTCTAAATTAAAGGTGTTTTATAAGTGAAGATTGTAGATGTAAAGCGCCATGTGTTTGGTAACGTTATCACATTGGCAAGGAAAAACCACAATTGTTTTTGTGAGGTCTGTCCTTTGTTATTCTTGTGTTGTAAAGGAAATCACATTGAGCAAATCTCCGATATACATTAGAGGTAATAAAAAAGGTTCAGTCACTATTCGTTACATTTCCTTCCTGTAAAGAAACTTACTCCAGGATGCAGAATTTTACCCAATTTGATTCTGGTCAGATTGTGTGCACTTTGACACTTAAAGAAGAAGTAAGTCAATGAGATTGTATCTGCAATAATCCACCTCTACAAATGTGACTTGAAACACAAACTAGACACTAAAACCTGTTTGTGAATCATTGTCTGCAATGTGAAAACATCAATCTTGATTAGCAAAAGGCCAAGGTATTCATTTTAAGACACCATCTCATTTGGGGGAAAATAAAATGTCAATTTGAAATTTATTTTGGGACAGTCGGTAATCACAGTAACAGTAGGTCTGTTGGAGCTTGAACCTCAAAGAAATAATGTGATGACCCCTTAATTTCAGAAGCAATTCAAATTTTCCCGCTGCCCCCCCCCCCCCACCCCCTCAAGAGATTCTTTAGCATGAGCATGGGTGATTTTGATTATTAGAAGTCAACACTGATAATGATATTTCTGTTGTGTGCAGTTTCTGCAATTGTTAATGTTGCTGTACATGAATAATTGAAAGATTTGTTTAACACATGTACTACCTCAGTGTGACCTCTAATTCATAGTATTCATTCCTGTAACAAATCACCCTTCTTTTTTCTTCATTAACAGCATGTCAGTGTCACTGGCAAGGCCAGCATTTATTGCCCATCCCTAATTATCCTTGAGAAGGTGGTGAGCTACCATATTGAATAGAACTGAGTGACCTGCTAGGCCATTTCAGAGAGCACTTAAGAGTCAACCTAATTGCTGAGGGTGTGGAGTCACATACAGGCCAGATGAGCTAAAGACAACAGATTTACTTAGCAAATTTACTTTAGCAGATTAGAGGCAATAGTGGCATAGCAGTAATGTCACTGAGCTAATAATCCAGAGGCCTAGGCTTATGTCCTGGGGCCACAGATTCAAATCCTACCAGCTGGTGGAATTTAAACTTAGTTAATAAAAAATCTGGAATTGGAAGCTAGTCTCAATAATGGTGCCATGAAACTATCATTAATTGCTGTAAAACCCAATCTGGTTCACAAATGTCCTTTAGGGAAGGAAATCTGCCATCCTTACCTGGTCTGGCCTACATGTGACTACAGATCTACAGCAATGTGGTTGACTCTTAGCTTCCCTCTGAAATGGCCCAGCAAGCCACTCAGTTCAAGGGCAATTAGGGATGGGCAACAAATGCTGGCATTGCCAGCGACATTCACATCTTTGGGATCGGAATTCCTCCCCCCCAACTGGACTTTAAACTTGGACTTTGTGGAGTATGGGAAAGGAACCCTAGCCCCGATGGATTATAGTACTGTGAATGAGAACCGAAACTCAACACAACGCACACAGAGGCAGGCTGCATTCCAATGGGTCAATTTCAAACATTCCAACATCACAACAGAACTGATACTGTTAAAGAACTGGAATTTGGGACATTATCATAACAGTGACACAGCATAACTGCTATCATGTAACCCAAGTAATTGGGGAGGCCACTGTTACAACTAATTGGCCACAGACCACAGCTTTCACTCCTGTCAAGACAGAAGAGAAACGTTTTTCATGTATATCAGCTCTGGAGCCTGGAATACCTCACCTTGGTGGAATTCATTGTTCTCAGTCATGGAAATAACATCAGCACTGAGTGGATCTGTCTGGACCAGGCAGTTAACAGATGAAAGAAATTAAAAGGTCCTAAGCGCTGACCATCCAGCAGGATGGCTTCTGGAGATGTGTTATAATATTTCAATAAGGATCATCATAAAAAGGACAAGATCGAAGGGTTTGGCACTGCAGTCAAGAAGGAGGGACAGGAATGGTCAACCTGGCTTGTGGACCTAGAAATTCTCACCGGAAGGAACAACCACATGGAGTATTGTAAGTCATCAGCCAAATCCAAGGGGTATTTGGGGCTGAGAGTTTAAAGCAATTTTAAGTGTAACATCCAAATCCTGGGAGGGTTTGGGTTTTGAATTGAATAAGTTTGGGACAGGAACGTGGAGTTTAGCCTGTGGTTTTCCGAAAAAGGTTTATCTTATAAGTCGTGGTGACTTGTGTGTTTGGGTGGGAGCCGAGGTAAAATCTTTGGGGGATTTAAATCGGACTAACCAATCAAGGTGTTGTGTGGTGTCCTTTAAATTAATTTAGAGATCTTTGTATCAGAGTGTTAGGAGGGTTTTAATAAACAAGTTTGTGGTTCAGCCCAACCCTATGGCTGTGCAATTTGTCCTTTACAAAATCCTAAATTCAAGAACCATCAGTAAGGGGGGGAAACAGAAGCGGGACCCTCTTACATATCCCATGAAAGAATTAAAAAACATTACTACACAGGAGGAAATTGAAAAACCACATGGGTTTTTACAACCATCTGGTAGTTGTAATGGTCGTTATAAGAACATAAGAACTAGGAGCAGGAGTAGGCAATTCAGCCCTTCGAGCCTGCCCCACCATTCAATATGATCATGGCTGATCTCATCTTGGCCTCAACTCCACTTTCCTGCCCGTTCTCCATAACCTTTCAACCCATTACTAATTAAAAATCTGTCCATCTGCTCCTTAAATTTACTCAATCTCCCGGCATTCACCACACTCTGGGGTCGTGAATTACACAGACCCTTTGAGAGAAGTAATTTCTCCTCATCCCCGTTTTAAATCTGCTTCCCCTTATCTTAAAACCTCTCGTTCTAGATTGCCACATAAGAGGAAACATCCTCTTTACGTCTACTTTGTCAATCCCCTTAATCATCTTATATACCTCAATTAGATCTCCTCTCATTCTTCTAAACTCCAGTGAGTAAAGGCCTAAACTGCTCAATCTCTTTTCATAAGACAAGCCCCCCCATCTCTGGAATCAATCTAGTGAACCTCCTCTGAACTGCCTCCAATGCAACTACATCCCTCCTCAAGTAAGGGGACCAAAACTGTTCACAATACTCCAGGTGCGGTCTCACTAATGCCTTGTACAGTTGCAGTAACACTTCCCTACTTTTATATTCTATTCCTTTAGCAATAAATGCCAAAATTCTATTTGCCTTCCTCATTACCTGTAGTACCTGCATACTAGCTTTCTGCGATTCTGAAGTTTCTCTCCATTTAGATAATAATTTGCCTTTCTATTTTCCAACCAAAATGGATAACCTCACACTTATCCACATTAAACTCCATCTGCCAAATTTTGGCCCATTCACCTAACCTATCCATAGCCATTTGTAAATTTCTTATTTCTTTATTGCAACTTACTATCCCACCTATTTCAGTGTCATCTGCAAACTTGGCTATAGTACCTTCTATCCCTGCATCCAAGCCATTAATATAGATTGTAAATAGTTGGGGCCCGAGGACCGAACCCTGTGGCACCCCACTAGTTACATCTTGCCAACCAGAAAAAGACCCATTTATCCTGACTCTCTGTTTTCTGTTGGTTAGCCAATCACCTATCCGAGCTAATAAATTGCCCCTAACCCTGTGTTATCTTACCTTGTGTATTAACCTTTTGTGCGGCACCTTATCAAATGCCTTTTGGAAGTCCAGATATACTACATCTACAGGATCCCCATTATCCACTTTGCTTGTCACAGCTTTGAAGAACTCTAGCAAATTAGTCAAACACGATTACCCTTCATAAAACCATGTTGACTCTGATGGATTGCTTTTTGACTTCCTAAATGTCCTGTTATTACTTCCTTGATAATGGATTCTAACAATTTCCCAATGACAAATGTTAAATTAACTGGTCTATAGTTTCCTACTTTCTGCCTCCATCTTTTTTTGAATAAGTAAGTATTAGTATTATTGAATAAATAAATATTAATATTATTTAAATATTAGCTTTTTCCAATCCACTGGAACCTTTCCCGCATCCACGGAATTTTGGAATATTATAACCAATGGATCCACTATCTCTGCTGTCACTTTCTTTTAAGACACTTCTGTTAGTATTACTAACACTAGCTTTCTTTGAACTTTCACAGCTGCTAGAGTGGGCTTTGAACTCATGTTCACTAAATTATTAGTGCAGGCTTTGGGAGTAGTTAGTCCTGTAATATAACCACTATGCTACCATACCTATCAGGCTGCTAATGTTACTTCTTCTAGGTTAAATTATTAACGTGACTGAAGCATTTCTTACCAAATTCCCCATGTTGTCAGTAAGGTAGATGTTTAAACACAGTGTTATTCCACTGACTAATATGAAATGGAAAGAAATTGAGGGAGGGGGACCTTTTCTGTTAGAGATGCTGAATCCGCACCAAGTAAAGGTGAGCAAATACAGTAAATGTCGTGAGATACTATTGAATTCTTTGAACGATTCCTTTCTTCTTAATGTGAGAAATTACAAAATGAGTTGGAAAAACAAAATGTAAATAGCCAGAAAAATGAGAGATGAAATTTGGTGTAGGCATACGTAAAATACTGCACGTAGCAAAGGATAAAACATAATGTGTGAATATGTTGGAAGAACTAAGGGTGAAACTGAAAGAGGCTCAAGATATAACATGCCCAACTAAAGAAGAGCAGTAATAAACAACACTAATTGAATGTCATATGGCACAAAGCAATCAGAAGAGGTCACACTCAAACGGTATGTTACTTCGGTCAGACTGCAATTGGGGACTATGTTCAGCTCTGGTCACCAAGACAAAGAGCATTCAAGCACACATGGTGACTAATGCAGAGAAGAGCCACAAAGTTGATTACTAGGGGTTGGTTTTAACCTTCCCTGTCCTGGTGAAAGTCAAGCAGACCACAGTTAAAAATGGGCAGATTGCTCATCTGCTCAGAACCCAAGATTTTCTTTAAGAGCGACAGGTGAAACTTGGCGGAACCTCATAAATTTATGTAAATTGGGTCCTAATACATCACCAGGACCCTGATGCAATTTCAACTGGGACCTGAGCAGGGACGTCAGCTCTGCAGCTTTCCCATCAGGCAGAAGTAGTGTTGCCACTAGTTAGAAGAGCCCCTCCAGGTAAGTTTAGAGCTTTGCTTTGTGGGTGTGCGGTCAGGAAAAACAGCTCATCGGGACCCCACAACGAAAGCTGCAGCCTCCCTTACGCCAGACTATCCCTGCCCACTCCCCCCATATCCTTCCCCCCCCCACCACCCCACTTGAAGCCAGCAGCCATTTTGCATGCTCCTCAAGCCCATTGCAACTCAGTGGATCAGAAGCATTTAAAATTGCCATAGCCTCCTGCTGCCTTTGCCAGGGGAAGTCAAATAATTTCATATCAACCGTGTTACACTAGGAACCCACTCAGAGTTAAAATCTACACCCTAGTGTTAGTTCAGAAACCAGAGGCTGGATTTTTAAAGCTTACTGAGTGCGGACACAAGCACAATTTGAAGACCGTGTTCTCAGACGTCGGCACTGGGATCCGCCGCCTCCGGAATGCGACACCATTTTTAAAAGGATGCTGGGAGGGAGGAAATGTGTTGGGCGCACGCCTCCAATTTACTGCCTGTTGAGCTCATTAACATGCTTGTCAGCAGCAGTTTCTAATTATCAAAGGCTGGGAACGTTATTTGGGGAACACAACAGGGAGTTCAAGTCGTGAACATTGCGGGGGCCAATGAGGGCTATGTGAAGGGCTGATTGAAATACAGTAGAGGCACAAAGTAAAGCTCAGCTACTCTTTGAGCTGTAAGACTTGCTTGCTCAGTGGTGAGTAGTAGGAATCTGGAGAGGGGCGTGGTATCATCTGGACAGCTGGAGCTGGCAGGGGAAGGCCTCGTGAATGCACAAAGCCCAGCTGAGGGAGTTCAGATGGAAATAGGCTACTCTGACATCGGACAGAGCAGCCAGAATGAGCCTCAGCAGATGCAACCTCCTGGATAGCAGGAAGCCAGAGGAGCACAGCATTGGGAGACCGCAAGAGGTGGAAGGCGTTGCTCACAACATTGGTTGCACAGCCCAAGAGTCAGCTACCTTCAAATGACGGAGAGCCAGTGCCGTAGGAAGCTGCACCTATGCAGTAGGATGGCCTTGGTCCTGTGTGCTCTGATCCACAATGACCTAAGGCCTCATAGTCCCCATGGCAGTCCCTTACCTGAAGCAATCAAAGTCTCCATTACCCTAAACTTCCATGCAACCGGGTAATTCCAGGGATTAGCTGTGGACCTAGGTGGCATCTCACAAATGGCAGCTCATCATGCCATCAAGCAGGTCACGGATGCGATTTTCAGGAGGGCAGAGGACTACACCCACTTTGATGTAGATGGGCCTGCGTAGGCACAGAGGGCATTGGGTTCAGCTGCCATCGCTGGATTCCTCCAGGTGCAGGGCATCATCAATTGCACCCATGTGGCTATCAAGGCCAATGAGATCCATCAGCAGGAAAGGTTTCCACTCCCTCAACATTCAACTGTTCTGCGACCACAAGAGCTTCCTGTATGTGTGTACTCACTTTCCTGGCAGCTGTCATGACTCCTTTATCCTCTGCCAGTCGAGGCTGCTTCAGATCTTCAGATCTTCAGTCCAACCCCCAAAGTGTGTGGATGGATCATAGGGGATAAGGGAAATCCTTTGAAGAGGTGGCTACTGACCCCTCTATGGGAGCCTCAGACAGAGGTACAGAGGTGAAAAAAACAATGCCATCTGCTCAAGAGGCCATCAGGTTTCTTAAGATGTGGTTTCAGTGCCTGGACCAGTCAGATGGCACTCTCCAATACCATCCTGCAAGGGACTCAGTCATTGTGATGGCCTGCAGCACTCTTCATAGCATGGCCCTCCAGAGAGGTGAGGAACTTGAGGACAGTGAGGTCCTGGAAAGAGACAGCTCACTGGGGGAGGAGCAGGAGGTAAGAGAGGAGAAGGAAGAGAGGGCAGAGGGGGTAACACTGAACACAGAGGTGACTCTGCTGCATAACGTGGTGGCCTCCTCCTGCTACCCTTTGGGAAGAGGATCTCCCTCCTCTCCTTCATGGCCTGCAGCATTAGATCCAGGTGGGCATTGATGAAGTGAGGTCCTGCTCAATCCCTAGTGCCATGCCTGCAGCTCTCCTATAAAATCTCACTTTCCACTGATGCAGTGGAAAACAGATCTCTCCCTTAGGATGACCAACAGCCCCAGTGATGGTTGCTGTGGAAGTCTACATAAGCCCCACACTTGATCTGACACACCTCCATTTTCAATTTTACTGGCTCTAAGTGGACAAGAAACCCGTCTCCATACCAATTAAGGGTTTTCGCACTTGAAAACTTGAACTTGAATCAGTTTCCCATCGGAGGAAGGTTCCTGGCCCAAAACCAGACCTGGCTCCTGTTTCCCACCTCCATAACGAAAATCCAGCCCTAATAGTCACACCAACACTATCTGGTGGAAAAAGCAATTTAAACAATGTACAAATAGTTGTTTGGTAACACAGAACTTGAGTATTGGTGAAAACAGAGGCATTTTGTCGAAGCTTTTCGTCTTGCACTCATCAGGACAATTCACAAGTATACCAATGTAAGGGAAACAACAAATTTATACTATATGAGAAGAGAGTCCTGATTGGTTGGCAAGTGGGCTCTGATTGGTAGAGGTGTTGCCATGGAGAATGTTCCAATTTATGGTCACTGATAGTTAGCTGCCAAGCTTTGTTTGGAATTTAAACCAGACAGCTTGACTCTGATTGGTTACAGTGCCCAACATTAGATGTGATTCCATGATTGGACAACATTTGCTAAATAATCCTCAGTGTATTAAGAATGACGCTGACAACCAATTTAAGATTATCAGTCAGGCTTGCAGTGTGGCACATTTGCGGGTACTGGAAGCTACATATATTAATACACAGGGCCCTGTTCTTTGCAGACAGAAAGAACATGTACACACATTGCGCTTGTTTCAGCTAAACAAAGTAAGTGACAGCCATTCACTGGTTCATTCCTCAGAGTAATGCCTTGACCAATCAGAGTCAAGCTGCCTGGTTTAAATTTCAAACAAAGCTTGACAGTTAACTGTCAGTCACCATAAACTGGTGCATTCTCCATGGCAATACCTCTACCAATCAGAGTCCACTTGCCAAACAATCAGCACTCTCTTCTCATATAGAATAAATTTGTTGCTTCACTTACATTGGTATACTCGTGATTTATCCTGAGTGCAAGACGAAAAGCTTTGACAAAATGTCTGTGATTTCAGCAATACTCAACATGCAAATTGAGAGGAAAAGTTGAAACTTGAAACAAAATCAGAATTACACAGAGGGACCACTAGTCTCTCTAAAGAACAAAGAAATACAAACAATTCAAGTGGAGACCCCTGAAAGATGAAATAAATCCAATCAGCTCCACCATTAGGGGGAGATGAGTGGGGTCTGTTTTTAATGTTGAACATGCCCAGCTGCATCTGTTTTTGGGTGCAGAGGATCTGCCCCCGGATACGACTGCAATTTTCCCTGACCAATTTCTGGTCAGGCCTGTGGCAGTCATGAAGAGCTCCTGCCTAGAGAAACTTGTTTCATTCGGTTATCCTCAGACTGCCACTATATATTGCATTGGGCTGTTGTCAAAAGAAGACATTTGCCAGCACAGATATAATGGGCAGATTGGCTTCCTTCTGTGCCATAATTCTTTCTGTGGTTTAAATCTTTCAATTAAGGTGCAAATGTAGGATTTAAAGCCGGGCAGTTCTAAAAGCAGAACTAGTAGACAACAAGCCAAAGTCATGGGCCCCAAAGTAAGAGGAGCCTCAAACCTCTTGGGAAATGACATAAATATTCTCAGAAATGCTGGAAACACTCAGCAGGTCTGGCAGCATCCGTGGAGAGAAAAACCAAGTTAATGATTCAGGTCGATACCCTTTCATCAGAACTCATTGAAACATTCCTTTATGATTAACGTGAGAAACTACAAAATGAGTCAAAAAAAAACGTTCTGCTGAAAGGTCATTGGCCTGAATCATTGGCCTGAATTTTACGATAGGCAGCCATCAACTGAAAAGTCGGTGGCAAACCCGCTTCCGCCTCACCTGAAGATCCGACCCGTATTTTGCGGGTCCCCGGGCTTCAGTTGGTGCAAGGCAGGACTTCCACCCGCTTGAGGTAGGAAGTCCCGCCTAGTAGAGCTGCCAGCCAATCAGCGGGCTGACAGCTGTTAGTCCCAGCAGCGCCACCGGGAGCGATGGCCACTGCTGGGACTGCAGCCCAGCATGAAGAAAAGATGCCTGGGAGCCGGGAAGGCAGGTAAGCTTTGGTTACCTCGCCGGGGGTAATCGGTCATGCCCCGGCGAGGCAAGGGTGGTCGATTGGGGAGAAGGGGGGGCGTGTTGAGGGTGGTTGGGGTCATGAGGGAGGCCCTCCATTGGGCATAGGGTGCTCAAAAATGAGGGCACCCCCCGGGACAATCGAGAGCCACCTGCTTTCGTTAGATGGCTTCTCCCGGCTCCAGGACACCCGCTTGCCATGCGTAAAATCCGCGTGGAGGCGGGCGAAGGCCCTTCAGTGGCTGCTTAAGGGCCTTGATTTTCCCGGAGCGGGCGGGCCGTTTTTCGCCGCCGCTGCCCTGCGTAAAGCGGGGCAGAGTCAGGAGCAGGTCAGGAAGGTCTCCCGGTGCCTCCCGCTCCTTTTTATACCACGCCTACCCCGGCCACCATCCCACTCGTCGAGGTGGCATAAAATTCCGGCTGTTTCTCACAGTAAAAGCTTAGATACTGTCCTAAGAAAGAGGGACATCAGGACAATGGCAGCAGGAGGAGGGGCAGCAGCAAATCACACCTCTGTGAGACAGATTTTTGATCTACTAGGGAGTCAAGGGTTATGGCGGGGCAGACAGGAAATTGGAGTCAAGAGCACAATCAGATCAGCCATGATTTTATTGAATGGCAGAGCAGGATCAAAGGGCCGAATGACCTACTCCTGCTCGTATTTCTTACGATCTCATGATCTAATGCTGCAGTGTTGCAGTGGTGGGAGTACCTGCACTCCAAAGGTGGTTTGTGCTGGCTCAGTACTAATTGTCAAAGATTGGAAATGTTTTCCATCATCTGAAGGGCCCCTTACAGGAGTCAAAGAGGAAGGATAAGTTGGACAACAGTGGAAAGCATTACATTTCTTGTTCCTGTTATCTCCACAAAAGAAATATGTAACAAAGAGAGATAGAAGGAACCAGTGGCAGACCCAGCAACACTGTGCACTGGCAGCAGAAATTGGCCCATTAGCCATGGACACTATCACTTGTACTCACTAGCCCACGTAGGTTAACTTGGATGATACAGAATGTCAAGTTACGAGTTTGGTAATATAGTGGTTATGTTCGGAATTTCACAAGGAGGCCATGACCACTTTTTGCGTGGCTCAGGCAATTAATTACCTGCAGTCATAGTTTCTGCTCCTCTGAGGCAAGATGCCCTTCTTCCAAGAGCTGCTGACCAATCAGAGGGCTAGCAGCTCTTCAGTCCTAGCAGTGCCACTGGAAGTGGTGACCACTGCTGGGACTGCACCCAGTGAGAAGAGGCACCATGGACGCCAGCCTCCGAAGCAGGTAAGTCAGGTCGGGGCTCACCAGGGCTAATCGACCAGGCCCCAGCGAGGGTGGGGGCAGAGAATGCGTCGATGTAGAGAATGGGGGTGGGGGGGCAGGGGGTGCAGTCTTCCAGTATAGGTAGCCCATGCTTCTGAGGGGGCCTTCTGTTGCGCACAGGATGCCTGATCAGAAGGGCACACCCCAGCCTGCAAGGAGGCTGCCAGGTATTACTGGGTGGTGTTCCCAGGTGGTGATGTGCCCATCAGCAACCACTGGCAAATAGCAGCAGCAGGAAGGGACCCTTAAGTGGCAATTAATTGGTCACTTAAGGGCTTTAATTGGCCTAAGGGTGGGCAGGTCACTTGCCGCCTACCCACAACTGGTAAGATAGCAGCAGAGGCAGGTAGGCAATGGGTATGGCACCCACCCTGCCATCCCAACTAATTTTACACTCCACCAACCTGCTCCCAGCCCACTCCGCGGGGAGCGGGGGCGTAAAATTCCAACCTATGCTACTGGACTAGTAGCCCAGAGAACGTGAGTTTAAACAGCACCATGACAGTTTGAGAATTTGAGTTCAATTTAAAAATATATAGAAATAAAAAGCTGGTCTGGGTAAAAGTGACAATGAAGCAGTTGGATCATCATAAAAACCCAACTGGTTCACATGTCTTTTAAGGAAGGAAACTTGTGTCTCCATTCCCATATATGAGTCAGACTGGGTAAAGACATTTGGTTTCCTTCCCTAAAGGACATGAGTGGTTGAATCTGTTCAAGAAGGCGTTCCAACACCTGTTGTTCAAGGTAACTAGGACTGGAAAATAAATGTCAGCTTTGCTAGTGACGCCCACGTCCCAAACATTTTTTTAAAAATTGGCTCAATATAAGTCATAAATCACAAAGAAGCTAGAGGATGAGGTACATTCGTGGTTAGGAATCATGTACTCGAGTGGAGTATTAAGAGATGTCACACCCTGGCTGTTAAGCACTTGGTTTCTTCCATGAGAAGACAAATACTTGTAAAGCCGGCAAACCATAAGAGGACATTGCAAAGACTTATGGACAAATTCCAAGCTAAGCTTTGCTGCTGAAGAAGAACTCCCGTATAATGCAGATTACTGCTAATATTGAGGAGCAAGTGTTAGCTCCAGCCACTTCTGCCCATGTACCAACAAACACAAAGGTCTCCTAACATGTAACTCATGGATATATTGACGAATGGTCTTCTGGGGCTGTACACCTGAGCAGTTGAGTATCTGTAAGAGGATGTAGATCTACTGAACTGCTGATTTATAAGCCTGATTTCCTGTGTTGCCTGCTGATCTTCCTCCTCTTTCTCATCCAACAATTAAATCATACAGAGGGAATTCCCCACGGAGAAAAATATTTTGCAGCCTTCCCCTTTACTTTAGTAAAATTCCCCAAACAAGACCCAGTCTTGAACGAGATTTCTAAATAAAGCTTTGCGGTCAAAAATTTTTTTAAAAAGTAGAAACTGACAAAAGTACAATACATAATAAAGTCGTGAGCCTCCATAATTCTTGAACAGATTCAACCACTCATGTCCTTTAGGGAAGGAAACCAATTGTCTTTACCCAGTCTGACTCATGTACGGGACTGGAGACACAAGTTTCCTTCCTTAAAAGACATGTGAACCTCCATAAAGCAGCACAATGAAGCACAGAAATTTACCTTTAAGATCCCAGTATCAGCCTTCCTCATCTACTGTTTTAAGTCCACCATGCTTTATAATGGCATAATTTATGTTGGTGGATCCCAGGTCAGAAGTGATGGAATTTAAGAATGCGACAGTCACCTTGGTCCAAACCACATAGCTGCAGGGTAGCTAACATGGGCTCATCTTACACTCTCTCTCACTTCCAGCAGAATTTAATGCAGAACTTAAATGCAGTGTAAAGGCAGCAGAACCTCAACAGCAAGAACTTGCATTTATATCGTGCCTTTAATGTAGGCTAGCAATCTTCCCAAATTCCAATCACAGCAGAAGGAAATGTCTGGTTTAAAGCCTACCAAACCATCATTCATGGGATGTGGGCATCGCTGGCTAGGCCAGCATTCATTGCCCATCCCGAATTGCCCTTGAGAAGGTGGTGGTGAGCTGCCTTCTCAAACCGCTGCAGTCCATGTGGGGTAGGTACACACACAGTGCAGTTAGCAAGGGAGTTCCTGGATTTTGACCCAGCGACAGTGAAGGAATGGTGATATAGTTCCAAGTCAGGATGGTGTGTGGTTAGATTCTCTCTTGTTGGAGATAGTCATTGCCTGGCACTTGTGTGGCATGAATGTTATTTGCCACTTATCAGCCCAAGCCTGGATATTGTCCAGGTCTTGCTGCATTTCTACACAGACTGCTTCAGTATCTGAGGAGTCACGAATGGTGCTGAACATTGTGCAATCATCAGTGAATATCCCCACTTCTGACCTTATGATTGAAGGAAGGTCATTGATAAAACAGCTGAAGATGGTTGGGCCTAGGACACTACCCTGAGGAACTCCTGCATTGATGTTCTGGAGCTCAGATGATTGACCTCCAACAACCACAATCATCTTCTATAATAAAATAAAAACAAGAAATGCTGGAACCACTCAGCAGGTCTGGCAGCATCTGTGAAAAGAGAAGCAGAGTTAACGTTTCGGGTCAGTGACCCTTCTTCGGAACTGACAAATATTAGAAAAGTCACAGGTTATAAGCAAGTGAGGTGGGGGTGGGGCAAGAGATAACAAAGGAGGTCTAGATTGGACCAGGCCACATAGCTGACCAAAAGGTCACGGAGCAAAGGCAAACAATATGTTAATGGTGTGTTGAAAGACAAAGCATTAGTACAGATTAGGTGTTAATACACTGAATATTGAACAGCAGCAAGTGCAAACCTGAAAAAAAACAATCATCTTCTTTTGTGCTAGGCATGACTCCAACCAGCAGAGAGTTTTCCCCCTGATTCCCATTGATTCCAGTTTTGCTAGGGCTCCTTGATGCCATACTCGGTCAAATGCTGCCTTGATGTGCAAGGCAGTCACTCTCACGTCACCTCTTGTGTTCAGATCTTTTGTCCATGTTTGAACCAAGGCCGTAATGAGGTCAGGAGCGAAGTGGCCCCGGCGGAACCCAAACTGAGCATCACTGAGCAGGTTATTGCTAAGCAAATGTTGCTTGATAGCACTGTCGATGACACCTTCCAACATTTTACTGATGATTGACAGTAGACTGATGGGGCAGTAATTGGCCGGGTTGGACTTGTCCTGCTTTTTGTGTACATGATATTGTGGGATCGGAATTCCTCCCCACCAGCTGGATTTTAAAACTGGACTTTGTGGTGTATGAGGAAGGAACCCCAACCCCCATGGACAATAGTACTGTGAATGAGAGCCAAAACCTAATACAAAGCACACAGAGGCAGACTGCATTCCAATGGGTCAATTTCAAACATTCCAACATCACAACAGAACTGACACTGTTAAAGAACTGGAATTTGGGACATTTTCATAACAGTGACAAAGCATAACTGCTATTATATAACCCAATTAAGTAATTGGGGAGGCCATTGTTACAACTAACCAGCCACAGACCACAGCTTTCACTCCTGTCAAGACAGGAGAGAAATGTTTTTCATGTATATCAGCTCTGGAGCCTGGAATACCTCACCTTGGTGGAGTTCATTGTTCTTGGTCATGGCAATAACATCAGCACTACGTGGATCTGTCTGGACCAGGCAGGTAACAGACGAAAGAGATTAAAAGGTGCTAAACGCTGACCATCCAGCAGGATGGCTTCAGGAGATGTGTTATAATATTTCAATAAGGATCATCATAAAAAGGACAAGATCAAAGAATTTGGCACTGCAGTCAAGAAGGAGGGTCAGAAACGATCATGCTGGCTCGTGGACCTATAAATTTTCAGCAGAAGGACCAACCACTGGACAATTGTAAGTTATCAGCCAAATCCAAGGGCTTTTTGGGGCTGAGAGTTCAAAGCAATTTTAAGTGTAACAACCAAATCCTGGGAGGGTTTGGGTTTTGAATTGAGTGAGCTTGGGACAGGAATGTGGAGTTTCGCCTGTGGTTTTCCGAAAAAGGTTTATCTCATAAGTCGTGGTAACTTGTGTGTTTGGGTGGGAAATTAGGTTAAATCGTTGAGGGATTTAAATGGGACTAACCAATCAAGGTGTTGTGTGGTGTCCTTTAAATTAATTTCGAGGTCTTTGTATCAGGGTCTTGGGACTGTTTTGAATAAACAAGTTTGTGGTTCAGTCCAACCCTGTGTCTGTGCAATTTGTCCTTTATAAAATCCTGAAGTCAAGAACATTCAGTAAGGGGGGAAATGGGAGCAGGAACCTCTTACATATCTGGCTACCGTGTCAGATCTTTAAGGTCAAGGACAAATTATGGACGAGGCCAAAGGCAAGAAACCCTCAACGGGGGGATAGGTTATCCAAGTATGTGGGTAGCAAGTTAAACCTTTCTGCATCATGAGTGCAGGAACTGATGTGCACTGACTGTCTGGAGGAGCTGGAAATGGAATAGGCGGGTAGTAGCCCACACAAGCAGTCAAAGGAAAAGGCAGTCTGGTTACTGTGAATGCAGAAGCAGATTCAAATTTTAATGGAGAAACTCAAGCAGGTACTGGAGGAAAAGGCAGGGTTGGAGAATAGAGCAGGCGATAGAGAAGCCGTGGTGGATCAACTGGTGGCAGAATTAAGCAGTGAAAGGCAAGAGAGGAAAGTGCAGGAGGACACTTCAAGAAGCACAGTAGAGTATTTACAGTGTCAGATTATGGAGAGTAGGAGTGAGTGCCAGGCTCAACGTGAACAAAGCGCCAGGGATTTGGAGAGGGCCGGCCAGGCTCAGGGGCATTTGAATGACGTTAAGGCAGCTTACAGGATATCTCAGAGTCGGGCATACGAAGAGGCTGACCATGGACCCTGTAGGGAAAGGATTCGGAAGCTGACTCTAGCATTATCAGGGGTCAGGGGTATGCCTTATCTCATGGCGCCAGGTATAACTGGGAGGAAGAGGGGAAAGTGCCCGATGACGGGATCCAGTACAGCGGGAGTCGGCCGGCTCCCAAGCCACTGGGTCCACTGAGACTGATGAGCCCCCTGCGAAAGCAGAAGTTCAGCAACCCCCTGCAGGTGGTGGTCCGGCTCTGTTGCAGAGTGAATTTGTGATTCTCTATACTACCCTACAGTTACAGGAAATGCTAGCCGGCGTGCCGAAGCTGAAGCACAGAGGGGACTCCTCTGTCCACCTGCTAGCATAGAGCAGATAGGGGGGATCAACAATTGCGATGAGGACGAGATTAAAAAGCTGATCTTGTTCTCTCTGGATGGAAGGTGTACCAAAGCTTATCTGCTGCCACTAAGATGGGAGGAGACAATGTAAATGGTCTGAAGGATGAGATTTTGGTTGCGTTGGGGCATGGTCAGGGCAGCCCTTTCTTACAGGTCGAGAAGACCCAGCAGCTAGCGGGTGAGGCACCGGATGCATTTGCGGACAGATTATGGCCGGTGTATTTGAAGGCTACAGGGGGAAACCAGGACTGTTTGCAACTGGTATGGGCCTCCAGAAACCATTGGCTGAGGACCCTAGTAGTCCACAGCCTGCCACGGATCAGAACGATGGCAGAGTCATGGTTTGACCCCGAAGACCTGACAAACACTGAGGCAGGGGTACTGAGGAAGTTCACCCTCTCCTTTAAAGCTGACCGGGCAGAGGAGCTCAAGCAGAAGGGAAAGGTGCATGAGATGAAGGGAAGCAGGGGTGGCAAAAGAGAATGGAAGCAAGAAGTGGGTAGCGGGGACAGGGCATGTTTTAACTGCAGAAGGATGGGACACTGGCTCAGGGAGACTAGGTTCCCAAAAGGGAGGAAACCAGTATATGGGGGTTCCTCAGGACAAAAGCCACGGGAAGTAGAGGTGGAGATGGATAAGGTAAACAGGGGTTCCCCAGGATCGGAGCCTCGGGAAGTGGAGGCAGAGAAGGAGAATGTAGATGACCCAGTAAAAATTCTGGTGGCCGCATTACAGCAGGTTATGAACAAGGGACAAGGAAAGGTGCTCGGGTTGAAAGATAATGGTTAGAGGAAGTTAATCAGGAGATTCACATGGTAGGTTTTAAAACACTGTGTGAATGGTAAAAGAAAACCTTACGTGTATGGGAGTTGGTCCAGTTTCTGTTTGTATGTTTTATTCGAGTGTCCTGTTTGATTTTGTGTGTCTGTGTTCCAGTGTTCAGTGAATATCACTGAGTGGATGTTGGAAGTGTTAAAATCTAATTGTGCTGTGCTCTCTTGCTGAGAGAGAGAGAGAGAGAGAGAGAGAGAGTAACTCATGTCATTGATGCCATTGAGTTTGCAAGCCAGTGTCTGTGTCACTTAAAAGTTGTTTAATCCCTTGTGGTCTGTTTTCCGTATGTGATTTTAAAACAGTTGTTTATTTAATATGTTTCAAGAGTTTTTTTTATGGATGTAAGTGAGAAAACAGTTATGATAACATGGATATTGAACTGTCAAAAAAACCGATTGTTTCATGGTTCTGAGAGAGATATAGGGAGTTCTCCCCCATGCTGTGTGAGGCTGCTGTTCGGTTTAAATTTTGTCTGAAGTTGTACTGTGAAAATTCACCTTTTTCCTTGAGTTCCTACTTACAGTTGCTTCAAAGGGGACCTTGAAGAAAGAAGACCTGAGAATACAGAACTTAAGTTATTTTCTTTTGTTTCTTTGTAAAACATGTGCTATGTTAATTGATTTAAGTTGATAAAGTTTAAGGTGTGTGTATGGAGAATGCAAGTGGGAAGTTTCCAGTAAGAGAATGTGTGTGTGTAATAAAGGTTTTGTGTGGAGGATGTATGTTTTAAGTTTGTTTTCTGAAATTGTGATTTTGTAGTCTTAATTTTATACTTTTGGGTTAAAGGGGATTTCACAGTGAGAATTGTGACCTTGTTAATGGGGGAACAGTAATGGAAATAAGTAAATATTCGAAGTCTTGAATTCGAGTTGGAATTTCTGGTCAAAATTTCAATTTGTGTGGAATTTTGTTTTGTTAAACATGTGGAGATTTTATTCCAGACAGAAATTTACACAGGCGAATTAGAGATGGGAATTTTAAAAAACGCGCTTAAACTGTGTGTTTTAAGCTCAGACTGCGGGAAGAACAAAGGACCATTTGACAAAAGGAATTTAAAGGGTGAAATAATACAATTTGGAAAAATGCTTTTTAAATAAAAGGGGTTTTAATTTTGGAAAAGGGAGTCTTAGTCTTTTGGGCCTCCTTATCTCGAGAGAGCAGGGCAGTAAGGAAGAGCAGTCGGACACCCCGATCCAGGGTGCCCTGGACACCTCCGCGCACACCAACCCCAAGCCGCAAGAGACCCCGCCCTGATAGACTGGAAGGGGCAACACGGTAATTGGGGCACCACATGTAAATTTGTACATTACCAAAGTCTGACCTGTGGAGGGAGGACCTCTCACATGGTAGTGTCATTTTCCTTCTTTTTCTCTTTTCTGCAGAAGCAAATCACATCCAAGGACACCAGTTGGACCTATCCAGTGGCTGAGTGTGGTAACAATCCTGGTAGGAGCCAGAGAGATGAATCAGGGTGACGCCGAGATGTCTTTCACCTACAGGTGTATGAGTGGAGCTGGACCCATCGTAACACAGTGGGGGGGCAAGACAAGGGACACAGATGGGGCAACCATATATTCCCATGAGGGAAAGTGGCCAGGTTGGTTGGGGTCCAATTCAACCAAACACTCCAATTCCACCGGATATCAGTTCAGTGAAGTATCAGTGCCCTGCCCAAGATTAAATATTACAGCCAGCAAGGTACAGGTGAAAAAGGAAAGACAAGTGTGCCTAGAGAGCCGGGGTAGCATCTCAGTGGGATGGTGGTGGTGGTTGCGAAAGACTGCTTGGACTAAGGGTAATATATTCGGGAACTGGGAAAGATTAGGAAATGACACGTTTAGATGAGTTACTGGGACAAAGGGGGGAGCAAAATTGTGTTGGGACAAATGGTGGAAGGAGGAGCAAGGGATTTATGTGTGTATATGGAGATCAGAACATAAATGTCAGAAGGGGGCAGCCATTACTTTTAAACGCCAATGGCAGGATTCTGGAACCGGATGAGACTGGACTCAGAGTCTAGATTCTCGCATGGTCCCAGATCCCCCAAACACTGTCAATGCTACCGAACTGATAGCACTTGGAAAACAGCCCCCACCTCGGGCTCCAAAGGCCCAGGTTATAGAAGTCAAGTGTCCCCTAACAACACCCAGACCCAGAAACGGATTGGTGCTAATTCCAACAGGGAAGATGTTGTGCCACGCCATGCACTATGAGACAGCATCTGTCGTCCTCAATTTGACGGAGGTACAACTGCCCCGGTGGTGCCCAGCAGAGACAGAGAAGCTATACAGGAAGTTGTCAATGCTAATGTTCCGACAATTCTATGAACTAAATTATGGGGACAAAAATCGGGAGGATTTGTATGAATTGGGCAGTAACAGGCACACCGGTTCAGGAAGAGGGACTTGATCAATGATGCAGCCACAGTGTTTAATACAGGAGCATCACTGATCAATAGTTTAGATAGTGCCCAACTCCAATTGTAGGTCAACACATTGTGGGATCAATTAAAGAAAATACTTGGGGAAGGTAACGAGGTTGAAGAGCAGGAGTTACGAGAAAACCAAGTCATGACAATCCACCTGAAAGAAATAATAGCTGAGCTGGAAAGTCATGCCCAGACTACAAACAAACTAATAAAAGAGGACTGGAAACGTCAGACCGGGCCGCCCAGAATGATGCATGTGTTATGTACGGTGCGTGGTTGCTAAGTGAGGGGCGCAGTAATTTGGAGGATTTGAAACAGGATCGCATATCGTCATGGGTCGACAACAGACACTTAAGGGCCATGAGCACCCACAACAACCTCATGAACCCGTGCCAGCTGCGGATGGCCTCTGAAGCGTACCCAATTAACTGTGGCCAGTATAACCAAACTATAATGGCGGTAGTTCTCAGGATGCCAAAGATGGGCCAGTGACAACGGCCGGCGCCAGTATACCGAGTGCAGAATGTTGGGGTCATCCGAAATGGGGTACATGTGCAGCGTCAAAAGGCCCCTCCATATGTGGTTAAATGAGGGAGCTCTATGTTTGGCATGGACCTAAAGGGGTGTCAGGAAAGGGGTGCACATGTGGTGTTGTGCCCATAACATCTGAACGAATTCGACCGACCAGTGTGCAGGTTTGCATCGGAAGGTGCACACCCCATCAACTGTACTATGGAGGTGATGGTTCAAGACCATGTTCCACCTCAGGTGGCATATGAGGGCAACAGGACAGACTGTGTTACCACTACTGCCAGCCGGTTTAGGCTAAACAATGACACCTGGTGCCCCATTCAGGACCTGACCTTCTGTTTTAAGCCCCCGATAGAGGTTCAGATTTCGCAGGAAAGGATAATCCCTATCTGGGATCATACCTCGGTGAACCTCACTGTAGGCAATGCCCTCCCAAACCTTCAAGAATGCATAGCCCACTTTGGATATGATAGTCCATCCCTGCCCGAGCACTGTGCCGTGGGCGGCACAGTGGCGCAGTGGTTAGCACCACAGCCTCACAGCTCCAGCGACCCGGGTTCAATTCTGGGTACTGCCTGTGTGGAGTTTGCAAGTTCTCCCTGTGTCTGCGTGGGTTTCCTCTGGGTGCTCCGGTTTCCTCCCATGTGCCAAAGACTTGCAGGGTGATGGGTAAATTGGCCATTATAAATTGCCCCTAGTATAGGTAGGTGGTAGGGAAATATAGGGACAGGTGGGGATGTGGTAGGAATATGGAATTAGTGTAGGATTAGTATAAATGGGTGGTTGATGGTCGGCACAGACTCGGTGGGCCGAAGGGCCTGTTTCAGTGCTGTATCTCTAAACTAAACTACATCACGAAATTGGTGAAGGAGGTAGAACTGTCTCAAAAGCACTATTACACTCTTGAGCAGAGGAACAGAGACATGGAGGATGATATCCGAGAAATAGCCTCCCCACCTTGGTGAGATATTGGTTTCAGTATTGAAATTCCCTCCTGGATTCGAGTTGCTTTGCATGTGTTGGTGATTGTACAAATGATTATAATATTGTATGTGTTAAGATTGTCTTGTAAACTGAAACCAAAAGACAAAACATGGGGAAATGGTTAAGAAGGGGTTTGATTGTGGATTTTGATGTATAGATAGTGATTTGGCTGAGGCTCACAATTTATGTAAAGCGACAGAAGATTTAATCGGAGGCAATATCTCTCGTATTCGAGATATTAAAGGGGGGAGATGTGGGATCAGAATTCCTTCCCCCCAACTGGACTTTAAAACTGGACTTTGTAGAGTAGAGAGAAGGAACCCCCACCTCCACAGATAATAGTACTGTGAATGAGAGCCAAACCTCAACACAAAGCACACAGAGGCAGGCTGCATTCCAATGGGTCAATTTAAAACATTTCAACATCACAACAGAACTGATACTGTTAAAGGACTGGAATTTAGGACTAAAGGCTGGCTCAGGTCTGCAAATGAAACCCGACAGAACCACATCTGAACCCGAGCCTCACCCGGCCCGAGTCCTTTCATTTTTTTCCCGCGCCCAACCCGACCTGGCCTGACCATCAGTTAACCTACCTTCCATTTTTCACTTGTTTACTTATCTGCACAAGGTTAAAAAAATTGTAACTAAACAACCTATCATTCCAAAAAGTACACTAACATTGGAGCCACCTACCGGAGGTCGTGATAGAGCTTATCCGACCTGGCCCGACCCGACCCGAGACCAAATGCCGGACCTGGAAGTGCGACCCAACCCGACCTGAACCCGACACATGTCTTTGGGTCCCGTCGGGTTCAGGTCGGGTAGCCATGCTCTATTTGGGACATAACAGTAACACAGCATAACTACCATCATGTAACCCAATTAAGTAATTGGGGAGGCCACTGTCGCAGCTAACTGGCCGCAGACCACAGCTATCACTCCTGTCAAGACACCAGTGCTGGGCACCCCCATCATTGAGGATGGAGTTATTTGTGGAGCCACCTCCTCCAGTTAGTTGTTTAATTGTCCATCACCATTCATGGCTGGATGTCGCAGGACTGCAGAGCTTAGATCTGATCCATTGGTTATGTGATCGCTCAGCTTTGTCTTGCAACAGCCCCAACAAACAAATTTCTCTGCAGCACCTGTGGAAGAGCCTGTCACTCTAGAATTGGCCTTTATAGCCACTTCAGGCGCTGCTTCACAAACCACTGACCACCTCCAGGCGCGTATCCAGTGTCTCTCGAGATAAGGAGGCCCAAAAGAAAGAACTTATTGAGGCCGAGCTTGAACAGCTTTGTCTATCACATGCTGCTTACGCAGTTTGGCCCGCAGGGAGTCATGGGTTGTAGCTTCACCAGGTTGACACCTCATTTTGAGGTATGCCTGGTGCTGCCCCTGGCGTGCCCTCCTGATTGAACCAGGGTTGATCTCCTAGCTTGATGGTAATGGTAGAGTGGGGCATATGCCATGCCATGAGGTTACAGATTGTGGTTGTGTATAATTCTGCTGTGCCTCATAGTTGCCCAGTTTTGCATTGTTCAAAATCTGTTCAAATCTGTTCAAAATCTATCCCATTTAGCACGGTGGTAGTGCGACACAACATGATGGAGGGTATCCGCAATGTGAAGGTGGGACTTCATCTCCACAAGGTCACTTCTACCAATACTGTCATGGACAGATGCATCTGCAGCAAGCATTTGGTGAGGGCGAGGTCAAGCATGTTTTTCCCTCTTGTTGGTTCTGTCACCACTTGCCATATACCTAGTCTTGCAGCTATGTCCTTTAGGACTCAACCACTCTTGATGTCCCCCACTCAGAGTACATTCAGTGCCCTTGCCACCCTCAGTGCATCCTCCAAGTGGTGTTCAACATGGAGGAGTACTGATTCATCAGCTGAGGGAGGGCATTAGGTGGTAATCAGCAGGAGGTTTCCTTGCCCTATTTGACCTGATGCCATGAGACTTCATGGGGTCTAGAGTCAATGTTGAGGACTCCCAGGGCAACTCCCTCCCCACTGTATACCACCTCCCTCCCCACTGTATACCACCTGGGGATGGTGATGGCGGTGTCTGGGACATTGTAAGGTATGATTTCATGAGTATGACTACGTCAGGTCATTGTCAGTGCCTATATCAGGTGGTCCACCCACTTTCATTGACTTCAAAGTGATTAGATTACAACTGAGTGGCTTGCTAGGCCATTTCAGAGTCAACCACATTGCTGTGGGTTTGGAGTCACATATAGGCCAGACCAGGTAAGGACAGCAGATTTCCTTCCCTAAAGGGCTTTAGTGAACCAGATGGGTTCATGGCAATCATTAGACAAGCTTTTAATTCCAGTTTTATTAATTTAATTCAAATTCCACCTTCTGCTGTGGTGGGATTCGAACCCATGTCCCCAGAGCAATACCCTGGGTCTCTGGGTTACTAGCCCAGTGACAATACCACTACGCCATCGCCTTCCTCTTAAAAATACAGTGTGGGAAAAGGCTTATTTGGAGTATAAACACAAGTGTAGGCTAATTGGTCCAAACACCTTGTTTCTGTACCACCGATTCTATGTAATTCTATGTTGTAATTCTATGACAATCAAGGGAAATTGGAAACTTATAGTTGAGAGAGAATGGGTCCCCAAATTGCATTTTGAGTAAGGTCATAGAGGTATCTTATCTTGAGGATGCAATCACATATACATTTAGATCCATGATGGTGACAACTTAGCAGCAACGTTATTTGAATTGTTGACTGTGCACCTGGATAAAGAATGAAAATTAAAGCTGAGAAGTTTCTGACGTCAGAAAAGCTGAATAAAAGTATGCATGAGAACTGTGACATTTGATTGGGACTTTGAAGAATAGCAGGTGGGATTGTAACCCGAATGGCATAGAAATCCCAATGGGGATTGAAATGCAACTCAGGTCTGAGCTCAGTGCAATTTTTCATATGACTTGTTAAACTGAGATGTGAAGAAATTGTACCTAGAACAAAGCATTATGTTCCCTGTGTGTGTTCCCATAACATTATTGATCATAGGGATACAGGCCGAAAGTGTGAAGTGCTAAACAAAGGAATATGATTAGTGTAAATTAAATGCATAATTAAAACAATTGTGTGACAGATGTAGAAAAAGTCAAGTATACCGAGTGTAGCTGGTAAGGTACGGAAAATATTTGTTTTCTCACACTCTTTTATGCACTATAATGTGCAGACAAGGTACAGTGTTAAACTTTCTGTTTTCATATGTCGGTAAAGAAATGTCGGGGGCGGCACAGTGGCGCAGTGGTTAGCACCGCAGCCTCACAGCTCCAGCGACCCGGGTTCAATTCCGGGTACTGCCTGTGTGGAGTTTGCAAGTTCTCCCTGTGTCTGCGTGGGTTTCCTCCGGGTGCTCCGGTTTCCTCCCACACGCCAAAAGACTTGCAGGTTGATAGGTAAATTGGCCATTAGAAATTGCCCCTAGTATAGGTAGGTGGTAGGGAAATATAGGGACAGGTGGGGATGTGGTAGGAATATGGGATTAGTGTAGGATTAGTATAAAAATGGGTGGTTGATGGTCGGCACAGACTCGGTGGGCCGAAGGGCCTGTTTCAGTGCTGTATCTCTAAACTAAAACTAAACTAAAATACTTGACAAAGACAAAAACCCCCTCCTCATTTTCGTGACTGTACAGACCAAAGGAAGTTAATCATTCGATCAGTAGAAAGCTCTAGATAAGGCTGACATTTTTTTTTTGTCTTATATTTAAATCTATTTTCTGCAGTTTTCTACTGTGATCATTGTGATTAATCATTGCACGTTCCACAAGTACATGTAGCAATACAAAACCGAGCCACCCACACAACTATGTCCCTTCTATTGAAAAGATATTCAATGAGCAATGTTCTGCTAGGGAACAGTTCTGGAGATTGATTCACATAACTTAGAACCAACCTGGAGGTGGACATTTCTTGTAATGTGATAAAGCTTGCTGAATGAAAGTGAATCGCGTTTTGAAACACTGCCAGGTATTTTGGACAGTGGGGTGGGAGGAGGTGATGGAGAAGACTGATATGGAGAACAATGGCAGTATTGTGGGAAATAACAGCAAGTTCAAGAAGTATAAAGTAACAAGGTGGGCAGTGATGAATTTCTAAACATGGTAAAAGATGTTAAGAAATTGGCCAGATATCTAAAAAGAAAATAAAGTTAGATTAGCAAGGAATGATAAAGGAACGGTCAAGACATTCTATCAATGTACTCACCGAAAAAAGGCAATAGTGGGGTTGTTGAAAGATCCCAAGGCAACATGATATCAAGTAACCAAGGAATACTAAATGTATCAAATTGATACTTCCATTGTAGGGGCACAGAGGAAACTGTGGACAGTCTCTCAACCAGCATGAAGATGAGCACTACCAGAGATAAGAAGTTCTGTTAAGACAGTCACTTATAGATAGAGGAAGTTAGAGGAAGATGAGGGACCGAGTGGGGATGCAGTTCATACACATGTACTGAAAGACAGCCAAGCAAAGTCTATTGTATCCATGCCATCATCTTTAGGGACTCCCTAGTAAAGGCCTGCTCGGGTCTGCAAATGAAACCCGACCCGAGCCCGACAGAACCACATCTGACCCGAGCCCAACCCGAGCTGGAGTCCTTTCATTTTTTCCCACACCCGACCCAACCCCTGGAATGTTGAATTAACCTAGCTTCCGTTTTTCACTTTTTAAGCTTGTGCAAATAAGCAACAAAAACTGTAACTGGACTTGAAAGGTTGTTTAAAAAGTACATTAAGATTGGAGCCACACACCGGAGGTGGTGATAGAGTGTGTCCGAACCAGCCCGACCCGACCCAAGCCCGAATGCCAGAACCGGAAGAGCGACCCAAACCCGACACCGACACATGTCGTCAAGTCCTGTTGGGTTCGGGTCAGGTAGTCATGCTCTACTCACTAGTAATAGAAATATAGTCTGAGAATTTGATGCTAACTATTGTAACACTAATCTTTAAAAAGGGGCATAGAGACAGCCAAGGAAACTACAAGGCAGAGAATCTAGCATCTGTTATAGATAAAATATTAGAAGGCATCCTGAAAGAGAGGCAAGAGGTAAGCATATCTGTAGCAGATCCTGCCCAACAAACATTCTGAATTAAAAGGTTGTGATTTTAAGTCCCACTCCAGAAACACATCAAAAATTACTGCACTGTTGGAGCTGTCAGGGAAATCTTGCTTTTAGCACTTACACTTTAAGAGGACGGTTGAAACTGAATTGGACATCAGACAACCCAATCACAGGAAGGGCTCTGCTGATGGCCAAGGAGCTAATGACAGCCTTGAATTTCTAAACAACTGGATCATTGCAAATCAACCAATCATATCTGCCAAATGAGCTGTGGTCCAATGTATTAACCATGTGACAGGAGTGTTTACCATGGAAAACTCTTTCCAGTGGAAAGGTGGCAGAATCACATGAAAACACAACACTTTTACCAGGAGGTACTTGCCTTGAATGGCCTCTTCTGATCCTGAATCCTCTTCCCGCTGTTTTTGCAGCAGCTTTCCCACTCAGGCCAGAGGTAAAAATGCAGTCAAGTCTGTGATGTTATCAGAATTTGATCTGCATATTTAAAGAAGGACTCCACCGGCATCAGCTGGATGTCTTTGCCGTAAATTACCCGCTTGATGGGTGGGGTAACAATCATCTCTAGTCCTCAAACTTGTATTAGAGGTAAGGATAAATGACTTTTCCTATAAACCCAACAACAATAATCACCCTTTCATACACATGCTTTCATTGTGTAAAGCTGAGTGGCACCACTTTTCTTGAAGGTAGAGATCCAACCAAGAAACAGATTATGAGCCATCCAGGCTGAGCTGCTCCTCTGCTGTAAGGGGGATTCTCAATGGGTCAGCTGTCTTGGATGCAGAGGGTAGCTATGTTCTCTTAACTATTCACTGGGTGTTTCTTTTCCTTCAAATGAGGCTGCCACCATGGAATGCTACCCTAGTGCCTCATGAATGCCTGCTGGTTAATCCCCACAGATCTGCACAACAATGGGTGCAGCTTTAATCTAACCCCACCATCAGGAAAATGCCAATATCAGGTGCTCCGCTGGTTTTACACCCCACTTGATATTGCTCTCGTTTGACGTAAATGGAGAGTCATACTCTGCAGTGTAAAACTGGTGTTCACTTGTGGATTTCCTGCCTGGTGAGTTAGTTTAAAATTACTCCCAGTGCTTCTAAAATCTGGTTCCGGCTGAAGATTTATTGAGTGCAAACCCTTTCGCTTTATGAAGACCATGGGGTTGAGACGAAGTGCCCAAGAACTAAACAAGATCCAAAATACAGAAGGCCATGTAGAAAATCCTGCTTCCTTTAAAACCTAAACATGCATTATACTCAGATCTGAGCAGGAAACTCAAGCGGATCACATTAGACATATGCAGTTCTCTCGCTGTTGTGGTATGCCATTAACTTCTGCTTGGCTCAGCGACAACAATAATATGATGTAAAACAAACCACTAAACCAGCAGCTACACATCACTCGAGACAATATATCAATATAGGGAATAGAACAGCCCAGGGTTTGGTTACGGAAATGATTTCTTGTGGTAGCTTGTACGTGTAAAACATGTGAACAGGATATCTGCTTAGTGTGAACATGGGAACTGTCCTTCATTTCCTCTCCAGTCCTTAAATGTTAGGATCAATCTTTTGGGGAATGAAGGGCATTTTTCCCCAATCAACTCTGCTGTATGTAGCACCATATTATTACTCAAAACCTTCTTGCTGAGGTATTTAACTATGATTATAACTGATCCCTGAGATTCAGATTTTGTGAAGTACAGTAATCTCTGTCTCCACGATATGACGTGTTATTTAAACCACAACACCAGATATTGAAATGTGTTAACATTGGTAAGAACATATTCGCAGCTCACGGTGATGATAATGCCAAACAATTCCATCTAACTCATTGGCTGGCTGTAAATGAAAGAAAGAGCTTCCTTTTATATAGCCCTTTCCTGACCTCAGAATGTCCCAAAGTGTTTTACAGGCAATGAAGTACTTTTCAAGGGTACTCAGTATTGTAATAGGAATCCCAGCAGCCAAACTGTGCACAGCAAGATCCCACAAAGAGCATTGGGAGATATGGCCAGATTTTTTAAAAATCTATGTTGTTTGAGGGATAAATACTGGTCAGGACACCAGGGAGAACTTTCCTGCTCTCCTATGAAGTAATGCCATGGGCCCATTTACATGCACTTGAGAGTACAGATTGGGCCTTGGTTTAATGCCCCAACTGAAAGACTGCACCCCTGACAGTGCAGCACTCACTCAGTACTGCATTGAAGTGTCAGTTTGGGATTATGTGCTCACATGCTTTTTTTATTTCCAAAATATACTTTATTCATAAAAATCTGTAAAAAAATACATTACAAAACAGTTCCAAACAGCACCAAGTCAAACAATACAAACAGTGCAAATGAGATCAGTTTCCTTCAATACAGGAGTGAGTTGCCTCACAACCCTTCCATTTCATTTTACATGCCATGTACATTTTACAGCAAACAAATATTTTCCGGATACAGTTCGAGGGGTTTTCCATGGATCCAGCCCCTCAGTTCAGCTTGGTGGGGGGACCTTACACAGTGGTCTTTCCCCATTGAGCCTTTGCAACGACTGGCCCAAGCTTTAGTGCGTCCCTCAGCACGTAGTCCTGCACCTTGGAATGTGCCAGTCTGCAACATTCAGTCGTGGACAACTCTTTGCGTTGGAAAACCAGCAAGTTTCAGGCAGACCAAAGGGCGTCTTTCACCGAATTGATAGTTCTCCAGCAGCAGTTGATGTTTATCTCGGTGTGCGTCCCTGGGAACAGCCCATAGAGCACAGACTCCTGTGTTACAGAGCTGCTTGGGATGAACCTCGACAAAAACCACTGCATCTCTTTCTACACCTGCTTTGCAAAGACACATTCCAGAAGTAGGTGGGAAACTGTCTCTTCCCACCACAGCCAGCTCGAGGGCATGACGTACATCTCTAAAGTGGAGCTTGAACCCACAACTTTCATACTCAGGGACAAGAATGCTACCACTGAGTCACGGTCGAGACCTTTTTAAGTAACTGTTTGCAAAATCCCTAAAAGGTCGCAATTACTACTGCATAAATGCATAAAGACCCTTCAAGTCAGATATCACTGGATACTTAACATTGTGTTTGGGCCACTATTAGTATTCTGTACATGAAAAATGTGTTTGTCCCATGTAGTGATCATAGTTGGGAATATGCGAGCTCAACTTTATTCGCTGATGGTCCACACAAAGGTTAATTTTGTACAATAGGTACAGTGAATCTTAATCTTAATCTTAATCTTTATAAACCATTTATGATTTTTTTATACACAGAATAGTGAGCATATTTTCTGTAGTATAAAATACAATAATAATAATTGCTGCTTTTATGCAATTGACAGATTGTTGTGTACAGTATAGTCACAGTTGATGGTTGTCACATTGGCAGAATGGGTTTCTTCAGGTGAAATGTAGTTCAAAGGATTTGCTTCTTCCCCTTCCAACACAATTTCTACTGGTTGGTCTGCTGAGGCCCATCCTTCTCCATTACAAGGTACAGATATGTTCTTTTGTGACCTCCACATGGACCCAGAGCCCCTCGTGATGGGTGATGGTGTTCAGCATGTGAGATTTTTAGAACAAAGAATTACAGTCTCTGGGATCATGTCATAATGCAACACAAGAGCAAACCAGAGTGAGTAAGCCTATATTGAGTGAGTAAGCTTGTATTGCTACTTTACGGAATGGCTAGTGTTTGGAGATTGGCTTACATGTAATTCTCGCAGCAGCAATGAATCATCTTCAGCCACAAGTGCAGAGTAGATGATCCATCTTGGCCTTCTGCTGAGGTCCCCAGCACCACAGATGCCAGTCTTCAGACAATTTGATTCGATCCATGTGGTATCAAAAATCAGCTGAGCGGATTGGATACTGCAAAGGCTGTGAGCCCTGACAACATCCTAGCTGTAGTACTGAAGACTTGTGCTCCAAACAAGCCGCACCCACAGCCAAGCTATTCCAGTACAGTTACAACACTGGCATCTACCCGACAATGTGGAAAATTGCCCAGGGATGTCCTGTCCACAAAAAGCAGAGCAAATCCAATCCAGCCAATTACTGCCCCATCAGTCTACTCTCAATCATCAGCAAAGTATTAACAGTACTATCATGCGGTACTTGCTCATCCATAACCTGCTCACTAGTGCTCAGTTTGGGTTCCACCAGGGCCATGCAGCTCTGGACCTCATTACAGCTTTGGTCCAAATATCAACAAAAGAGCTGAATTCCAGAGGTGAGGTGAGTGTGACTGCCCTTAACATCAAGGCAGCATTTGACCGAGTGTAGCATCAAGGAGCCCTAGTAAAATTGAAGTCAATGGGAATCGGGGATTGTGCTTGTTGGAGGCCAATCATCTCGGCCTCAGGACATCATTGCAGGAGTTCCTTAGGGTAGTTCCTAGTCCCATCCATCTTCATCAATGACCTTGTCTCCAACATAAGTTCAGAAGTGGGGATTTTCGCTGATGTTTGCACAGTGTCCAGTACCATTTGCACCTCCTCAGATATTGAAGTTGTCCGTGCCCGCATGCAGAAAGATGTGGACAACATTTAGGCTTGGGCTGATAAATGACAAGTAATATGCTCACCACACAGTGCCAGGCAATGACCATCTCCAACAAGAGAGAATCTAAAGGTCTCCCATTGACATTCAATGGCATTACCATCGCTGAATCACCCACCATCAAAATCCTTGGAGTTACCATTGGCCATAAACTTAGCAGGACCAGCCACATAAGTACTGTGGCTACAAGAGCAGGTCAGAGGCTGGGAATTCAATGGTGAGTAACTCACCTCCTGACTCCTCAAAGCCATTTCCACCATCTGAAAGGCACAAGCCAGGAGTGTGATGGAGTACTCTCCACTTGCCTGGATGAGTGTAGCTCCAACAACACTTAAGAAGTTTGACACCAACCAGGAAAAGGCAGTCTGCTTGATTGGCAACCCATCCATTACCTTCAACATTCATGCCCTACAGCAACAGTGTATCATGGCTGCAGTGTGTACCATCTACAAGATGCACTGTAGCAACTCGCCATAGTTCCTTCAGTTGGAAATGGGGTGGTAGTTCATGGCTATAGAGACATTAAGAATAATTTTTTTGAAGAAGGGAGTTTAAAGCAGATTTGAAGTGGTAGGGGGAGCAATTCCTGAGGAAACGGAATGGTTAAAATATCTGTTAACATGTGCTCAGTAACAAGAGCTGAGTGGTCAACAATTTGGTCAGAATAGGAACATAGAAACATAGAAAATCGGAGCAGAAGTAGGCCATTCGGCCCTTTGAGCCTGCTCTGCCATTCATTATAATCATGGCTGATCATCCAATTCAGTAACTTGTTCCCACTTTCCCCCCATATCCTTTGATCCCTTTCACCCCCAGAGCTATATCTAAGTCCTTCTTGAAAACATACAATGTTTTGGCCTCAACTGCTTTCTGTAGTAGTGAATTCCACAGGCTCACCACACTCTTGGTGAAGAAATTTCTCCTCAGCTCAGTCCTGAATGGTTTACCCCATATCCTTAGACTATGACCTCCTGGCTCTGGACTCCCCCACCATCGGGAACATCCTTCCTGCATCTACCCTGTCAAGTCCTGTTAGAATTTTATAGGTTTCTATGAGATTCCCCCCTCACTCTTCTGAACTCCAGCGAATATAATCCTAACCGACTCAATCTCTCCTCATACGTCAGTCCCGCCATCCCAGGAATCAGTCTGGTAATCCTCAAAAAGATTGAGGGAAAAGGAGATAGGTCTTATAGACAATATGAGGTTGGAGAGAAAATTGCAGGAAAAAGGATAGAATCTAGAGAAAGACATGAGTTCAGAGATAAGGCATGGAAGAACATTTGGGAAATTACATTCTGAATCACCAGGGGAAGGGGAGGATGGAGAAGGCAGGGGAGGTGGTTTTAAGAAGGCTGATTGTAGCAAAGAAGTTGGGAATTATCTTTGTATTGTGGGATGACCTTTGTCTAATGAGCTGTTTTAGCCATATAAGGTCCTCCTCTCCCTATTATTTCTTAACACCCACACTAGCCCCTCTGACAACCGAACAACTCGTTCTTTATTCTTCTTCCTACGGAAGTTACACAGGGTCAGCCAAATTATTTGGTAGTATCATCATGATGATGTTTTTTCTTGAAAATAGGACATATTCAGTGGATAAAATCAGTCCAAGTCTGCGTAAAGCAGTCAAGCTGCCAAAACCCAGATTTATTTTTCTTCCAGAACTTAGTTATTGTAATGACAAAACTATGATAAAAGCAAAATACTGTAAATGCCAGAAATCTGAAATATAAATGAAAAATGTTGCAAATACTCAGCAGTCAGAGTTTAGAGATACAGCACTGAAACAGGCCCTTCGGCCCACCGAGTCTGTGCCGACCATCAACCACCCATTTATACTAATCCTACACTAATCCCATATTCCGACCACATCCCCACCTGTCCCTATATTTCCCTACCACCTACCTATACTAGGGGCAATTTATAATGGCCAATTTACCTACCAACCTGCAAGTCTTTTGGCTTGTGGGAGGAAACCGGAGCACCCGGAGGAAACCCACGCAGACACAGGGAGAACTTGCAAACTCCACACAGGCAGTGCCCAGAATTGAACCCGGGTCGCTGGAGCTGTGAGGCGGCGGTGCTAACCACTGCGCCACTGTGCCGCCCTTGTCAAGAGATAGCATTTGTCAAGAGAGTTAACATTTCAGGTCGATGACCTTTCATCAAAAATCACTGACAAAACTATGACCCTTAATATCCTCGGACTATCTTTTTTTCATTCATTTCATGGGATGTGGACATCGCTGGCAAGGCCAGCATTTGTTGTCCATCCCTAATTGCCCTGGAGAGGTTGGTGGTGAGCTGCAATCCTTGTGGAATTGCTCCCCCCACCACTTCAAATCTGCTTTAAACTCCCTTCTTCAAAAAAATTACTGTTGATGCCTCTGTAACCATGAACTACCACCCCATTTCCAACCACCCTTTTGCTCTCCAGAGACCTTAAATATGTTGTCCTTTCCCAAATCTGTGCCCATCTTTCCCAAAATTCCACGTCTGAATCACTCCAATCAGGCTTCTGTCATGGCCATAGTACTGAAACTATCACATTCTTTGTGACTGTGACTGTGTTGAGCTATTCTTTCTCATCCTTCTCTAGCTATCTGCAGCTTTCGGCGTAGTTGACCACACTATCCTCCTCCAATGTATCTCCTCCATCGTCCAGTTTGCTGGAACTGGTGGTTCAATTCTTATCTATTTATTCATAGCCAGTGATTCAGCTGCAATGGCTTTTCTTCCAATTCTCGCACTGATACCTCTGGAGTTCCCCAAGGATCTATCCTTGTCCCCATTCTATTTCTCATCTACCAGTTATATTATCTGAAAACACATCAGGTTCCACATGTATGCCGATGACAGCTAGTTCTATTTCACTGTCACCTCTCTTGGCCCCTCCATTGTTTTTGATTTGTCAGACTGCTTCTCCGACATCCAATATTGGATGAGCAGAGGTTTCCTCCTAATAAATATTGGGAAGAATGAAACCATTGTCTTTGGTCCCTGCCATAAACTCCATTCCCTGTCTACCATTTTCATCCCTGGTAACTGTTTTAAGCTTTGCAAGACTACTCATAACCTTGGTTTTCTGTTTGACCCCGAGATGACTTTCCGACCACATATCAGCACTATCATCAAGACTGCCTACTTCCATCTCCAATATCGATCGGCGCCAAGCCTGCCTCAGCTCATCTGTTGCTGAAACCTTCATCCATGTCCTTGTTACCTTCAGACTTGACTATTCCAATGCTGTCCTGGCTGGCCTCTCATCTTCCACCCTACATAAGCTTGACCTCATGTATAACTCTGCTGCACGTATCTTAATTCGCTCGAAATCTCATTCACCCATCATCCCTGTGCCTGCTGATCTTCACTGGCTGCCTGTCCAACAACACCTCAATTTTAAAATCCTCATCCTTGTTTTCAAATCCCTCCATGGCCTTGCCCCTCCCTATCTCTGTAGCCTCCTTCGGCCCCACAAGCCTTCAAGATCTCTGCGCTCATCTAATTTTGGCCTTTTGCGCATCCCTGAGTTCAATTGCTGCACCATTGGCAACGCTGCTTTCAGTTGCCTTGGCCTAGCTTTGGAATTCCTTCTCTAAACTCACCCCGTGTCTCTTCCTCTCCCTCTTCTTTTAAGATGCTCCAAAAAACTTACCTCTTTGATCAGCCATCTGTCCTGACGCTTCCCTCTGCAGCGCGCTGTCAAAAATGTTTTCATTGATATTGTTCTTGTTAAGAACTTTAGGAAATTTTACTTAATTCAATGCACTATATAAATGTAAGTTGTTCTTGTCTTTGTTGTTGGGCATTGCCAATTTTCCACTGTAGTGGAGTTCAGAAAATAAAACAAATGCTGAAAATCAGAAACAAACCAGGTGAATCGGCACCTGGGGAGAGAACAGAAAAGTCTGTGTCTTGGCCCTTAAGGGCACATAAAAGATGGACAAGCATATTAACAGAATGGGGAAAAGGGGGAGGGAAAGGGGAAGAAAGAAACAACCATAGAACGAACGGTTTCAGTTGAATGGTTGTTGGATGATGTAACTGCTCACCACAGTCAGGCAAGGGAAAGATGCATGAAAGAACCAGTGAGTGGCTAAAGCAGTTTGTGTGTGAGATGGAGAAAAAGAAATGGAAGTAATGGTAGGGTGGTGTAGTGAGAGAGAGAGAGAGACAGAGAGAGAGAACTTGTCCTTCACATCAGGATGTCCTGAAGTGCTTTATAGTGAATGAAGTACTTTTGAAAATTAGTCACTGTTTTAATGTTAAGGAAACAAGGCAACCAATTCGTGCACAACAAGCTCCCATAAACAGCAAGGAATGGTTATTTTACTTGCATAGTAATTCAGAAGCCCGAAATAGTAATCGAGAGAGCATGAGTTTAAACCCCACCATGGCAAATTGAGAATTTGAATTCAGTTTACTGAAATAAAATCTGGAAATAAAATGCTATCAGTAAAAAGTGACACTGAAACTGCTAGATTGTCATTAAAAACCCAACTGGTTCACTAATGTACTTTAAAGAAGGAAACCGACTGGTATGTGCAATATGTGACTCCTGTCCAACATTCGAAGCAGCCTCACAAGCCACTTAGTTGTATCAAAACAAATGCTGCAATGCATACAATGAATAACAAGACTACACAAACTGCAGTCATTCAAGAAGGAGGCTCATGGCCACTTTCCCAGGAGCTCCTAGGGGTAGGCAATAAATGCTAGCCTTGCCGGCAACACCCACATCCTGCAGATCACGTCTGAAAGCAGAAAATGTCAGCAAAGTGCCTGTGAACTTCAGAAAGATTTTTTTTTAAGCAGGTCAAAACACGTATGTAAATTAATTTTGTAGAGTGCACAGGGCCAAACCGTATTTTTGTTTACAAATTTTTATTCTTTCACAGGATGTGGGCGTTGCTGGCCAGGCCAGCATTTATTGCCCATCCCTAATTGCCCCTGAGAAGTTGGTGGTGAGCTGCTTTCTTGAACCACTGCAGTCCATGTGGCGTCAGTACACCCACAGTGCAGTTAGGAAGGGAGTTCCAGGATTTTGACCCAGTGAATGTGAAGTTGGGAGGACCAGGATTGGACCAGCCCCACTGCAGCTCTGAACACTGTTACCGAGAGAGGGAGGTGGGGACAATGTGGACTGGGGAGACATATTCTACATACTACCAAATGAGAATAACTAAGGTATATTTTCTGGTCTCTAAGTCCAGTGGCGCTGGTGTGGAACTAGAGAAAAAGGAATATCTAGCTCCAATCTAGAGAACAAGATCTAATGCCAAGCAGATTTTCCTTTAACTCAGGCTAAAGTATCTACTTAGGACAGGATTGTGTAAGGCAGTCCCTTCAAGCACCTGCTGCATGAGTGATGGGACACTTATTTTGCAGCATGATTTTAGCACCAGTTTCCATTATTAATTCTAGTTGATTTTTTTCTCCCACTATAAGGTGAGAGTGAAGATGTTGGTCAGACTGGTTACTGAAGATAACTTTCCCCCAGGAGCAGCATAGCAATATGCCCAGAAGAAGATGGAGGAGAAACTGTCACTGACAGTGCCAACTCAAAGCTGCATGTTAGCCTCAGGTCTCCTTGCAGCAAGTGGCATTGCTCTGCATTTGGTCGTCTGCTGACCCACATCCCATGTAGCCAATTCTGAGTCACCGTCAGGTAGGTGCGTAAATTGCTAAGAGGGCACCAGGTAGCTACAGTCTGTGCCTGGCACACCCGCATTGATTTGGGATCTTCCCTGCCCTCTTCTTCCTCCAAGAGAAACATAAGGGAGGTTCCCACCAGGAACCCCATTATCCAGATATCAGGAATGCACCAAAAGGGCTGGCAGTGCCAGAACACATGGCCCACAGCCTCCTGACTAACCTATATCTCTAATAGTCGCCAGCCCTACAAGATATTTGTGCTTGGCCAATTTTGATCTCTTTCACATTCCCAGTTTAACCGTTTGACCATTGGCGCCCGTGTCTTCAGCCATCAAGTCTCTAAGCTATGGAAATCCCTCCGTAAACCTCTCCGTCTCTCAATCTCTCTCTTCCCCTTTAAGACAGTCCTTAAAACCTATCTCATTGGTCAAGCTTTTGGTCACAAGTCCTAATTTCTCCATACGTGGCTCAGTGTTAAATTTAGCTTCATAAAGCTGCTGTGACGTGCCTTGGGATGTTTTATGTTAAAGCCGCTATATAAATGTAAGTTGTTGGTGTTGCTAAACACGAAGGCACAAAAATGCTTCAGAAATACAGTAGCTTTGAAATGATTCTACAAATCTCACTATTAGGCTCCTTAAGTGCAATTCCAGAAATACCATATGCTCGCATGTTCTACAATCAATAACCATTTGTATTTTGTACAAAAAAAAAGAGGAATAAACCTGTACTAAAAATGGTACATAGCTTCACCAGAAGTGATGGTGACAAGAGTGGTGTAAACACAAATGACGCACAAGAAAACCCAGTCAGTTTTCCAGCCTCAGCATGAGGGCTTCCCAAGGGAGTCCATGCAAAATTGTGCACAAGCAGCATAAAGGGTAAAAAAAATTTTTACTGAGGTGCCACACCTATAAAACATGACATTTCAGCCTTGATTGCCTTGGGCAGAAATGTGAATGGGAAGTAAACAAATATAATTTCTGCAACTTGGAAGGTGGAAAATAGCCTGAGGGTAAATGAGGGAGCAGCATAGCACCTGAATCAGCTGTCGGAAGGTTAAGAGCTGCAGCATGAGATGGCTAAAAGTTCTGTTGCTTTGCTTGGCAGTCAAGGGCACCTTTCCTGGAGGATAACAGTGCAACATTTCAGTAACCAGCAGTTAAGGTCTACACACTGAACTCCCGACGTCAGGCTCCATGGTGGATATGATGGGGGGCTGGGTGGTGGTGGAAGATCATACAGGCAGTGGCCCGCCACGAAGCCCGACGTTGGGATTGCCAGGCCTGATCTTCCCGGCGCTGGCAAGGCTCCATGGTGATGCCCCGCCGCTCGGTAACGAGACCCAACGTTAAATATTTAGACATAGGATAGGCATACATTTAGGTACCTTTCACTGCGATCTTGCCGGCTGTCCGCGACCTTCCATGCGACAGCTGGACGTGCTTTCACTTTCCCATCCAGGGAAAGCTGGCGTCACAGAGATGAGGAAGGGGGGAACTTAGGATTTTTACTGAAGTGGCAGGGCGTGCAACTCTACATTTCTAGTGTTGCCGGGGGCGGGGGGGGGGGAACGGCGCATGGTGGGTGTGGGTGAAGGGGTGACCTCTGCACTTTGTACAGTTGGTGGGGTAAGAGGTCAAATCAGCAATATAAGTGTTTTGTGAGGGGTGGGGTAGGGTGAATGGGCTGTCCAGTTACTTTAATTGTATTGGGGATCAGAACCGGTCAGGGTTCAACTGTATAGGTCTGGCACCCCTTTAAAAATGGTGCTAGCGCCTGCACAGAGGCAGTTGACGCTGTTGCTGGCATCGCAGAGCCCGCCGCCACCACATGATTGGGGGGAGGGGGTGGACTGCCCTGCATATTTAAATGAGCCACCGGGCTCAAGGTTGCAGCGGCCCGCACATGCCACGGGCTGCCATTTTATTTGCTGTTCCCAGAGGCAGGAGAATAGAATTCAACCCAGTGTGCAGTACCCATGAGTAGCACCTAGTTCGCAGATATAAAGGAAGGCACCTTGCCCGAAGGATGCTGTCAAGTGAGCACAACCCGACAGTTCCATTTATCAGTCACAAGGTCCAAGTGTGCATGTCACAAATTGTTGCCCATCAACCAGTTCCGCATTTTTTGTTTGCCCATAGCCTGGCTCTCACGCCACCTTACTTTTCTTCTATTACTGACCATGAACACCCATACCTCAGCAGGGGGCACATTAAAGCTGCAATGTACTGTTGAAAGCCTTGGCCTGTTCATATCTTGACATTGACGCATTGTAGCACAACCCAGCAATATGATACATGGACACTTAATAAAACACAGGATGGGCAGCAGCTTCGCTGCATGTCCGTCACTTCTTACACAACCTTTCCAGGAAGGTTTGAGTCTCTCGGTATCCTTGTCAATAGGTGGAAAACCCAAACACAATCAGAATAAAAACTCAATTCCACCAGGCTCATGTTCATCCCAAAATGTAATATCTGTAATAAATGGGTTTGGGATACAAACGCAATATGAATTTTTCACAAATGCAATTCGGCCCATCCAGTCTCTGCTGATATCTGTCCTCCACATAAGCAGTACACTGAATCCCATGTACCTGCCCTGTTCCCATATTACCTTTTGCCCTTTTCCAGCAATCACCTAGCTGACCTATTCTTAAATATTGCCACAGGGCTTGAATTCAATACTATCTAACAGAAAGAAGACGGGTAGACAATAAAAAATAAGCAAATGCTTACATGCCCAGAACTCGGCCTTTTCTGCCATTTCCAACTTTAACCTGCAGGGAGAATGAAGCCTCTGCTTGAAACAAGCAACGAGACCTTGAATCTATCCAAATCAGGTCATATTATGTCCGTGGGACCCCATTGCATTTAACCAGGGCTTGAACGGGGAAACAGATGCAGCTTTTCCACCAAATTGAAGCAGGCTTGCCGTTGTAGACAGAACAGATCCTCTGGTGTCAGTATAAAACTGTCCTTTTGTGCGGCTGAGAAGTGCAGGGAGACCAAGGACTGCTGATTTTTCCCTGCCAGCAGCCACTCTGCAGCCTCTTCCCATTTGTTCCAGGTAGAAAGTGGACAGACAATGTTAAAGGAATAAAAATTCCACAGGCCTGAAACATGGGCCTGTGAGTGCATTTCACACTCACCCCACCCTCCTCTGACCCGTTTCCTCTAATCCCACTCAGGGTTAAAATCAGTCTCTGCTTCAACCACTGACTGCAAGAGTACAATCTTTTCTTTATATTGTTACAAGTTATGCATTCCCAGCAATTTCCTTTGGTGCTTAGAATGATTTACTGTGCCTCTTATTTTAGTGTCCTCTGCAGTTTGTTCGAAATGCTGTGGGGCCATCTTGTGGGTTTGACGCTGATGTGCACATTTACAAAGAATTACGCTGGAAATTTCACCAGAACAAATGCTCAAAAGATAATTTTTAAATGTGTGAGAACAGCACCACATCCTGTCTACAGCAAGCATTTCTATTTTAATTGTCAGCAACAACAACTTGCATTTATATAGCACCTATAGCACTGTGAAACATCCCAAGGCTCTTCATAGGAGCATTATCTAACTAAGTTTGGCACGGAACCCCATGAAGAGATATTTCAACAGGTGACCAAAAGCTTAGTCAAAGAGGTAGGTTGTTAAGGAGAAGAAAGTATAGAAAGGTGAAGTGGTTCAGGAAGGGAATTCCAGAGCTTAAGGCCTCAGCAGCTGAAGGCAAGGCTACAATTGGGATGCTCAAGAGGCAGGCAGCTTGAATCAACTGTTAGCTATGTTGGCTAAACTGAGTTGGAAATCAGGTGATCAGGGACAAATTCAGTGACATCTTGGATCATGCCAACAGGGCAACACCACTGGAGCCCGAAAAAGTAATGTGTCAGACTGCTGAGAAGGTTTGCAGACATGTAACCTTATCATATAATCAGTGCTCTGAGAAATTATTTGGGGGACTTGAATTGTCTAGTTATCGGTCAGCAGAGTGTGTGAAGGTCAGCTGCCCAGTGTCTCCAGCGAGAGGGCAGGGCCTCATTAATATATGACTGCGAGGTGTACACCCCAAACAGGCAGCTTCCCAGCTCCGAGTCAGTGCAATATCAGGAGGCCCAGATCCCATCCAGCCTGCAGAAAGATAGATGGGGGTGGGGTGGAATAACACAAAGGAAATAGAAGCCCACATGATTCCTGCAGGACCCGGAAAAACACTCCTGCTCTTCCTGACCTCACAAAAATAATCCTAAACCTACCTTTTCAGGACCCCTTCCTTTTGACCATGAGGTTTTTCTCAGGGGTGAATCTGCAGTGAACACTCTGCTGAATAAGCCCTCAAAACTGACTATTTGCATAAACTAATGGGGCTTCTGCCTGATTCAGGCAAATGCCTGGACTGCCCAGTAGAAGGCCCAAATTAAAATGGCAGTGAAGTGGGAATGGGCCAGTAGGTTGACCACCTCAATTTTAACTCAGCCACCACCCTGGGTTCACCAGGGAGAGGGAGTTAAAAATTCCCCTGCCGTATATGACTGCAGCAGGTGCTTTGTGCTGGTGGACGATACCATTATTGTTTTACTTACCATATTGTAACATGAGGAACTCTAAATGTAACTGGGCACTTAACACATATCAATGAAATAAAAGCAAAATACTGCAGATGCTGGAAATCTGAAACAAAAACAAAAGGTGCTGTTAATACTCAGCGGGTCTGACAGCATCTGTGGAGAGAGAAGCAAAGTTAACATTTCAGGTCTGTTATCTTTCATCAGAACTGGCAAAGGTTAGAAAAGAATTAGGTTTTAAGCAAGTGAAGGGGAGGGTGGGTGGGTGGGGGAGAGAACAAAGGGGAAGGGGCAGGAGAGATTAATTAACAAAGCCGTCCTGGGACAAAGGCAAAGTTTGTGTTAATGCTTGTGGTGAAAGACAAAGCATTAGTCCAAAGAGAGTGTTAATAGCAGAATAATGAGCAGCTCTGACTACATGAAAAGCAGGCACATGGTTAAAAAATAAAATGTTACAATAGGCCAGTCATGCTCTGAAGTTATTGAACTCAATGTTCAGTCTGCAAGGTTGCTGAATGCCGAATCGAAAAATCAGGTGCTGCTCCTTGAGCTTGCGTTGATGGTCACTGGAACACTAGAGCAGGCCAAAGACAGAAATGTTGGCATGACAGCAGGGATGTGCGTTGAAATGGCAAGCAACTGGAAGCTCGGGGTCATGCTTTCGGACTGAGCGGAGGTGTTCAGCAAAGCGGTCACCCAATCTGCATTTGGTCTCCCCAATGTAGAGGAGACCACATTGTGAGCAGCAAATACAGTATCTAAATTGAAAGAAGTACAAGTAAATCACTGCTTCACCTGAAAGGAGTGTTTGGGACCTTGGATAGTGAGGAGGAGGTAAATGGGAAGGTATTACACCTCCTGCGATTGCATGTGAAGGTGCCGTGGGAAGGGGACAAGGTGTCGGGGGTAATAGAGGAGTGGACCAGGGTGTCACGGAGGGAACAATCCCTTCGGAATGCTGACAGGGGAGTGGAAGGGAAGATGCATTTGGTGGTGGCATCACGCTGGAGATGGCGGAAATGGCGGAGAATGATCCTCTGGATGTGGAGGCTGGTGGAGTGGAAAGTGAGGATAAGGGGAACCCTGTCGCTGTTCTGGGAGGGAGAGGAAGGCGTGAGGGCAAAAGTGTGGTAAATGGGCCGGGCACGGTTGAGGGCCCTGTTAACCACAGTGGAGGGGAATCCTCGGTTGAGAAAAAAGAAAGATTTATCGGAGGCGCTGTTGTGGAAGGTTGCATTATCAGAGCAGATGCATCGGAAACGGAGAAACTGGCAGCTTGTTTGACAGTTCTGGCAATGAGGCATTCTGCCAAATGGTTTTGTTAGTCTGCTCAGGAACCATCCAACAGGATCCACCATCTACTTTTCCCATAGGGCCTTGAGGACATTCCATGCAGACCACTGCCTGATGGACTTATAGTGAAAGGTGTTCCTCTGCACTAACATTTTCACGAAGGGATAGGTAGTACGGCATGGTCCAACTGAATGGAGCTTTCCATGGCAACTGGCCAGACCCATCCTTCACAACACCGGGGACAGATAGAACCTCAGCACGTAGTGACACTTGGTGTCTGCGTACTGGGGTTCTACGCCCAGCTTGATGCAGCCGCACACAAAGGTGGCCATCAGGATGAGGGCGATGTTAGGTACATTTTTTGCCCCTTTATCCAGTGGTTTGAACATCGTGTCCCTGCGGACAAGGTCCATTTTCGATCTCCAGATAAAGCAGAAGACGGCTCAGGTGACCCCCATGGCGCAGGAGTGGGGTATGGTGTGTCACATACAGTAACAACATGAGTGCCTCGCATCTGATGACCAGGTTCTTACCCGCAATGGAGAGGGAATGATGCTCCCACATGCACAGATTATGTTTTACAATGGCTACACGCTCCTTCCAGTTTTTGGCACATGCCCCGGCGCCTCTGAACCATATCCCCAGCACCTTCAGGTAGTCTGACCTGAAGGTCAAGGGGAGAAAGAATCGGTCGGCCCACTTCTCAAAGAACATGGCCTCGCTCTTGTCGCGATTTACTTTAGCTTCCGAGGCCAGTTTAAACTGGTCGCAGATGCTCATCAGCCTGCGAACGAACAGCAGATCCCAGCAAAAGACCGCGATGTCATCCATGTACAGGGAGGCTTTCATTGCGCTCCTTCGCTGCATGGGATGGTCACCCCTGTTATGACCGGGTGAGGAAGAGGTCTCAGGCTCCTCTCTTGACCCTTTCCTGGTTTGGCCGTAACAGGGTGTATCTTTTAAAACACAGTGATTTTAGCATACCCCACTCAGTGAGCCCTTGCTCACTGCACTCTAATTGTAGTGTCAAATGAACCAGACAGGTTTTCTTGAGTTTAGACGAGAAAGATGTAAGTTTATTGACCTTATCACTCTAACCCAGTTAAAATGACTAAAATACATTACGCAACCACGCTCGCATGCATACGAGAGGCACACACACAAAGAGATACAGAGGGGGAGAAAGAATTGGGGGGGTGGGGTGGTTGAAGTAGAGTTGGCAATAAATGGTATAAAAGTACTGTTTTTTTTGTCCTTGATGAAATGTCTTTGATTGAAGTTTAAGGTCTTAGAGTTCTCGCAATTCCAGACTTATTTTTCTGGTGCCAGAAGGCTGGTAGGGGCTTTGTCTGTAGTCTTGAAGTCTAAGCTGCTACTGTGGTTCCCCAGGGACTTTGCTGGAGAGAGAGAAACAGAGAGGCAGAGGGACTTTTCTTTTGCCAGTCCAGTTGCAGTCTTTTTCTTTCTGTGTGACACAATTCAAAAAGCCCCAGTCTTACCAGCAGGTTGGTCATGTGACCAAATCTTTGTTTAAAACAGCAACTTCTGGGAGGGTTGTTGGATTTCAGAGCCTCCCAGGCACACACGGTGGGGGCTGGAGTTTTGTCTCTTACAAAGTCAAAAGCTGTCGGTGTCATCACTATTGACGAAACCCTTCTCGCTAATTGAATCAGTGAGCACTCTCATTGTCTCTCAATTCAACTGTCTCTCATCTAGTCCTTGTCTTTTCAGAATGCAAAAGTGCAACCATGTTTTCAGCTGTTCAGTTCTGTTTTTTTAAAAACAAGTTCTTTGCAATGTCCAGTAGAAAGTTTCAAGTAATGTCCCATATGACAAAATTAATGTTTCCATTTGGCAGGTGTGATTTCTATCACGCCCTCTTATGCCCGCATCCTTTCTGATGGACTCAGCAAATGGTTTGATACAGCAAACAAACAAGACAGGGGAGAGAGGACAGTCCTGTCTGACTCCAGATTTGATCAGGAAACTTTCTGATTCCCACCCATTAAGTGAGATTGCGCTACTGATGTTTGTGTAGAGCAGTTTGATCCAATTGTGGATCCCCTCCCCAAACTCCATTTTGGAGAGCACGTCCATCATGCAGGTGTGCTATATCCTGTCAAAAGTCTTCGCCTGGTCCAAGCTGATGAGGTAGGTGTCCACCCTCCTGTCCTGTACATAGCGCGAGGCTATCAGAGATCTTCCTGCCGGATACAGTACAGGTCTGATCACGGTGAATCACCAACTCCAGAGCAGACTTGACCTGACTGGCGATGACTTTGGACAGAATCTTGTAGTCCACGTTAAGCAGTGAGATGGGCCGCCAATTTCTGATTTCTGCCCGCTCCCCCTTCCGCTGGTCGATGAAGGTGATGATGCCTTTCCTCATGGATTCTAACATGCTGCCATCCAGTAGCATACTCTCGTATACTTCCAGCAGGTCTGGGCTGATCCAGTCCCTCAGAGTTGAATAAAACTCAACCGGTAAGCCGTCGCTTCCGGGGGTTTTACTCGTCTCGAAGGACCTAATGATCTTTGTCAGCTCCTCCAGAGTTAGCGGTTTGTCCAGCCTCTCCCGCGTACTGTCATCTAAGACCTCCGTGATAGATGACAGGAAGGACTGGGAGTCCGTGTTATCAATGAGCTTCATGTCATACAGCACGGCATAAAAGGATTTGCTAATCCTTAGTATGTCAGACTGCGATGACATTACCGAGCTGTCCTCTTCCTTCAAGCTGCTGATCACAGAGCTTGCTTTGTGTACCATTTGGAAGATGAAATGCGAGCACGTCTCATCCTGCTCCATGCAGCACACTCTGGACTGGAAGATGATCTTGGAGGTCTCTGTGGCAAAGAGTGAGGCCTGCTGGCTCTTCATCCCTTGGAGATCCTCCTTGACCTCAAGCCCCATGGACTGCAGAAGGAGCAGATTCTGCATCCTTTTCTGGAATTAGGACATTTCCCTCTGTCTTTCTCTCACCTTCTGAACGCCTTTGAGGATGAAGAACCTCTTGATGTTCGCCTTGATTGCTGCCCACCAGTGTGACAGAGACTCAAAGAGGGTCTCCAACCTTTGTAATCCCTTATGAGTTCCTCAATATTTTCTGGAGTCAGCAGTTTTACGTTTAGCTTCCATGCCCCGCTGCCAAACCGCTGGTCATCCTGTAAGTGACAGTCAGTCAGTAGAAGGCAGTGGTCAGAGAAGAAAACAGGACCAACATCCTTGCAGGGAGGTTTGCTAGTGCTGTTGGGGGGGGGGGGGTTAAACTAATTTGGCAGGGGGATGAGATACAAAGTGGAGGTACAGTAGGGGGTGATGTACTGCCAAATATAGAAGAATCTCAGTCAGTCTGGATAGCAGAGAAAATATAGACCTGTTAAGGCACAAGCGAATAATGCAGACTGGATCGTATCCATTTTAATGCAAGGAGTCTTACAAGTAAAGCAGATGAATTGAGGGTGTTGATTAACACAAAGGAATATGATATTATTGCTATCATAGAGACATGGTTGAGGGAAGGGCAGGACTGGCAGCACAATATTCCAGGATATAGAACCTTCAGGCATGACGGGGGCGGGGAGGGTGTAAAAGAGGAGGTGACATTGCACTATTGATCAAGGAGTCAATTACTGCAGTAAGGAGCGATGATATCTTTGAAGGTTCCTCAAATGAGGCCATAAGGGGAGAACTTAAAAACAAAAAGGGGGAAATCACTTGGCTGTGAGTGTTCTACAGGCCTCCAAACAATCAGGGAGAGATAGAGGAGCAGATATGTAAGCAAATCTCAGAGAGGTGTAAAAATAATAGGGCAATACTAGTAGGGGATTTCAACTTCCCCAACATCAACTGGGATAGTCTTAGTGCAAAAGACTTAAAGGGGACAGAATTCTTAAAATGCATACAGCAGAGCTTTTTGAGCCAGTACTTGGAAAGTCCTACAAGGGAAGGGGCAGTACGGGACCTAATCTTAGGAAACGAAGCCGGACAAGTGGTAGAAGTGTCAGTGGAGGAGTATTTCGGGGATAGTGACCATAACTCTGTAAGATTTAAGGTAGTTATGGAAAAGGACAAAGATGGACCGGAAATAAAGGTACTGAATTGGGGGAAGACTGATTTCAATATGATAAAACAAGATCTGGCCAAAGTGGACTGGGAGCAGCTACTTGTCGGAAAGTCTACATCAGACCAGTGGGAGTCATTCAAAAAAGGAAATAGTGAGAGTTCAGGGCCAAGTTGTTCCCGTAACGGTGAAGGGTAGGACCAACAAGTCCAGGGAACCCTGGATGGCAAGGAATATAGAGGATTGGAAAAGGAAGCAAAAGGAGGCTTATGGCAGATTCAGAGGGCTGAAAACAGCAGAGGCCCTAGAGGAGTATAGGAAGTGTAGAGGGGTACTTAAAAAAGTAATTAGGAGAACTAAGAGAAGGCATGATAAAACACTGGTGGGCAAGATAAAGGAAAATCCTAAGGCTTTTTATAAGTATATTAAGGGCAAGAGGATAACCAGGGAAAGAGTAGGGCTCATTAGGGACCAAAGTGGCAATCTGTGTGTGGAGCCGGAGGACATAGGTGAGATTTTAAATGATTGCTTTTCATCTGTGTTCACTTTGGAGAAGGACAATGTAGGTGTAGAGATCAGGGAGGGGGATTGTGATATACTTGAACAAATTTACATTGAAAGGGAGGAAGTATTAGTGGTTTTAGCGGGCTTAAAAGTGGATAAATCCCCAGGCCCAGAAGAGATGTATCCCAGGCTGTTATGTGAGGCGAGGGAGGAGATTGCAGGGGCTCTGACACAAATTTTCAAATCCTCTCTGGCCACAGGAGAGGTGCCAGAGGACTGGAGGACAGCGAATGTGGTACCATAATTCAAGAAGGGTAATAGGGATAAACCAGGTAATTACAGGCCAGTGAGTCTAACATCAGTGGTAGGGAAACTATTGAAAAAAATTCTGAGGGACAGGATTAATCTCCACTTGGAGAGGCAGGGATTAATCAAGGATAGTCAGCATGGCTTTGTCAGGGGGAGATCATGTCTAACAAATTTGATTGACTTTTTTGAGGAGGTGACGAGGTATGTAGATGAGGGTAAAGCAGTTGATGTAGTCTACATGGACTTCAGTAAGGCTTTTGATAAGGTCCCGCATGGAAGATTGGTGAAGAAGGTAAGAGCCCATGGGATCCAGGGCAATTTGGCAAATTGGATCCAAAATTGACTTAGTGCCAGGAGGCAGAGGGTGATGGTCGAGGGTTGTTTTTGCAAGTGGAAGCTGTGACCAGTGGTGTACTGCAGGGATCGGTGCTGGGACCTTGCTGTTTGTTGTGTACATTAATGATTTAGACGTGAATATAGGAGGTATGATCAGTAAGTTCGCAGATGACATGAAAATTGGTGGTGTCGTAAATAGTGAGGAGGAAAGCCTTAGATTACATGACAATATAGATGGGCTGGTAAGATGGGCGGAGCATTGGCAGATGGATTTTAATCCTGAGAAGTGTGAGGTGATGCATTTTTGGAAGGACTAACAAGGCAAGGGAATGTACAATGGATGGTAGGACCCTAGGAAGTACAGAGGGTCAGAGGAACCTTGGTGCACTGGTCCATTGATCACTGAAGGCAGCAGCACAGGTAGATAAGGTGGTTAGGAAGGCATATGGGATATTTGCTTTTATTAGCCGAGGCATAGAATAAAAGAGCAGGGAGGTTATGATGGAGCTGTATAAAACTCTAGTTCGGCCACAGCAAGTGGTACTGTGTACAGTTCTGGTCACCACACTACAGGAAGGATGTGATTGAACTGGAGAAGGTGCATAGGAGATTCACCAGGACGTTGCCTGGGCTGGAGCATTTCAGCTATGAAGAGAGTCTGAATATGCTAGGGTTTTTTCCTTCAAGCAGAGAATGCTGAGGGGGGACCTGACTGAGGTATACAAAATTATGAGGGGCATAGATAGGGTAGATAGGAAGAAACTTTTTTCCCTTAGTGGAGGTGTAAATAACCAGAGGGCATAGATTTACAGTAAGGGGCAGGAGGTTTAGAGGGGATTTGAGGAAAAGATTTTTCACCCAGAGGGTGGTTGGTATCTGGAATACATTGTCTGTGGAGGTGGTAGAGGCAGGAACCCTCACAACATTTAAGAAGTATTTAGATGAGCACTTGAAATGCCATAACATACAAGGCTACGGGCCAAGTGCTGGAAAATAGGATTAGAATAGATAGGTGATTGATGGCCGGGGCATAGACACGATGGGCCAAAGGGCCTGTTTCTGTGCTGTATAGCTCTATGACTCTATAAGAACACTGGTTTGATGTCAGTGGATCTGTCTGTGAAAGCGCAGTACACAAACATGAAGTCAATCCTGGAATAGACGGACCCGTCCGGTCTTGACCAGTTGTATCTACGCTCGCTCCATCAGCAGGGTTGCTGAAGATGTCGTGCAGCTTGGCATCTTTTACTGTTTCCATCAGGAGTCTGGACATGGCGTCCAGTTTGCTGTCGTCACTGGCAGATTGTCCAGCTGCATCGATGATGCAGTTGAAGTTACCACCGAGAATGACCAGCCTGGACGTCACCAGCAGCAGTGAGAGCTGCTGGAGGACGGTCAGCCACTTGCTGTATTGGACTGGGAGCTGGAACTCTCTGACCATCCCCTCTGTCCCATGGAGTGGCATGGTGCTCCTGTTGCTGCTGTTGCCCTATTGTTGTTACTGCTGGTGTGGCAGGTCCTCTTGCTCCTCCTCAGAGCTCCAGGCTACTGCACTATCGGATGCTCCCATGCTGCAGCCAAAGCTGACAGCAAGGAAGTTGAGATGTAGTTGTGTATACTCCAAGGAAATTGAAAGTTTCTTCAAAAAGTTGCAATCACTTCTGAAATTAGTGATTTCAGGCTGACAGAAGTAATCCTGTAAGAACAAGAACAAAGAACAAAGAACAGCACAGGAACAGGCCAGTTGGCCATCCAAGCCTGCGCCGATCTTGATGCCTGCCTAAACTAACACCTTCTGCACTTCCGGGGACCGTATCCCTCTATTCCCTTCCTAGTCATGTATTTGTCAAGATGTCTTTTAAACGTCGCTATCGTACCTGCTTCCACCACCTCCCCTAGCAGCAAGTTCCAGGCACTCACCACCCTCTGTGTAAAAAACTTGCCTCGCACATCCCCTCTAAACTTTGCCCCTCGCACCTTAACCTATGTACCCTAGTAACTGACTCTTCCACCCTGGGAAAAAGCTTCTGACTATCCACTCTGTCCATGCCGCTCATAACTTTGTAAACCTCTATCATGTCGCCCCTCCACCTCCGTCGTTCCAGTGAAAACAATCCGAGTTTTTCCAACCTCTCCTCATAGCTAATGCCCTCCAGACCAGGCAACATCCTGGTAAACTTCCTCTGTACCCTCTCCAAAGCCTCCACGTCCTTCTGGTAGTGTGGCGACCAGAATTGCACGCAATATTCTAAGTGTGGCCTAACCAAGGTTCTGTACAGCTGCAACATGACGTGCCAATTTTTATACTCTATGCCCCGACCGATGAAGGCAAGCATGCCGTATGCCTTCTTGACTACCTTATCCACCTGCGTAGCTACTTTCAGTGACCTGTGGACCTGTACGCCCAGATCTCTCTGCCTGTCAATACTCCTAAGGGTTCTGCCATTTACTGTATACCTCCCACTTGCATTAGACCTTCCAAAATGCATTACCTCACATTTGTCCGGATTAAACTCCATCTGCCATTTCTCCGCCCAAGTCTCCAACCGATCTATATCCTGCTGTATCCTCTGACAATCTTCATCATTATCCACAACTCCACCAACCTTTGTGTCGTCCGCAAACTTACTAAACAGACCAGCTACATTTTCCTCCAAATCATTTATATATATATACCACAAACAGCAATGGTCCCAGCACTGATCCCTGTGGTACACCACTAGTCACATCCCTCCATTCAGAAAAACACCCATCCACTGATACCCTCTGTCTTCTATGACCGAGCCAGTTCTGTATCCATCTTGCCAGCTCACCTCTGATTCCGTGTGACTTCACCTTTTGTACCAGTCTGCCATGAGGGACCTTGTCAAAGGCTTTACTAAAGTCCATATAGATAACATCCACTGCCCTTCCTTCATCAATCATCTTTGTCACTTCCTCAAAAAACTCAATCAAATTAGTAAGACACGACCTCCCCTTCACAAAACCGTGCTGTCTCTCACTAATAAGTTCATTTGTTTCCAAATGGGAGTAAACCCTGTCCCGAATAATCCTCTCTAATAGTTTCCCTACCACTGACGTAAGGCTCACCGGCCTATAATTTCCTGGATTATCCTTGCTACACTTCTTAAACAAAGGAACAACATTGGCTATTCTCCAGTCCTCTGGGACCTCACCTGTAGCCAATAAGGATGCAAAGATTTCTGTCAAGACCCCAGCAATTTCCTCCCTTGCCTCCCTCAGTATTCTAGGGTAGATCCCATCAGGCCCTGGGGAATTATCTACCTTAATGCTTTGCAAGACACCCAACACCTCCTCCTTTTTGATAATGAGATGACTGAGACTATCTGCACTCCCTTCCCTAGGCTTATCATCCACCAAGTCCTTCTCTTTGGTGAATACTGATGCAAAGTACTCATTTAGCACCTCGCCCATTTCCTCTGGCTCCACACATAGATTCTCATCTCTGTCCTTGAGTGGGCCCTTTCCCTGGTTACCCTCTTGCTCTTCATATACGTATAAAAAGCCTTGTGATTTTCCTTAATCCTGTTTGCCAATGACTTTTCAAAACCCCTTTTAGCCCTCCTAACTCCTTGCTTAAGTTCCTTCCTACTGTCTTTATATTCCTCAAGTGCTTCATCTGTTCCTAGCCTTCCAGCATTTACAAATGCTTCCTTTTTCTTTTTGACTAGGCTCACAATATCCCGTGTTATCCAAGCTTCCCGAAACTTGCCAAACTTGTCTTTCTTCCTCATAGGAACATGCTGGTCCTGGATTCTAATCAACTGACGTTTGAAAGACTCCCACATGTCAGATGTTGATTTACCCTCAAACAGCCGCCCCCAATCTAAATTCTTCAGTTCCTGCCTAATATTGTTATAATTAGCCTTCCCCCAATTTAGCACCTTCACCCGAGGACTACTCTTATCCTTATCCACAAGTACCTTAAAACTTATGGAATTATGGTCACTGCTCCCGAAATGCTCCCCCACTGAAACTTCGACCACCTGGCTGGGCTCATTCCCCAATACCAGGTCCAGAATGGCCCCATCCTTAGTTGGACTATCTACACACTGTTTCAAGAAGCCCTCCTGGCTGCTCCTCACAAATTCTACCCCATCCAAGCCCCTAGCACTGAGTCCCAGTCAATATAGGGGAAGTTAAAATCACCCACCACCACAACCCTGTTACCTTTACATCTTTCCAAAATCTGTCTACATATCTGCTCCTCTACCTCCCGCTGGCTGTTGGGAGGCCTGTAGTAAACCCCCAACATCGTGACTGCACCCTTCCTATTCCTGAGCTCCACCCATATTGCCTCGCTGCATGACCCCTCTGAGGTGTCCTGCCGCAGTACAGCTGTGATATTCTCCTTAACCAGTAATGCAACTCCCCCACCCCTTTTACATCCCCCTCTATCCCGCCTGAAGCTTCTAAAGCCTGGAACATTTAGCTGCCAATCCTGCCCTTCCCTCAACCAAGTCTCTGTAATAGCAACAACATCATAATTTCCAAGTCCTAATCCAAGCTCTAAGTTCATCTGCCTTACCTGTTATACTTCTCGCCTTGAAACAAATGCACTTCAGACCACCAGTCCCGCTGTGCTCAGTAACATCTCCCTGCCTGCTCTTCCTCTTAGTCCTACTGGCCTTATTTACTATGTCCTCCTCATTTATTTCACCAGCTGTGCTCCTGCTCTGATTCCCACCCTCCTGCCACACTAGTTTAAACCCTCCCGAGTGATGCTAGCAAACCTTGCAGCCAGGATATTAGTGCCCCTCCAGTTTAGATGCAACCCGTCCTTCTTGTACAGGTCCCATCTGTCCCTGAAGAGACCCCAATGGTAAGCACAAGTCTTTCACTGTGGCTAACCACAAGCTTGCCAACTTCAGTCTTTAAAGACTTTATAGCACATCGCTTTCAGTAAACAATTATTCCCCACTGTGCTCTCACTTCTTGCACCCTGGTGAGATTCAGAGAGATCATGTCCAAGATGCAGTTCATGTGCCTGGGCAGATCTGGAAATGCCCTTCAGTATGCTCCATCGAGGGTCTCCGGGATTGTTCTGGTCTGCTGTGTCCTTTGCAACATGGTGCTGCAGAGTGCAGCAGAGCTGTAGCAAGAGGAAGAGTGGCTGGCCTCCTCCAAGAAGGGAAAGGAGGATGTCACAATCAGGTGAGGAAGGGGTCTCAGGCTCCCCTCTCGCCCCTTCTCTGGTTTGACTGCCACAGGGTTCACATAGTGATTTACTAACTCAGTGAGCACTTGCTCCTTTTGCTCTAATATATACTTGCAAATGAACCAATCAGACAGGTTTCTTGAGTTTAAACAAGAAAGATGTCAGTTTATTAACCATATCACTCTAAACCCATTAAAATTACTAAAATATGCGATGCATTCACACTCATATTCATACAAGAGGTACACACACACAAATAGATACAGAGGGGAAAAAGAAGAGTTGGGAGGTTGGAGTAGAATCCTAAATAAAAATGGAATTTAAATATAGAAGTGTAGTCCCAGTGTTCTTCGGTGATATTGACATCTTGAGGTCCTCGCTGGGCCACGTGCACACTTCGGGCTTGCTCCTCTGGTTCCGGAAGGCTGAAGAGAGGCTTTATCCATCCTTGTTGATGACTGTGAGGATCTGTAGATTTGAGGTTTAGCTGCAGCTGAGGCTTTCCTGGGACTTTGTTGGAAAGGAGAGATGTTCGTTCTTGGAGTTCAGTTACTGTCTGCTTTCTGAGGCACAATTCACAAACTCTCAGAGTTGCATAGGTAGTCATGTCATGTGACCACCTCTTTGTTTGAAACAAAAGGGGAGGAAGATGTTGATGTGGTTCTTAATGAATATTTTGCGTCTGTCTTCACAAAAGAGGGGGACGATGCAGATATTGTAGTTAAGGAGGATGTGTGAAGTATTCAATGTGATAAACATAGAGAGATGAAGTATGAATGGAATTAGCATCCTTGAAAGTTGATAAGTCACCAGGGCCAGATGAAATGTACCCTAGGCTGTTAAAAGAAGCAAGAGAGGAAATAGCAGAGGGTCTATCCATTATTTTCCTGTCCTCACTGGATACAGGTGTGGTGCCAGAGGATTGGATAACTGCTAGCGAGGGATAAACCAAATAATTACAGGCCAGTACGTCTAACCTCAGTAGTGGGCAAATTATTGGAATCTATTCTGAGAGTCAGGATAAACTGTCACTTCGAAAAACTGGTTCATCAAGGATAGTCAGCATGGATTTGTTAAGGGAAGATCTTATCTGACCAACTTGATCGAATTTTTTGAAGAAGTAACAAGGAAGATAAATGAGGGCAGTGCAGTTGATGTGGTCTACATGGATTTTAGCAAGGCTGTTGACAAGGTCCCACATGGCAGACTGGTTAAAAAAATCCCATGGGATCCAGGGAAATGCAGCAAGTTGGATACAAGATTGGCTCAGTGTCGGAAAACAAAGGGTAATTGTTGACAGGTGTTTTAGTGACTGGAGGGCTGTTTCCAGTGGAGTTCCGCACGGCTCAGTACTGGGTCCCCTGCTTTTTGTGGTATCTGTTAATGACTTGGATGTAAATGTAGGGGGCATGATCAAGAACTTTGCAGATGACACAAAGATTGGCCTTGTGGTAGATAGCAAGGAGGATAGCTATAGGCAGCAGGAAGATATTGATGGTCTGGTCAGATGGGCAGAAAAGGGGCAAATGGAATTCAACCCGGAGAAGTGTGAGATGATGCATTTGTGGAGGTCAAACAAGGCAAAGGAATACTGGATTAATGGGAAAATACTGAGAAGTGTAGAGGAAGTGAGAGAGTTTGAAGTGAATGTCCACAGATCCCTGAAGGTAACAGGACAGGTCAATAAGGTGGTTAAGAAGGTATATGGAATCCTTTCGTTTATTAGCCGAGTTATGGAATATAAAAACAGGGTGGTTATGCTGGAACTGTATAACTCATTGGTTAGTCACAACTTGAATACTGTGTGCTGTTCTGATCACCTCATTACAGAAAGGATGTAATTGCACTAGAGAGGGTACAGAGAAGATTTACAAGGATGTTGCCAGGACTGGAAAAATGCAGCTATGAGGAAAGATTGGATAGGCTGGGGTTGTTCTCCTTGGAACAGAGAAGGCGGAGGGGAGATCTGATTGAAATGTACAAAATTTTGAGGGGCCTGGATAGAGTGGATGAAGGGTCTATTCTCCTTAGCAGAGAGGTCAGTGAAGAGGGGGCATAGATTTAAAGCGATTGGTAGAAAAATTAGAGGGGAGATGAGGAAAAACCTTTCACCCAGAAAGTAGTGGGGGGTCTGGAACTCACTGCCTGAAAGGGTAGTTGAGGTAGAAACCCTCAACTCATTCAAAAGGAGACTGGACCTGCACCTCAAGTGCCGTAATCTGCAGGGCTACGGACCAAATGCTGGAAGGTGGGATTAGAATGGGTGGATTGTTTCTCGGCCGGCACAGACACGATGGGCCAAGTGGCCTCTTTCTGTGCCTTAAATTTTCTATGATTCTATGAAAAAGTTTTGAGGATGGGGGTCAACTAAGAATTGTAAAACTGAGACTGATAGTTGTTAGGCCAGAGCATTAAGAGCTACGGACCAAGGTGAGGAAATAGAGTAAAGTTAGCCATGATCTAATTGAATGACGGCAGAACAGGCTCGAGTGGCTGAATGGCCTACTCCTGTTCCTAATTATTTATTGAGCATTTATAATACTGAAGCAGAAAAAACAGGTGCAAATAGTGATTTGTTTTTACTCATTTTTTTACTTAACATTTATTGACCACAGTAGTGCAGAGATGTCAACAACAGTAGTTAGGCAAGTAGTTATTCTCATTACTTTTCATAAAGATGTAATAGCATTAGTGATGAAGCACCTTCAATAAACCGCTTTTGATTTATACATCTGTACAGGTGATTTGTGGGCTGAATAGGTGTTTAAAAATCACAGTTGGCTGTATGACAATGAGACAATGCTGGCCTTGACAGCACTTGTTTTTATAGTTAGTGTACAAAATACATACTATTACTCTGCTCATAAGTATTTTAAACTTTCAGTGACACGTTATAAAAGTATTTTGCTTTATTCATTGTGCTCAATACACAGATTTGCCTACAACATACAAAAGACCACAACAAGTTCATGTCATGGTTTTATTTTAAATCAGGGCACTTTCACAGCAGGATAATGGCAAATGGAACAACATGCCAGATTTTGCAGTGCTAATAACAGTGAAACTGTAGCATTTGTGTCATCACTCCACTGAAACTGACAGCCTCTTCTGGAGTCTGCACATGTGCAGAAGAATGCAAAAATCCAGAAGTTGCTGTCAGTGATTCTACACTTCTTCAGAGAAGCTGTTGAGGTACCTGCAAATTGCATTCAACAGGAAATCTAAGGAATTGATGAGAACTTCCACTCTTACTCTGTTAGTCTCATTGTAAAAACCCCAGAAAAGGTTGCACCTGACTGGTGAAACTGGGTTTTCAAATGGTACACTAACTGCATAGGGCTGGATTTTAAGGGCAGCGAGCTCAACAAATTAATGCCCGCCCATGCAGGCCCTTGCCAAAGAGCCACCCGCAACCTCCCACGCGGTGGCTCATTTACATAGCCAGGGCAGCCCCTCACCCTCACCCCCAATCACATGGAGGGGGCGGGTTGTCTGTTCCCGGCAATGGTGTCAGCTACCTATGCGTGGACGCTGTTGCCATTTTTAAAGTGCAGCCAGCCCTGCCGCCACATTTAAATTTTTAAAGTGACCCCCCCCCCAAAATTAAATAAATTTCTAATGCCCCTTTCCCACCCCCAAATAGCAATTCCAATAACTATTTCCCCTTCCCCCAAAAACATTCATCTTTCATATCTGACCTTCCCCCCACAAACTGCACAAAGTTTAAGGTTCAACCCTTCCCACCATGCCCTACACCCATTACGTTTATTTCACCCCTTTTCCCCCCACTGACAAACTTACCTTTCCCCCCTCCCCACCAGTATCACGCCTTGTTTCCCTCAACAGGGATCTGAAGGCGCAGGAGCTGCACCGAAGATCACGGTGGGCCCTCAAGATCAGAGGTAAGTCTATCTAAATGTATTCATTTTATTTTCATATGTTAATTGTGATCTCATTGCCCAGTGGTGACAGGACGGTCACAGAGCCCCGCTACCACTGGGAGGATCGAGCTGGGCCCTCTCAGCATCGAGGTCCGTGGCGGGCCTCATTCGGAGCCATCTTCAGGCCCCTCCCCCACCGCTCCACCATAGAACCCAATGCCTGGGAGAAGAACAAAATCCAGCCCATAATTACTGCTGAACACCCTTACTGGCCCTGAAAATTTCATAATTTCATTATTTGTGGATAAAAAAATATCGTGATAAAAAAAATCCGCATATTTTAATTTTTTTTAAAGTTTACTTTAACCTCTATCTTAATCCAATTATAATTATTTATTCACGAGCTGACATTTTAAATTAAAAGTGAAGGATATTAAGTGCTCTTAACTTCCTCCTTTGCTTTGTGTGACAACTTCAATTTGGTTGGTTGCCGACCTGTTTTCTGACATCACTGCTGCTGCACACAAGGGCTGAATTTTACCGGCCCCTCGATGCTGTGGCTCGTGGCGGGGTGGGAGGTGGCCGGTAAAATTCTGCGGGGAGAGGCCTGCCTCGACTCGCGATGTCGAGAAGGGCCCACCGCATATTACCAGCGGCGGGGGGGACCTAGGTGCGGCCACCCTACCGCCTGGCGGCGGGTCCTTCATCAGCATATGCAAATTAACACTAAAGAGATGCAAATAAACTTACCTGCAGGTGGCAGCCATCTCACACCGCTTTTAGGGCGGCCGTTTGTACTCCGCGCGATGTCGGAACTCCGTATGGGAGGGGGAAGGAATAAAATTTTCAGGGCGGGAAGGGTAAGGAGCGGGGAAAACAATTTTGATTGGATGTGGGGATGGTGGGAAGGGGTTGAAGGGCAAAAGTTAGAAGGTTGGGGGGGGGGAAGGTCAAGTAGGGAAAAAGGCAAGTATTTTGCGGGGGGGGGGGGGGGGAGTTGGGGAAGGGCATCCACATCTTCATGATTTCTTATGTACCTTTAAATATTGAAATTAATTGTAAAGGCTTAAATCCCTTTAAAAATGGTGCCAGCACCTGTGTGGTGGTGCCGGATGTCATTGCCAGGGGACATGACGGCCGCCCCCTCTTTTAAATGAGCCACCGCGCGTAATATCGTGGGGACTCCTCGGTGACACTTCCATGTTGGAAGGCCGCCAAGTTCAAAGCGCACCACAGCGGAGCCAGTGCATGATTAAAATTCAGCCCCAAGACATCCCCTTGACTGGGCACCAGATTTAAACTGCCATGGGGAAAGAAGAAAACCATGTACAGATATTGCCAGGCCCTTATCCTCAAGGTAAGAGGCAAGTGCTGCTGACCGCAAAATCTGGGCCAATATAATTCCGTTGCACTTAAAAAAATCATCATTGCTGAATAATTGGAGATGCAAGTTAAGATTTTTCTTTTAAATTCTTTGTTTCATGTGCTCTATATTGTTCAATCCTGGCAGAAATACTGTCCAATATTTTACAGCTTTCAAAGAATAATTGCACCGCTGATACAGGGCAAAGGGCAGGGAAGTGAGGTCAATACAGAAAAGTCCCTTAACTATGATCAATTATAGCAGAAAAAAATACCAATTTGTTTCCCCTTTTTAATGGCAAATAGAGTTCTTAGTATTAGTTTTCCCAAATCCATAAACACCAGTTTAAAAAGATGGCAGGGTAGACTTTTATCTGTGACACCTGGCTATCACTTGACTGAGGTGCAGAGAGGAACAATTGGAGTGAAATGTTGCAAATCATAACAAAGCGTTTTCATTCCATTCATTGAAATGGGTTGAAATTGGGGAGGGCTGTGTTACAGGCCTGTGATCCTCTCCAACCCAATGTTCCTGTCTCTGCTCTCCCCAGGCACTAAAGTCAAAAATCCACCCCAGCGTAGCATACTTTCAACACATGCATTCATTTCAGTTGAATTCTTCACTACTACAGTTAATGTGCAGGGTTTATGAGCCAAATACAACTCAGATGTCAATCTAGTGCAGTTATTTCTTTACTGCTGCAGAATTGGCAGAAGATTTATATTAACCATTTCTACCAATTGGACACAAATGTCACGCTTTCCGTATTCTAAGGATCTCATGCATGTTCTGTGCTTTAATATTTACTGTACATGCTTTGCGTGTTGTTGGATATAATGTAATATTTCTCACCTGCACAAAGACTATCATATTTTTCCAACACATTTAATTTAGCTCAGATTGTTTATAATATTGATAGACATTCACATTTTGAAAAGTGCTCAAACTCCTGAACAAGCACCAAATTTATTGAAACAGAAATTGGTAATAAAAACTATCGGCCAAATGGCTTGCTATCCAAATGTTAAAAAATAAATCTTGTAGCAAAATATTCTAAAAGGAGGGAGTTGTTGACATCAACTTATCAAATGAGACTGCAGTTATGTTTTGGCACTTGGCACATATGCACAAAGATTTAGATTCCGAACATATGAATTAGGAGCAGGAGTAGGCCGCTCGGTCCCTCGAGCTTGTTCCGCCATTCAATAAGTCTGTGGCTGAACTGATTACTTCACATTTCCACCTACACCCGATAACCTATCCGAACACCTAAGATTACCTCAGTGTAGTTGCATTCTTTGATTTTACAAAGGGCTAATCAATAAACAGGAAGGGGAAAACACCAGTTTTACAAATTATATTCTTCCCCAAAACCCATATTCTTCCCACCTTCAATCGCCCCAGTAACCCTTGTCGAGTAACACAAGCATGTGCCCAGCAGCATTTCTGGGTTCCGTTAATAAGAGTCTTGTCGGTAAGTGCCGAATGGGAATGGGCCACAGGTTTGGCACTTGCTTGAAGTAGGGGCAGTATTTGTGCACTAATCTGCAGCAATATAAAGGGGAAATTGGATTTTTCCCCCATGATAGCTGCTACTTCGGTCAGCAGATCCGATAGGCCGATGCAGTGCAGAATGCCAGCCCTGGAGAATCCGCCATACTTCACCCAAGATCACTTCAGTATTAAAGGTGAACTTATTAGTTATGGATTAAGATGCAGCCTAGCACCGCCCCCAGTGTCTTTCCTTAACTCCATGTGTCCAGTCAATATTGCGTCCAGAAAATGGCAGACAAGGCATTACAGAGTCATTTCCATCGTTTAAGCACTCCAATCTTTAACAAACATTAGCTTCCTTTTCTACCAATTTGGCTCCAGAAACACAGGCTGTCCACAAAAGAAGTGGAGAGCCAATATTATAGGTCCTTTGAGAAGGACAGTTTTGTTGGAACATATAAGCTGAATAGGTAGAAGATAAACCCATACCAGTAATGGACAAGCTAACACATTGCTATTTGTTCAACAATACTATAGTAAAATAAAAGTGGGTGTTTTTAATTCAATGCCTATTCTTTTGCATGATAAACTTAAAGCTTGAAGATTTTTCCACTTTGTACCTCCCAGCTTAGCAAAGGTTGCATTACCAGGCAATAAGAACAGCTCCTGAGATCTGTGACTCCTTAAATTGTTTGACAATCTTTGCTGGAACCCTGATTTTAATTTACTTTATCTTCTCGTACCTGGGTAGTAGATCAGCGAGTCATTGAGCACAGAATTACACGAGACAGATATTCAACCTGGCCATGGTAACTTGTAATAACAACAAACCCTGAAATTATTGAATAATGCAGCTGGTCAGTGAGAGCCAGAAAAACACCTAAGGATCAAGGACCTAAACTGCTGCACTGCCATTTTCGTTCGCATCCAGTTTACCCTCTCCTGCAGCAAACATTTTTCTCATAATGTTTTCAGTGGTGGTGATGTATCCTGCCTTTCTGAGTGTGTCAATCAATGCAGGAAATGCTCCTTTCTTTCCATTACCCTGTAGCCAGTAATACAGTATATCGTAACCCTGTCGTTTTATATCGTCGCGGTGATCAGCTTCAATCTGTTGCAGTTTGGGTTCAGTGTGCCCTAATTTTATCCCAAGCTCATGGTAAATTCTTGGTTCAATTTCCTCCACAATCAAATGCAGATGCTCCTCAGAAAGCTCTAAGTCTGTTCAAAAAAGAAGAAGCATGTCACTAATTCAATGCTAAATTTGAAGGGGTAGAAGATTGCAAGTAAAAGTCCGCTGAGTATATACTCTTTATATTCACAATACCATCTATATCACAAATCTATTCAAGCCAGCAACCACTTCTCTCCCTATCTTCCCAACTCAACACTTTGAAGGGCCAAGGCTCACAGTATAGACTCCACCAAAGGTAAAAACAGTAGCAGTGATAAAACAGAGAGAAAACACAGATTGAACAGGCTGGGGCTCTTTTCTTTAGTAAATGGAAGACTGAGCAGTGACCTGATAGAGGTCTTTAAAATTATGAAAGGGTTTAATAGAGTAGGTGTAGAGAAAATGTTTCCATGTGTGGGGGAGTGCAAAATTACAGGCCATAAATATAAGATAGTCACCAATAAATCCAAGGGGAATTCAGGAGGAACTTCTTTCGACCCAGACAGTGGAGAGAATGTGGAAACCACTACCACAAGGAGTGGTTGAGATGACTAGATTTGATGTATTGCAATGGAAAGCAGATGCAGGAGAAAGCGATAGAAGGATATGCTGATAGGATTAGATAATGAGGGGTGGAGGGAGGCTTGTGTGGAGCATAAACACCAGCATGGAGCAGTTGGGCCAAATGGCCTGTTTCTGTGCTGTACGTTCTATACTCTATGCAAAATTAAATATATTTAGAAGTAATTATTAGATGACACCCAAGCTTGCACTGTTCCTGCATGCTGATTGTAAGCAAAACTGCTGACAGTAAGGAGTTCTAGTATTCAGGGTCTGGGAAAGAATGAGTTAAGAGTTTTGAGGTGCTACAATGAGTCTTATTTCAGTGTAGTGAAGGGAACAGCATGTAGGATGGTGCATCTGAAGCTTAAGTGGAAGCTGAGTAAAAAGTTCAGAAGAGCAGTCATCATGATAGTGTGTTCACAATAGAGTACATATTGGCAGTAGACACATGGAGAAGTACACTTATTTATTCACAATATACCATCTGCTCCCTTTACAGAGAAGTTACCCTCCACCTTAATCCGAAAAGCACCAATCAGAAGAGTACCAACCATCATTATCTTCACTGGAAGCAGTCCACCAGCACAGCTATCCACAGTCATGTTTAGTTTTTAGTTTAGAGATACAGCACTGAAACAGGCCCTTCGGCCCACCGAGTCTGTGCCGACCATCAACCACCCATTTATACTAATCCTACAGTAATCCCATATTCCTACCACATCCCCATCTGTCCCTATATTTCCCTACAACCTACCTGTACTAGGGACAATTTGTAATGGCCAATTTACCTACCAACCTGCAAGTCTTTTGGCTTGTGGGAGGAAACCGGAGCACCCAGAGAAAACCCACGCAGACACAGGGAGAACTTACAAACTCCACACAGGCAGTACCCAGAATTGAACCCGAGTCGCTGGAGCTGTGAGGCTGCGGTGCCAACCACTGCGCCACTGTGCCGCCCAATATTCAGAAGAAATCAAACAGCAGAGATAGCAGTAATAAGGGATCAGCTAATGCTGGGCAACAGTCCAGAACACTAAGTGCTCCTTTGAAGTTGTTTTGGGGTACAGACCTTACCAACGTTGCATTAAATCCCAAGGCTTTTGCAGCGGTACACAACAGAGAAAAGTTATTTCCTCTGCTTGAAGGATCGGTGACAAAGGGTCAGATGGTGAGGAAAGAGGCTAGGAGAACCTTCTATATGCATGGAACTCTTGGAGCATATGGGGAAAAGGTGGGTATGTGGAGTTAGGTCACAGATCAGTCACGACCTCATTGAATGGCAGAACAGGCTCGAGGAGCTAAATGGCCTATTGCTATTCTTATGTTCCTGTAAGCATAAAATGCCTAGGCACAAGGAGTAGCTGAAATAGAGACCTTGCTTTTTTTAAAGAGAGAAGCAGAAAAATAGTTGAAGAGTAAGATACAGGGCTAGGGAGAAAGAGCAAGGCAACACGATTCATTTTGAAAATACACAGCAGATCAGGCAGCATCTGTAGATAGAGAAACAGAGTTAGCAGCCAGGGTTCCAGGATATTATAGGGCCTAAAGGAGCGGGCCAGGGGTTGGAGGGTGGGTGGGTGGCCAAAGAATTGGGAGAACGGGGGTGGCGTGCCTGTCACCTTGCTGCCGCCGTGGCATTTTGCTAGCAGCGGGGAAGGTGGCAGATGGCTCTCCCACCTAGAGGCCAACTGAGGCCCTTAAGTGGCCAATTAAGGTCCTCTTCCAACCACTGCTGCCGTTTTACCCTCCGCTATGCGGGGAGTCCACCAGGTAAACCCTGGTGGCCTCCCTACGGGCTCAGTTGGGAGAGGGGTAGCCCTCTTGATCAGACACTCTGTTACTCCAAAGGACTTGCTCGGCGGCAATGTATGCCCCCATGGCAACATCCCCAACCCCGTCCTCACCAATTACCATCTCCTCCCCCCATTGCCCCTTACCACGGCCTGCATTACTGGCCCCAGTGACCCCAACCTCACTTACCTTGCTCTGAAGATGGCGTCCATGCTGCTTCTCAGGCTGTGCAGTCCCAGCAGTGGCCACCGCTCCCAGTGGCGCTGCTGGGACTGAAGAGCTGCCAGCCCTCCAATTGGCCAGCAGCTCTTGGAGGCTAGATCTCATACCTTAAAGAGACGGCCGCCATGACGGCAGATCATTAGTTGCCTGGTGGATGCAAAATCTGGTTGGGGCTTCCAGAAACAGCCGAGGAGGGGATGTCCCGACTTTCCAGGCCATCATCAGGGTCATCACTACACCAACAAAATCCTGGCCTGCGTTTCAGGTTGATGACCTTTCGTCAGAACTGAACTCAGAACTTTCAAGAGATCTGACAAAAGGCTATACTGAAACATTAACTCTGTTTCTCTCTATACAGATGCTGCCTGACCTGCTGAGTATTTCCAGCATTTTCTGTTTTTATTTCAGATTCCCAGCATCGCAGTATTTTGCTTTTCGGATTTGTTTCGGATTACTTGAGCAGAGATAAATGTGATGGGCTGAATGGCATTGTTCTGGGCTGTACACTTTGGTTCCATAGTTAGTTGATATGGTGAGATTGCTTCTAATAGTGGCCTGCATGGACCAGCATTGGAGTAACTGGTTGGAACTTATATTAGTAGTAGTTGTGTGTCATCTGTAGCCCTACTTAAGTGACTGTAATTGTCGGTAAAAGCAACTGCCACAGACCACTGTATTCTTGCAGCTGCAGGAGTTTTGATAACAGATAGAGGTGGCAGGTTGTCTAGTAACCTTGCAGCTCTCAAATTGGTTGTTCAGCCACCCACCAGGACTATTCCTTTAACAGCAGCGATTAGCAATATTAAACCTCTGTTAAATCTTCTCTGGTTCAGTGGAAATAGTCTTAGTATCAAGTCTGCTGTTTGTACATAAAACGTAACGGAGTTCACAATACCTGAGGCAAATGGATCAACAAAACACACTAAATGCTAGAGCACAACCTCTACACAACTGAATGAAACTAATTCACTTATATTACATCTTTGTAATAGTTGCTTCCAGTCCTGTATGTCTCTTTGTTATGATTTAAAAGGATACAGCCCAAGTTGGTTCCAGAACGGAAATATGAAAAATATTACATGCACAGGCTGCATTTGGCTGCATACAGTACCTGGTACCTGCAAGAATAAAAGGAAAATAATTAGAATATGAGCTACCCTAAGATACAGAACTGTAACTGGGTGTGAGGTGCAGTGCTGAAACTTCAAATCAAGGCTGTCAGGCTGAGTCCTATGCAAGGAACCCTGAGACCCACGATTCAGTTCTACCCCTCAAACTGGTCCCAGATACATATTGCTCATTTTACAGAAAACAATCAAGCGTTACGAAATGTTACAGTCAGATTATTGGAGTATGAGGGGAAGTTCCAGTGATTCTTGTGGTTTTCAGAAGCACAAGATTTCAGCACACACAGAGAGTGCATCCCTTGCACTGGTTCCTTACTGCTGGTGTAGGGGAAAATAACAGAACTAATTATGGGAAAGCCCCACACAGTACACTTATAGACATGGCATTACTTAAAGTTTGACTAGATGGATATCTTGGGTTTTCAATGATTAACATTTGTGAACATTAGTCTATCATAACTTCTCTGTGGAAATATTGATCACACAATATATTTACTGCTTACATACATACGAGGACTGATTTTCCTGACTGAGCACTCCCAGGCAGACTGGTTGGGAAACTGCAGGTCTGCAGCCCCTGACCATTCATTTACATGGACAGGATATCAAGCCCTCAGGTCTGTGAATATCCTGACCACTCCTTGCCGGGAATGCTCGACTGAGCAATCTGCCCGCTGCAATATTACAAAGCATTTATGAAGTTAGTGGCACTCGTAATTTCATTCTCGGGAAGTGGGCATTGCTGGCAAGGCCACATTTATTGCCCTGAGAAGGTGGTGATGGGCCATCCAGCAGTGTCGTATCAATTCAAATCAATATTCTTCTTTCAATCTCTCCTTGCTCATTCCTGTAGTTAAGCAGAGGACCTTCAATCACTGTTGCTTTGACTAACTGCTAGGAGCTACTTAATAACCGGCTGTTGAACATTGCTACTATTTATTGTATAATAACAAGCGATTGCTTACCACTTGTGGGCTAGGCTGCTTGTCATCTGAAATATAAATAAAAACTGTTAAATCTCAATAAAAGTAATGCCTACACATTAAAAAACACAAAATATACCTTCATTTACAAGGTCACTTACACCGCTTCTCATTTATAATGACATCTCAATTAGTCTGTAAAACTACACAAAAAGCTTCTCTTGAAGTTAAAATCAGGTTTCAAATATAGTGAATTAAACTAGTTAACCACTGCAAACGTTGTGAATTGACAAGTTCTAAAAGACAAGCTCAGCAGAAAAGCTATTGGGAGCAATCACAGATTTAATTATTTTTCCAATGCCAACTAATTGAGAAAGACAGGGAGATTCATTTTAACCTAACCATCCACGCCCAGCAGAAAAGTGACAGAATCAGATCAGCCACCCAATTTTATTTTACATTGACTCCAAAGTACTTATCAAAAGCAAGTGGATGGAGAGTACACAAGTACAAAACTGTGATCTAAGTATGATAGAATATTGATGAAAAATACTGGCTAATCCGTGGCCTTTTATTGAACTACTGATTACCAACTTCCAACAGATATTTTCCCCCAAAAAGCATTAAAACCAAGCAGTAAGTAGAAACTTATCTTTTTAATAAGATGTAGCTTCTAATGGGTAAAATGATCTCCCTACTTTAAGCATAATATCCAAAAAGGCTTAGATCCAACCCACTTTTACAGGCATACAGGAGCAAGTGTCACAACTCACTGCAGGAATGTAATATTGTCGCCTTGGTACGAGTGCAATGCAAACCACATCTCATTATCGGATGAGAATAGAAGTCAACATCGGCTTCTTACATGAAGATAAAAAGTAAAACAGGGAAAAGTGGCTATTTTGTGTTTTTCAGTTGTGTACAAGTGAAATACAAATAAATTAATATATGCTCAGACGGCAGGATAGGAATGAATGGTGTGTAATGGACATAAGGATATCACATAGACGGCATACTGGGATAGACAAGAGGCACAGAATGCAGCAGCACCGGATTAAATAATCTCATCTACATTTATAGCAAGATTTTTGTGTGTGGGTCAAAGCAGGGAACACTAGCAAAAGGGAAGATCCTGCAATGCAGTGGGAGACCCACAGATTAGAGGTGAATGCAAGAAAGCACTTTAGATCTACAGAATGACTTATACAATAACTAGATTCTGAATTTATTCCATATGCATGCAATAATGGAAAATGGCTCCATTGATGGCAAATGTACTTATATGACAACCGTTCTGATTAGTAAATCATAGTCAATGAATAATTACCATTAATTGGATCCAACGGCTGTGGAGAAGAAGCACAAAGCAATTAAGAAACATATCAGAGGTAGATGAATAAATATACTGTACTGAAGCATCAGCCTGGATTTTGTGCTCAAGTCTCTGCTGTGGAACTTGAACCCACACCTTTAGACTCAGAGGTGAGAATGCTACCACAGAGTCACAGGAAATGGCTTTATAATACCTGGTGTGTCAGACATGCTTTGAAAACTTGGTGCTTAATGTGGCAAAAAAAAAATTGTGAGCAACTGTCTTAAGGGTGCAAAATCACAGGCTGTCGTGAGCAAAAGCAGAAAACTCCAAGCATATTATCGATTATGAAAAATAAAAAGTCAAGACTGCTCGAGTGCTTAAAGTGTTAAAGGTTCCAGACGCCACCATTTTTAAATGTGTGCAGAAGGAAATATGCTACTTTATTTTTAGAAATACCTCTCATCTCATTGAAAAATTGCAATACACAGATCCAGTTAGACTAACATCTGGAGTTTTACAGATTAAAACTTTACATTATTTTAAATGATCTGCATTTAGAACAAATTACTATTTACCTCATCAACTTCAACTTTTGACTTTGGCATGCCTGAAATTAAAACAAAATGTTTTTACCAGTTACAGACAACAAAATGGTTACAGGATTATTGACGGATTAAAGGTAACAAAGTTAAAGCCATTTACCGCGAGCTTCAATTACTTTTCAAGATGTATCTGGGAATATTCTCTGCTTGCTGGTCAACAATAAGTTTCCAGTTGCAGGGGGGAGCATGGGGGAGAGAATGGGGGGGGGGGGAAGACATGGGGGGAGACACGGGGGGGGGGGGACAAGGGGGGGGGAACAGAGAGAGAGAGAGAGCGAGCGAGACAGCAAGAGAGGGGGAGAGAGTGATCAAGATCACTCCTGACAGATGGACATCTATCTGGAATACTCTGCATCGCTACAAGCATGCGGACAAACACTGACTACTTGTGCAAGCAAAAAATGCCCAATATCTCACTAAATCAGTGTCCAACATAGTGAAGAGAAAGGAAGGGTAGCACAGTGGTTAGCACCACAGCCTTCCCACCTTCCCCCACACCAATTATGTTACTTTGACCTTGCTCCCCCCAGCCCCTCCTCCACCGCACTGAGAAACTTACCTCCTCCCCCCTCCCCACCAGTGTTCCACCTGGGTTCCCCGGACAGGGATCCAAAGGTGGGGGAGTGCCAGCGCAGTGGGACTGAAGGTGGCGGTGTAGGTATGACAAATTCAGTAATTTTAATTTATTTAAATATTTTAATGGTGATCCTGTTGCCAAGAGGCGGGGGCGCCGCCACGCGGCCTCGCTGCCACCGGCAATATCGGGCCGGGCCCTCCTGGCATCAGGGTGCGTGGCGGCCCTCTCCTGGAGGCATTTTCCGCTCCCCCCCCCCCCCACCCGCCACAAACCTCAACATCAGGGAGTCTATAAAATTCAGCCCAGTGAATTGGGAATATTAAACACCAGTGCTGTAAAACAACATTGTCAGGAGTTCTGAAAGTTGGATGTTCAATTTCTGCATAACGAACTGTTGCCAAGATTTTGCAGTAATAACAACAAGACCAGCAACGGATAAACCAGACAGCAAGTTCTGGAGTACACACTTGAACGGTTCACCGCAGACATCCTGAAGCTGCTGTCACAGATACCCTGCCCCACCATAGGCTGCGCTGTTGCAGTCCTCACCAATAGGCTCAACACTCACCCACCAGTTCCACACTAAAAATGGGTGAAAAAGTTGGGGCTCGTGCATTTAGGTCTACTTTTTCAGTCTGACTTTTTTTTATCTCTCTCCCTTAATTCCATCTGTATTTCCCAAACTTTATTTTGCTTTCTGTATATTATTTAAATCTAATTTATATTTACGGCTTTTTCTTCCTCTGGACTCAATGGGCTAGATTTTTCCTCAGGCGGATGGGAATTCACCACTGACATAAAAGTCAGTGGCGAACCCGCTTCCACCTAGCCTGGGGATCTGTCCCGCCTTTTACGGGTCCCCGGGTTTTAATTGTCCCGAGGCGGGACTTCCACCCGCTTGAGGGAGGAGGACCCGCCTCAGTGAGCTGCTGGCCAATCAGCGGGCCAACAGCTCTTAGTCCCAGCAGCGCTACTGAGAGCAGTGGCCACTGCTGGGACTGCAGCCCAGCCGACCAGATAGATCCAGGAGTGAAGGTAAGTTGGGAATGCCTCCCAGGCAGATCGGTCCTTCCCAGGTGAGGCTAGAGTGGTCGTTTGGGGTGAGGAGGGGGCATCTTGGATCCCAGGGGTGGGTTGGGAGATGGGAGCAGCCCTCAATCGGGCATCCTGTGCCCAACTGCCATGCCCTGCCTCCCCGAGGCGCGGAAAGGCCGGCAGCTATCGCTGGGCGGCCTTTCACGACCCCAACACATCCGCCTGCCACAGGTAAAATACCCGTGGAGGCGCACGCGGGCCCTTAAGTGACCACTTAAGGGCCTTGATTGGCCCGGGCAGGCGGGCCATTCCCCCCCACTGGAACCTCCCGCTCAATTTTACGCCACCCCCACGCCACCAACCGCTGAGCCCAATGTCTCAGTGAAGATATTTCAATCTGATTGGTTGAAGATCTTAGCTGTTCTTTTCTCTGCACACACACACACACACACACACACACACACACACACACACACACACACACACACACACACACACACACACACACACACACAGACTGCCACCCCTATAGAGGGTGTCACTCTGTAATAGATGTTAGATTAGAGGAAATCTGTGCTGAAAAGCCCACAAAAACTCTGTGACAGTTTTCAGCGAAGTCAATGGCTAGTGTCGTTCCATTGCCACTGACCATAAAATCCGGGCCATATTTTGTTTCGATCACAAAACAAGAAAAATGTTTAACATAAGTCCACTTTCAGAATAGCACTTTTAAAATTGATTGCGACATCACTTGAGACAATTCAAGGAACAATTCTTTCCTTATCAGATGCATGCACTTAAAAAGCAGAAAAGTTTTTTTTTTAAATCATTATACTGGGCAAATATCAATAAGGATAGGATTAGGCTGTTGTTTCTTACAAGAGTAGAACAGACTAGGTATTTTTGACTCACATGGGAGGACTCCTCTTTTGAAGTACAGAACTACACACAAAATTATTGCCAGTGCAATTATCACAGCTACCACCACACCAGCAATCCATGATTTGCGTTCTGCAATACAAACATAAATAAGGATGATGGTTTGAGAGTGACAGCCAATATGGTTAGTTACATTAGTGATTGTCCATGAACACCAAGTGTGCAGGATAAAGGAGAATCTGTCAGGATTCATTAATGACCACATAGTAAAGGTGCCCCCTAGGTAGCAGTGATCACAACATGACTGAATTACGCATTCAGCTTGAAGGTGAGAAAAATGGATCTAAGACTAGTGCTTTAAACTTAAATAAATGTCATTATGAGGGTTTGAAGACAGAGCTGGCTGAAGTAAACTGGGAAATTAGGTTAAGGATAGGTCAGTACAGATGCAGTGACAGACATTTAAGGAGATATTTCATAACACTCAGCAAAGATACATTCCAGTGAGAAAGAAAGAATCTAGGGGAAGGATACACCATCCATGGCTAACTAAGGCAGTTAAAAATAGCATCAAGTTGAAAGAAAAAGCGTACAATTCAGCGAAGAGTAGTGGCAAGTCAGAAGATTGGACAGAATATAAAAAAATGACTATAAAGAATGTCTAAAAGAATAATGAAAGAGAAATTAGAGACTGAGAGAAAGCTAGTTAGAAATATAAAAATGGATAGTAATAGTTTGTAGAGATATTTAAAAAGGAAAAGAGAAAGTAATGTGAGTGTTGGTCCTCTAGAGAGAATGTCTGGGGAGTTAATAATGGAAAATAAGGAAATGGCAGAGGAATTGAACAGATTTTTTGCATCTGTCTTCACTGTAGAGGATACAAATATCATCCCAGAAATAACTATGAATCAAGAGTTGAAAGGGGTGGGGGGGGGGGTGGAGGAACTTAAAACAATTGCCAAGAGCAGGGGAAGGGTACAAAGAAACTTATTAGAACTAAAATCTGATGGAAAATAGCAAATGTAACTCCGCTATTCAAGAAAGGAGGAAGACAGAAAGCAGGAAACTACAGGCCAGTTAGACTAACATCAGTCATGGGGAAAATGCTGGAATCTACTATTAAAGGAGGTTATGGCAAGTCATTTTGAAAATCTCAATGTAATCAGCAGAGTCAACACCGTTTTGTAAAAGGGAAATCGTGTTTGACTAATTTATTAGAGTTCTTTGAGGAAGCAACAAACAATGTGGATAAAGTGGAACCTGTGAATGTGGTGCACTTGGATTTTCAGATGGCATTTGACAAAGTGCCACATCAAAGGTTACCAAACAAAATAAGAGCCCATGGAAGAGGGGGTAACAAATTACCATGGATAGGAGATTAGTTAGCTAACAGGAAACAGAGTATAGGCATAAACGGGTCATTTTCAGGTTGGCAAGCTACAACTAGTAGAATGCCACAGGAATCAGTGATGGGCTTTCAACTATTTACAATCTATATCAACGACTCGGATGAAGCAACAGAATGTATGGTTGCTAAATTTGCTGATGACACAAAGATAAGGAGAATAAGTTGTGAAGCGGGCATAAGGACTCTGCAAAGAGCGAGTGGGAAACGATTTGGCAGATGGAGTATAATATGGGAAAGTGTGAACTTATCCACTTTGGCCAGAAAAATAGAAAAGCAACATATTATTTAAATGGACAGAGATTGCAGAACTCTGAGATGCAAAGGGATCTGGTATTCAAAATACAAGAAGTTAGTATGCGGGTACAGCAAGTGATTAAGAAGGCAAATGAAGTGTTGTTGTTTATTGCAAGGGGAATGGAATATAAAAGTAGAGATAATTTGCTACAGTTGTACAGGGCATTGGTGAGACCACATCTAGTGTACTGTGTACAGTTTTGGTCTCCTTACTTAAGAAAGGATATAATTGCATTGGAAGCAGCTCAGAGAAGGTTCACTCAACTGATTCCTGGGATGAGAGGGTTGGCTTATGAGGAAAGGTTGGACAGGTTGGAGTTTAGAAGGATGAGAGGTGATCTTATTGAAACATACAAGATCCTGAGGGGACTTGACAAGGTGGATGTTGAAAGGATGTTTCTCCTTGTGGGAGAGACTAAAACTAGTGGGCACAATTTGAAAATAAGGGGTCTCCCATTTAAGACAGAGATGAGGAAATTTTTTTTCTCTCTGAGGGTCGTGAGTCTGTGGAATTCTCTTTCCCGGAGAGCGGTGGAGGCAGGGTCATTGAATGTTTTTAAGGCTGAGGTAGACAGATTCTTGACAGGCAGGAGGGGTCGGGGGTATCGGGTGTGGGCAGGAAAATGGAGTCGAGTCATCGAACAAATCAGCCATAATGTTGTGGAGTTGCGCGGCAGGCTCGAGGGGCCAAGTGGCCTGCTCCAGTGCCTAGTTTTACATGATATAAATGTTAACAGTTGCTTAAATCGGTCAGTAATTGTAAAGTAGAAATATTACTTTAAGCAGATTGTCTGCCCATCTAGTGGCTGCCACCGCTCATTATTTTAATTAGTTTGATTAGTCCTAAATACAACAGATAAAAAGAAAAGACAGACAAACCTTTTGCTGTACAGACTGTGTTCTTCACTTCTGTACAGGGTTGCTCAATCTCTTCAGTTTCTTCATTGCACCTCAGGAGGGAAATGAAAGACAAAAGAAATCAGCTGGTTCTAGGAAACAGGAACAGAAAATGCAGGAAAAACTCAGCCGGTCAGTTCTGACACCTAAAATGTCAACATTTTCCCTTCCTTTACAGATGTTGTCTGATTTGAACATTTTCATCACTTTTTGCGTGTGTTTCAGATGGCCAACATTATCCAGAATTTTGCTTGCCTGATTCTAGTAATTTGACTATGAGGGCTTCCTGCAACTGGCTAACCACAAACAAATACACAAGGTGTTTACATCAGATGGAAAAATCACAACGCATGAACCTACGAATTGCTGATAAGGCGAGGCTCCCAGCTGACAGCAACTAGTTCAGCATGACCATTCAGCAATTCTAGGTCAAGGGTAACACAATCGGAGGGAAAGCACGTACTCAGCTTCAAAGCATGCCAACTCCAGAGAAACGCTTTCCAATGCACCTTAAACATCCTTTTCACAAGACTGTTAATTTAGTACCAAGTTCTGCCAAATTGTAGGCAGTTTTAAGCTGCACCTTGCAACCAATGAGAAATGGGTTGCAACTGTCTAAGGTCATTGGATTCCAGGAACCCAAATACCAAATGACATATGCTCCCACAGGGTAAGGTTCCCCATTGGGAGCCCAATTTCAAAAAATCTCAATAGCATTGTAATTTTCCAGGCTGGACTAAAAAGTGCTCAGGTAGATGGGAGAAAGTCTAATTCTTTAAATGCATTGAGAGTGCAGATGTTCCTGGCCATGCTCTCAATGCATTTTAAAATTAAACAGCCTGGATGTGACTTTGCAAATCACAGCTTTGAATAGCCATTTCACTGAGGTTTTTGACTAACATATGTGAAGGAAAGGAAAGACTAGCCGGGATTTTCAGTTAACGTTGGTGTCAGGAAGGGGTGCAGGCAATATTTGAAAATTGCATTGGATTCCACCGCCTCCAGAATGCAGGGCAATTTTCAAAGAGAGGGCTGGGGGGAGAGATAGGGAACCTGCTTTCCTCCAATTAAAGGCCCATTAAGTTCCTTGAGGAGCTAGTTCGCAGGCCTGGGAGGATGAGAAGGTGATTTCAAAGGTTGGATCGGTGAACTTGAACAGTTTGGTGCAGGTTAATGCACAGCTGGTGGGTTCAAAACGGGCAGAGGTTAAAGCTTTCTATTGGTGATGAAAATTTTCATGACTGGGGGATCTTGCACTGGATCATACACTTTACCTTCCATTTGGCCGTTTGGCCATTTTTGTGCTTGTCGAGGTTGCTGGCGCTCCGAGGAGCTGCTTGCTTTCTTCTGGAAGGCAGCAGCAGACTCCATCATGGCTGCCATCTGCCTTTGCCACTCATGCTCTGCAGGCAGCTCCCACCTTTACATCCACCTGAGAGGTTAGGCAGGGCCTCATTTTAATGTCTCCTTCGATAGATGATACCTCTGACAGTGCAGCACTCCCTCAGTAGTGCACTGGAACATCAGCCTGGATTTTGTGCTCAAATCTCTGGAGTGGTACTTAAATCTAGAACTTTCTGATTCAGAGGTGAGAGTGTTACCACTGTTACAGTAGGCTGGATTTTCAAACTGAAGTAGGAAACCTGACGCCGGATAATTTCCGGTCCCGACCCTGCACTACCATTGTGTTGCTCATGGAACACTGTCTTTAAATGTAAATGCCCTAATTTGGCTGAAGGCAAGCTCGGCATCCAATTAGTGACACCAAGCATCACCTGATGTAAAAGACCCTGTTACAGTATAGTGAAGAACAACAGGGGAGTACACCCATTGTCCCTCATTGCCAATATTTATCCCTCAATCAACATCCAACAACACAGAAACAGATTATTTGCTCATTATCACATTACTATTTGTGCAACCATGCTCTACAAAAATTGGCTGCCACTTTTCCTACATTACAATAACAACTACACTTCAAAATGAAGTGTGGTCAATGAATTACTTCAAATTGGCTGTAAAGCACTTTGGGATGTGCTGAGACCATGAAAGTGCGAGACAAATGCAACTTCTTTCAACATACAAGTAGAGTTATCAAACAATTTAATCACAGAAGTGTTCTCAGCTCTGTTTGACATAATCTTGTGCAACCAATATTTGAAGCTTGGCAGTTTACCCAATTTATCCTCTGTAATTCTCCAGATCCATGTATAAAGACCTGGGCACCATATTCCAGTTGAGAGGATCAAATTATCTCACACCCTGAGGTACATAATACAGGCTATTTCAGGCTTAAAGTTTAATTATTTATTGCATTACACTGGCACTTGTTTCTGTTTCATTTTACACAAAGTTATATAGCATCTTTCATGTCCTGAAGATGTCACCAAGCACATGACAGCCAATAAATTACTTTTGAAGTGTAGTCATTGCTGTTTTGTAGGTGACATAACAGTCAACTTCTGCATAGCAAGATACCCGAAACTGCAATGAGATAACTGATAAATTAATCTGTTTGTGATAGTGTTAATTCACAGAATCAAAGAATTGTCACAGTGCAGAAGGAGGCCATTCGGCCCATGGTGTCTGCACCGGTTCTCTGAAAGGACAATTCACTTAGTGCCATTCCCTCACCTTTGCCCTGTAACCCTGCATATTCTTCCTTTTCATATAACCGTCTAAATCCCTTTTGAATGCCTTGTTTGAACCTGCCTCCACCACACAGTGCATTCCAGACTTTTACCACTAGCTGTGTGAAAAAGATTTTCCTCAGGTCGCTTTTGCTTCTCTTATCCCATTACTTTAAATCTGTGCCATCTCGTTCTCAATGCTTTCATGAGTGGGAACAGTTTCTCTCTACCTACTCTATTCAGACCCCTGATGATTTTGACTATCTCCATCAAATCTCCCCTCAGCCTTCTTTTCTCCAAGGAAAACAGTCCTAATTTCTCCAATCTATCTTCATAACTGAAATTCCTCAACCCTGGAATCATTCTCGTGAATCTTTTCTGCACTCTTGCCAATGCCTCTGCATCCTTTCTAAAGTGCGGCGCCCAGAACTGGATGAAATGCTCCAGCTGAGGCTGAACTAGTGTCTTACACAAGTTCAACTTAACCTCCTTGCTCTTGTACTCTATGCGCTTATTAATGAAGCCCAGAATACTGTATGCTTTATTAACTGCTCTCTCAACCTGTCCTGCCACCTTCAATAACTTATTTACATATAAGCCCAGATCCCTCTGCTCCTGCACCCCCTTTAGAATTGTGCCCTTTATTTTATATTATCTCTCCATGTTCTTCCTACCAAAATGAATCACTTCATATTTCTCTGCATTGAACTTCATCTGTCACCTGTCTGCCTATTCCACTAACTTGTCCACGTCCTTTCGAAGTACTACACTATTCTCCTCACAGTTCACAATGCTTCGAAGTTTCCTAGCATCTGCAAACGTTCAAATTGTGCCCTGTACACCAAGATCTAGGTCATTAATATATATCAGGAAAAGCAAGGGTCCCAACATTGACCCCTGGAGAACTTCACTGCAAACCTTCCTCCAGCCCGAAAAACATCTATTAACCACTACTCTTTGTTTCCTGTGACTCAAAGAACAAAAAGAACAAAGAACAGTACAGCACAGGAACAGGCCATTCGGCCCTCCAAGCCTGCGCCGATCTTGATGCCTGCCTAAACTAACACCTTCTGCACTTCCGGGGCCCATATCCCTCTATTCCCTTCCTATTCGTATATTTGTCAAGATGCCTCTTAAACGTCGCTATCGTACCTGCTTCCACCACCTCCCCTGGCAGCATGTTCCAGGCACTCACCACCCTCTGTGTAAAAAAAATTGCCTCGCACATCCCCTCTAAACTTTGCCCCTTGCACCTTAAACCTATGTCCCCAATTCCGTATCCATATTGCTACTGTCCCGTTATTCCATGAGCTGTAACTTTGCTCACAAGTCTGTTATGTGACACTGTATCAAATGCCTTCTGGAAGAACATGTACACCACATCAACAGCATTTCCCTCACCAACCCTCTGTGTAACCTCCTCAAAAAACTCCAGCATATTAGTTAAATGTGATTTTCCCAGAAGAAATCTATGCTGGCTTCCTTTAATTAACCCACATTTGTCCATGTGACTATTAATTTTGTCCCGAATTATTCTTTCTAGAAGTTTCCCCACACTGAAGTTAAACTGACTGGCCTGTAGTTGCTGGGCTTATCTTTACACCCTTAATTGTGGGTTGAACTCCCCTGCTCCTCTTTAGAAAAACCGTATGAGATGTTTTACATCCAATGAAAGCAGAGAACGACTTGCACTTATATAGCACCTTTAATGTAGTAAAACGCCCCAAGACAATGCACAGATGCATTAGCAAGCAAAATGTGGCAGCAAGCCACATAAGGAGATATTGGAACAGGTGATTAAAAGCTTGGTCAAAGAAGTAGATTTTAATGAACATCTTAAAGGAGGAGAAAGAGGTAGCGAGATGGTGAGATGAGGAAGGGAATTCTGGAACTTCTTGCCTAGGCAGTTTGAGGACAGGGCTGCTAATGGTGGAGCAATTAAAGTCAGGCATGCACAAGAGGCCTTGGTTGAATGTCTCATTTGAAAGACAGCATTCCCTCACTACTGCACTGCAGCATCAGACCAGATTACATGCTCAAGCCCTGGAATAGGACTTGACTCTGTAATCTTCTGGCTAAAGAGGCAATGGTGTTTGCAATAGAGCAATGCTGAAACACGATAACTGTTGTTCAACACATCATGTACAAATAAATCACAATTGCTAATTTATCTTACTTACTTTTTACAACTAATGCAGCGACTACAGCTTTCAGGATGCAGGCAGAAGAATGTTTTCCTGCAAGTACATGTTGCATCATGAGTTCCATTACAGCTGGTTTTCATTTCTAGGCCTGTAGGTGGATAAACAGATTGCATTTTTCACCCAGTCAAAGAGTACAAATTGAGGCTAATACAATGGCCGAGATTTTCTGGTCAGCAGTGAAGCAAGAGATCTCAGGCGGGAATTTCCCCTTTCCCCACAGCAGTTTAAATCTGCCGCCAAATCCAAGGGATGTCTTAGTGTGCAGCTGCAGTGATGTCAGCAAGCAGTTAAACAGCCAATCACATTGAAGTATTCACACACAGAAAACCAGGATGTTAAAGGCACTTAAAATCCTTCACTTTTAATTGAAATGTTAAGGGTAAGAAATAAATGTACTACTGTAGTAAGATAGAAGCTAAAATATAGGTAAAAAGACTTATAAAAAAATGTTTTTAGAAATATGTAGAATATTTAATCATTGCAGAGAAATCTGGCATTCTACAAATATAACATTCGCTTTTCAGGGTCAGAGAAGGTGTTTAGCGGTAATAATGAGATTAATGCACTGTTAAAGTCCTGGTTACACCTGACTGACCAAGCTGCAACTTTTTCCAAGGTTTTCACAGCGAGACTAACAGCATTAAAGTGAAAGTTCCCATTAGCTCCTGCTTTCAATGGAGATTGCAGTCTATGAAAACCTTTGCAACACACCCTATGAAGAAGCATAGACTCACTGACAGCAACATCTGAATTTCAGGGTTATTCTGTACACGTCTGAACTCCCGAAGTTGCTGTCAGTTTCAATGGAGTAATGACAGTGAATGCTGACAGTTTTGTTGTCTTTACCCTATCATAAAGGCAATAGGGATGGGCAATAAATGCTGGCATTGCCAGCGACACACATATCCTGTGAAAGAATAAAATAAATAGATAAATAATCCAGGCAAATATATCCAATTTTCTTCTTGAGCGTCTGGTTCAAGAACGTTGGATTAAATATTGGTGGACTGCAGAGTATATATTGTTATTAAAGGAAGTAAGTGCAGAAATCACCTGCTCAGTAGATTTTCTTACAGGTAAAAGGGTGTTCTTAACAACAACGAACGAATTTCAATTACATAGCATTTTTAACATAAAGACATTCCAAGGCGCTTCACAGAAGGTATATGGAAAGCAGACATTGACCCAGAAATTGTTGGAAAAGTATGGTGCATTAACGGCACCCGCCATTATTAGTATCCAGCAAATCCAGTGGTGAAAAAGCAGTATGCCATGAGTTCTGAGGTTCACAAATTGCTGGACAATTTGTGCTGCTCTGCCATTAGCCTCGACAAAAACTGAAAAAATTGCAACTTCACTGTGAGTTTTTCGATGGAAATTAAATGCACATCATGAAATAGCTGAATTTATGCTGTAAACGTGAATTAATCTCTACGCTGTCTTTTATGCCTGGAAATGCATGCCATAGGACCCTGTGAACCGAGTGATTCATGGTCTTGTCATGAAACTCAATCTTGGATGCCCAGAAAAGGAATAAATAAAGCTGTGGAGTCTCACTCCAGCAGGTAGTGCATTGTTCGTGGAGTTTTTTTTGTAAGTATTTCTCTCAGCTGTCTTAGCAGTATTTTAGTGCTAGTCTTGCCACCACATTCCTGTTAGTGACAGAAGGTAATAACTATAAGGATGCAAAGCTGTTTAAACACTCACAAAATACAAATGAAGGTAGGTTTTGTTCAGAAAATAAGTTTGGGATACACTATAGAAGAATGTTGGTACATTTTGCATACTTACCCTGCCATTCATTCATTATTAACTTGTCATGGATCAATACAACAATTTTCAAATACAACTATGTCGTAACGTCTTCTTCTGTTGCACTTTTAATTTTTTCTTATTTTTCCTTTGTCCTTTTATTTCTCTCGCACTTAAACTTCTTTTTTTCCTTCACTTTATCTCTCCACCTGTCTCGAATTATACTCTGATTTACCCTATTCCCTTCTGCATCGTTTGCTCTCTTTCTTTATACTTTTGTTTCATTGGTTAAGGAGACAGGCCATTGCACATGCCTTTTGAGAGATTGCAAATACAACATTGATATAAATGTGCCATTATCAATTTGCATTTCCAGCAATTTGCGGCACAAATATAATGCAATCTGAAGAGTGAGGTGAAAAGACTAGTTCATGCTGCTAACCGCAAGATAGAAACATAGAGAAACATATAAAAATAGGAGGAATAGGCCATTCAGCCCTTCGAGCCTGCTCCGCCATTCAATACGATCATGGCTGATCATCCAAACTCAGTACCCTGTTCCCACTTCCTTCCCGTATTCCTTGATGCCTTTTGCACTAAGAACTATATCTAACTCCTTCTTGAATATATTTAATGATTTGGCCTCAACTACTTTCCGTGGTAGAGAATTCCACAGGTTCACCACTCTCTGGGTGAAGAAATCTCTCCTCATCTCAGTCCTAAATGGCCTGCCCCTTATCCTTAGACTGTGACCCCTGGTCCTGGACTCCCCCACCATCGGGAACATTCTTCCTGCATCTAGTCTATCCAGTCCTGTTAGAATTTTGTAGGTTTCTATGAGATCCCCTCTCATTCTTCTAAACTCAAGCGAACACAAGCCTAATTGACCCAATCTCTCTTCATACGTCAGTCCCGCCATCCCAGGAATCAGTCTGGTGAACCTTCGCTGCACTCCCTCCATAACAAGAACATCCTTCCTCAGCTAAGGAGACCAAAACTGCACACAATACTCAAGGTGTGATCTCACCAAGGCCCTGTATAAATGCAGCAAGACATCCCTGCTCCTGTACTCGAATCCTCTCGCTATGAAGGCCAACATACCATTTGCCTGCTTGCTGCACCTGCATGCTTACTTTCAGCAACTGGTGCACAAGGACACCCAGGTCTCGCTGCACCTCCCCCTTTCCCAATCTATCGCCATTCAGATAATAATCTGCTTTCCTGTTTTTCCACCAAAATGGATAACCTCACATTTATCCACATTATACTGCATCTGCCATGTAATTGCCCATTCACTCAACCTGTCCAAATCACACTGGGGCTTCTTTGCATCCTCTTCACAGCTCACACTCCCACCCAGCTTTGTACCATCTGCAAACTTGGATATATTACATTTAATTCCCTCATCTATATCATTAATATATATTGTGAATAGTTGGGGTCCTAACATTGATCCCTGCGGTACCCCACTAGTCACTGCCTGCCACTCGGAAAAAGACCCGTTTATTCCGACTCTTTGTTTCCTGTCTGCCAATCAGTTCTCTATCCATGTCAGTACCTTACCCCCAATCCCATGTGCTTTAATTTTGCACACTAATCTCTTATGTGGGACCTTATCGAAAGCCTTCTGAAAGTCCAAATACACCACATCCACTGGTTCTCCCTTATCTACTCTACTAGTTACATCCTCAAAAAATTCCAGTAGCTTTGTCAGGCAGGATTTTCCTTTCGTAAATCCATGCTGACTTTGTCCGATCCTAACACTGTTTTTTCAAATGCTCCGCCATTACATCTTTTATAATGGACTCTAGCATTTTCCCCACTACTGATGTCAGGCTAACCGGTCTATAATTCCCTGTTTTCTCTCTATCTCCTTTTTTAAATAGTGGGATTACATTAGCTACCCTCCAATCCATTGGAAATATTCCAGATTCTATAGAATTTTGAAAAATAACCAGCAATGCATCTACTATTTCTAGGGCCACTTCTTTAAGTACTCTGGGGTGCAGCAAAGGCAGACGGTATGTTAATGGTGTGCTGAAAGACAAAGCGTTAGTGCAGAGAGGGTGTTAATTAACAGAAAAATAGAACAACCTGGCCCAAAGCACAAACATGACAAAAAAGCAGAGGGTAGGTAAAAAAATGAATAGTGAAACAAAATGAAATAAAACAAAGAAAAAAGAAAAAAAAATAGCTGAAAATAAAAAGGGCCTTCATGCTCTGAAATTATTGAACTCAATGTTCAGTCCGGCAGGCTGTAGTGTGCCTCATCGGTAAATGAGATGCTGTTCTTCGAGCTTGCGTTGATGTTCAGTGGAACACTGCAGCAATCCCAGGACAGAGATGTGAGCATGAGAGCAGGGGGTGTGTTGAAATGGCAAGCAACCGGAAGCTCAGGGTCATGCTTGGTCTCCCCAATGTAAAGGAGACCACATTCTGAGCAGCGAATACAGTATACTAAATTGAAAGAAGTACAAGTACAACTTTTTATTTTTTATTTGCTTATTTTATTTCATTTTGTTTCATCATTGATTTTTTTTACCATGTGCCTACCCAATGCTTTTTTTTTTTGTCATGTTTGTGCTTTGGGCCAGGTTGTTCTTTTTTTCTGTCAATTAACACCCTCTCTGCACTAACACTTTGTCTTTCAGTACACCATTAACATAGCGTTTGCCTTTGCTCCATGACCTTCTGGTCAGTTATTCTCTGTGACCTTGTCCTATCAATGCCTTCTCTTTTGTCATCTCTTGCCGCATTCCCCCCCCCCCCCCACCCCCCCCCCCCCCCCTTTATTTGCTTAAAACCTTTTATATTTCCAATATTTGTCAGTTCTGATGAAGGGTCACTGACCTGAAACGTTAACTCTGCTTCTCTCTCCACAGACGCTGCCAAACCTGCTGAGTATTTCTTGTTTTCATTTACGGGTTTTAAGTAGGTTTACTACACACAAGCTACCTGATAAATCAAGATCGATTTCAAAGTGTACCTATTTTAATCATTTCAATATGTTGCGATTCTTTATTTTTACTTTAGTCCCTTTCTGTTGATTTTAAGACTTGCAAGCCCAACCATAAAAGGAAGTTGACTTACTCTGCATAACCAGCCAGTAATACAGTCTAGTAGGATCAGGTGACTCTGTTTAGACTTATGTAATATCACAGCCTCCATTACTAACAGGGGAGCTGTTCTGGAGGCGGGTGTTTCCTTTCATTCATGACATGGGGGCAAGGAGTCCCAACAGAGCAGATCTTTGCTGAGCAAAACAATGCTAATATGAATTTTAAAAGATAATTATTTGAACAAAAGAAGCACTGAGTCTGGAATTTCCTTCCTCTATATGTAACTCTGTCATTTCAACAGTGTATATTAATTCAACTTTCTGTACAGTTGGCCTGAATACCTCCTCCCAGCCATTTCCTCCAAGAAAGTCATCACTTACTAGTTAAGCTGAACAGCACTGGCCAGGCTCTGCCTTGAACAGGGAATTATCAGGCAATGTGGCCCCTGTGTTAGAAACCTTGAACAAGATTTCGCTCTTGACCTCAATGTCTCAAAATCTGCCCAAAACTTCTCAGTAATCAGCCCTGCAAAAGGGTAGCAGACAAAAATAACACTAACTCCTCAAAAAGGAAACTGAAAACTGCCTAAAGTCTTCCATCCGATTTCCTTCTAAGGCAAAATGCCCCAACCCTCAAAGATGCAAAGCTGCCCAAGCATGCACATCAATGCATATCAGAATTTGACATTTTAAGTGCTGTATGAATACGACATACAATGGCAAAAAGTGTTGTAATTACTCCTGAAAATAACATTTTAGGCTGCAGTACCTGAGTAATTTGAGACATGACATGTGATAAGTGTAGCATGCTTAGGAGGAACAGATGACTTTGCACCTGGTTCCCAAGGCTCTCCACCACTGGGGTTTTCCTTGTGTTATATCTGGTCTGTTGTAGACTAATTGATAGAGACTGGATTGCCATGATTAGTCAACAACTCTATTATTGTTGTATCATGTGACTACCAGGATGGTAGAATGCAAACTTTCTTCTTCTACCAATTTCTATTTTTCGACTTTACAAAGAACTACTGCTCTATTGCTTTAACTAATTTTAAAAAGAATTAAATGTAAAGTACATCCAAAGAAACAAAAAAGGATGACAATATTCAGTCAAAGATGTACTGGTGAAACTCACTATTGAAAATCATGGTCTGTTGGTCTGGTAATGACTAACGGAAAGGCAGGTTCAAGAGGAAACAAAGCTAAACTGTGCTTGATTAGAATAGTTAAACATACATGGAACTACAAACAGTTTTATAATTTATCAGTCATGATCTTTAGACATACAGCTTAGTTGTATTTTTAAATTACCAAGGCCCTGAAATTATGCTATGGAACACCAGCATACAAATGCTTAATACCAATTTAATGGAAGTGCTAACCCATTTGAAATAAAAATGGTAATACACACACATGAGTAATCAACAGTAATTCCTTTGGTGGATCGTTCATACTAACTGGCACAGACAACACTCTGAATAGTTAGGGAGCTGAAGTGGACAGCAAAAACAGATGTGGCAATCGCAATGCGCGATTAACCCACACCCATTCAGTCGCAATGCGCAATTAACCCACACCCATTCAATTGCAGTGCGCAATTAACCCACACCCATTCAATTGCAGTGCGCAATTAACCCACACCCATTCAGTCGCAATGCGCGATTAACCCACACCCATTCAATTGCAGTGCGCAATTAACCCACACCCATTCAATTGCAGTGCGCAATTAACCCACACCCATTCAATTGCAGTGCGCAATTAACCCACACCCATTCAATTGCAGTGCGCAATTAACCCACACCCATTCAATTGCAGTGCGCAATTAACCCACACCCATTCAATTGCAGTGCGCAATTAACCGACACCCATTCAATTGCAGTGCGCAATTAACCCACACCCATTCAATTACAGTGCGCAATTAACCCACGCCCATTCAATTGCAGTGCGCAATTAACCCACACCCATTCAATTGCAGTGCGCAATTAACCCACACCCATTCAATTGCAGTGCGCGATTAACCCACACCCATTCAGTCGCAATGCGCAATTAACCCACACCCATTCAATTGCAGTGCGCAATTAACCCACACCCATTCAATTGCAGTGCGCAATTAACCCACACCCATTCAATTGCAGTGCGCAATTAACCCACACCCATTCAATTACAGTGCGCAATTAACCCACGCCCATTCAATTGCAGTGCGCAATTAACCCACGCCCATTCAATTGCAGTGCGCAATTAAACCACACCCATTCAATTGCAGTGCGCAATTAAACCACACCCATTTAGTCGCAATATGCAATTAAACCACACCCATTCAGTCGCAATATGCAATTAACCCACACCCATTCAGTCGCAATATGCAATTAACCCACACCCATTCAATTGCAGTGCGCAATTAACCCACACCCATTCAATTGCAGTGCGCAATTAACCCACACCCATTCAATTGCAGTGCGCAATTAACCCACACCCATTCAATTGCAGTGCGCAATTAACCCACACCCATTCAATTGCAGTGCGCAATTAACCCACACCCATTCAGTCGCAATATGCAATTAACCCACACCCATTCAGTCGCAATGTGCAATTAACCCACACGTATTCAAGTGCAATGCACAATTAACCCACACCCATTTGATCACAATGCACGATTAACCCACACCTGATCAATTGTAAAGTGCAATTCACCCATGCCCAGTCAACTGCATGACTGTTCAAAGTGATGCAGCCGGCACGCCAACTTCCTGCTGCCTGTTCATTAGCCTGATTGCAGCATACAATGAGTACTAAGCACCCTGTTGAGTGGCTGCAAGCCTCAGCAGGGGGCCTAAATTGTGAGAGACTAGCACATGTTAAAAGGTAGCTTAAGGAAAGCTGCACCTCTTAATGAAGACTGCACAGCAAACTGTGAGATGTAGCAAATATACCCAGTTCCAGCCAGAAGGAGCCACATACATAAAAGGTCATCACCACAGTCTCCATCACAACCACTGGCAATGCTGTCCTTCCCCTGCTCTGAGGTTGCAGTTGTGGCTGCAGCAGGTGGAAGTTTTCAGTGAAGACATTCTTACTGAAGCACAGGTGTCTCACACACTGTTCCTCACTGAAGTTCAGGTAGGAGAATTGCTCCCTAAATACATGGGAGGATATGGCCTTCTTGCCAAGAGCCCTTCTCCCGCTTCGCCACCTCCCTGTTCTAAAAGCCTCTCTTGCTCTACGTGGCCTCTGTTCATTCGCCAAGTCATGCTCTAGTCCAAGGGTAGTGGCTATTAGTGCACCCATATCTAGCACCTACTGGTTTGTGCAGAAGACTTGAAGTCTGGACAAAGTTCTTCAGCATCTATTATTCCCTCCCTTGTAGATTTTAGCAACCTTATAGAACTCTAGAAAGCAAACACTTGTGCAATCACTGCAACACTCAGCAGAATTCGATCAGCAACCAACCTGAAAAAGTTGATGATCCCTTTAATTAGCACTGGTGCAGGGCTCCTTTCTGCTGCTGAAACTATGTCCAGCTGAGCGTGATTAAAAGACGACATTGCTGGAGTGTTGAACTCCAAAATGGCTGCATTGGCATCAAATCAGCATTACACGCGGATGGATGTCAGGATCCGCCCAAGGGTCGGCCATATGTCCGTACATGGACACCAGTGTCCATGGTGAATAATTTTGGGGTCCGTCACTGGTAATTTCAGGGACGGGAAATTTCCCATTGGCTTCTTCAGAGCGGCTTTGAAGAAAACATTGCAAATGACAGGTGCTGATTGAGGAACAGCAGTTTCTGAACATTGGACAGCTTCGGGATTGTCCGGCGGTTTCCGATTTTTTTTAAAGCCTGCCGGAAAAACGAGCCGATCCACAGCTCAGAAACCACTGCTGCCACTGTCAGAGAGAGAGGGGTGGAAGAGAGAGTGGGGTGAAAGAGAGAGAGCGGGGTGGAAGAGAGAGAGCGGGGTGGAAGAGAGAGAGCGGGGTGGAAGAGAGAGAGCGGGGTGGAAGAGAGAGAGCGGGGTGGAAGAGAGAGAGCGGGGTGGAAGAGAGAGAGGGGGGTGGAAGAGAGAGAGGGGGGTGGAAGAGAGAGGGGGGGGTGGAAGAGAGAGGGGGGGGTGGAAGAGAGAGGGGGGGGTGGAAGAGAGAGGGGGGGTGGAAGAGAGAGGGGGGGGGTGGAAGAGAGAGGGGGGGGGTGGAAGAGAGAGGGGGGGGGTGGAAGAGAGAGGGGGGGAAGGGGGGAAGAGAGGGGGCGAAGAGAGAGAGGGGGAGAAGGGGGGGACGAAGAGAGGGAGAGGGGTGGGGAGAGTGAGAGGGAGAGGGGGCGAAGAGAGAGAG